>NC_062296.1:90349800-90651921 GCF_902655055.1 Lutra lutra | reverse complement strand
TGCTGATAGACCTTCTAAGTTAGACACTTACTCCAGAATCTTGGCTGGGTAAGTGAATCCTTTGAATCTAGAATGTACATCAGGCTCTGTAATTTCCTAGTGCTCCATTTAATGCTTGCTCACCATGCTCATATATTAAATGTAAGATAACCATGACCATGAACTGCCACTATTATTCATGAGACATACTTTTGTTTCCTTTTCTTTTCCTTATTCAAATCAGTTATCCTGGGTCTGCCAAGGTCAGTGTCAGGGGAAGACTAGGTATTGACTTCTATCCTTCCAAATACCTGCCAGGCCAGCCTGGATGGATTCAGAGAAACCTTTGAAACTATTTGACTGGGAGTCCCAAGTCTAGCTGTGATAGTTTGCTTTCTGTTTTCCAAACACGTTTAAGTCTGCTACTCAAGTTGCGTCCCTTGGACCAGCACCATCACCACCACCTGGGAGGTTTTGGAAATTGAGCACCAATGTACACTTAATGAATCTGAACCTGTCTTTTAATAAGATGTTTGGCTAATATGTACGCATGTATCATGTAGTTGCTAATATCTTTCCTAGAGATATTATCAGTTGTAGTATATATTATCATTATCAGAAGAGCAGATTTTCTGGGCACCTGGGTGGCTCAGATGGCTAAGTATCTGCCCTCTGCTCAGGTCATGATCTCGAGTCCTGGAATCAAGCCCCATGTTGGGCTCCCAGCTCAGCGGGGAGTCTGCTTCTCCCTCTCCCTCTGCCTCTCCCTCTCCCCGTGTCCCCCACCCCGCCTCTGCTTGTGCTCTCTCAAACGAATGAATAAAATCTTTAAAAAGAAAAAAGGACAAATTTTCAGTACTTTTCTCATAAAAACTTAGCATGTCGCGCTTGCTTCCAATATTGCGCTTTCCAATAATTTGTAAGTCTGCACACTTTGTAAGTAAATATCTTTCTTACTGTGGAAGTGGATACCCCATGATGTAACACTATTCAGAGCTCACAGCCTTTCCCCTGTTTCATGTGCTTTCTTCTCTATAACACCTCTTAGGGAAATGTCATGATGATTTTTGTCTTGATTCCTAAAATGATACTATGGCAGCACATAAGAAGGTAGCAGAGTCTACTTGTGTGTTTCACTTGAGCTGGGACCGGGAATTTCTGGATCTTTCCTTCTGTTCAGAGTTAATTTACTTATATTAGGAACAGTTGGAATGAAAAGCATGAATGAATGCCAAATGGAAACTGGAAAAAATGGGGGAAAACTAAGGATCTGATTATTTTAGTAATGGCACCATTTAACTTTGAGAGTTTTTATTATAATATTCATGATAAATATAATTGTTATCCAAACTGTCATGAAAATATGAAGGTAGGAAGGGAAATGCTGATAATTCTTCAATACATATATGTCCTTCCTTTCCCCTGGGTTTCAGGTTGACTCAGAGACTTTCCAGCACATAAATGATCATTGCGGTTTCCCCACGTTCGTTCTGGTGACCTCCTGCTTGGGTTTTTAAGCCTGTGCTCAGGATCTCCTTGTCCTTTCTCTATTTTTTATTATATTGTGGGTTTTTTGAAGACAGTGTTCTATCATCTTCCTCTGTCGCAGTTCTCCCCATACAGTGGTGCTTATTAAAAGCAATTTGGAAGGTACAGAACCAAAAGAAATATGAGTAAGGTCCATAAAATATTACCAGAAATTTCTCTCTTCATCCTTAGCTTACATTTTCTCCCTTTGATCTTCCCAGTTGTTTAAAGAACCGCCCCCCCTTGCCACAAAAAGTGGCAGGGGAGGCCCTGAGGGTAGATAGGTATTTTTAAATGTATGTGTTTATATCTCCTCTGAGGCTTTTGTGCTTTCGATTCTCATACATTTTCAGTGGCCTTGGCGGTGAGCCGATACTGAGAAATCTAGTGACATAATGTATTCCCATTTGTTATCTAGGCGGCATGTTAATGAAATAATTTTAATTTTCTGCGCTTAGCCTCACATGCCCATTTGTTGCGTCTATGTTAATCGTTTCAAAAATGAAGAGAAGCCTTGGAAATGCATGATGAATTCAGGGTTGTGATGGGGACTGGCAACAGTTATGTAAATGCAGGAACAAAGCCCGGAATCTCTGTATTAAGTGACTCTAAATGAAAAGCCATAAGAAATCTTCCTGAAGTTAGATAAAAATAAAGTAACACTAGGTTGATGTGTTTTGTTTATATTGTAAATAACCCATTAACAACATTGCAAACGCAGTCTAACTCTGGGGAATGAAGCCAGACGACACATTTTAGTGTGTCAGTGTACTTACATATACTGACTGTAACATTCTGTCTTAGCTTGTTAAAGATGTCAGCAGGTGTCCTAGAAACACCTGTTCTTCAGGGATTATAATTCAGCCATAAATAAAGAAGTCCCCAGCAGACTTGGACATAGCAAACCAAAGTCAGGCATGTTTTTGATTGAAAATAGACTCATTATAGCTTGTAAGATCAATGCCCTTTGGTTGTTTAGAATATATGAATGAGGATAAAGTCATGGTTATGTTATTAGGCATCATACTATTTGGTATTAAAACCACCTTCGAACCTCACATTTGAAAACTCTTAAACAATCAGCTTGTGATACTGTTTATTTAAGCCAAAAAGAATCTTTATTTGAATTCTGGAATGCAACCACTAGAGTGAGTTTTCTCATTTTGGTTTTAGACTGCCTACATATTACGTATTTGAAATACTATTCACCCAGATAGCGGTCCTATTTATAAGACAAGATAAATGGTTCAGAGATTTAAAACTCCCCATAAATATTCAGGTATGTGATGGATTGAAGTGTAATATTTTTATCCTTGGCTCAAATGCTGTTTAAAATCGGAATCTTGGGGTACCTGGGTGGCCCATTGGATTAAGCCTCTGACTTGGGCTCAGGGCATGGTCACCAAGTCCTTGGATTCAGCCCTCTGTCTGGCTTCCTGATCAGCGGGGAGCCTCCTTCTCTCTCTCACTCTGCCCCTCCACTTCTACTCTCTCTCTCTCTCTCAAATAAATAAATCTATTAACAAAATTAAAAAAAAAATAGGAATCTTGTTCACTATTTTTGACTGTCAAACTGATATCTCTGTGGAAAAATAGTTTTTGCAGAATTTGTCTACTTGGGTCTTTTATAATTCTGTTAAAGATTATGGCCTTTGAAAAGAGACCTATTTAGTTTTTGAAGGTGAATATTTTGAATTTTAATGGAGCCTCAAATATCATGTAGGTCAGCACTGTTATTTTTGAATAAGAAAAGTGAGGCACAGAAGTATAAATGACTTTTCCATAGTGTCACTGTAAGATCAGCAAACTGGCCCATGTGCCAAATGTCAAGTCTTTATTTTCTAAATAAAGTTTTATTGGAATACAGCCCTTTCTGTTAGTTTCCATATTGTGTGGCTACATTGATGCAATGGTAGAGTTCTCTACCTTAAACCCAGTTACCATCTGACCCTTAAAGCTGAAAATATTTATTTCCTGTCTCTTTACATGAAAGTTTGCTCGTCAGTCACCTGTATAGAACTTTCTGGCCTTCCGCTAGTAGTCTTCCATTTATATTCTTTCTTACTTTGAATTCACAAAAGGTACACATACAGTCCTATCAGTTCCTGCCATTGTCTCTCCGCTTTCTTCTTTTTAGTGATCTCTTCCTTTTTATTTCAAAGTGAGGATAATTTTTAAATAATACTTTATTACCTTCCCAAGAAATGTTTGAAAAACCTCAGTGGAATGGGAGATTGCTTAGCTAAGGGATCTACGTTTAACGTACCATGCTGAAAGTCCTAAAAAGACGCTAAGAAGGTAAAGAAAACTACAATCTTTAAGAGCAAATACTTTATATGATAATTCATAAACGTGAAGATACGGGGTATCCTCAACCAGCAATGAAAATATAACTTTCACTAGCTAACTTGGGAAATGTTTGAAGTTTTCATATACAGTTCATGAGGACATTTAATGGGAAGCCAATTGGATTTGGCTAAGCTTGGTGAGTAGCGATATCAGCTTATGAGTCATCTATTAAAAAGTCAAATGTGAACATGAATTGGCCTCTCAAAATGATGAATCTTTGCAGAAGCGTTTTAACAACACCTTGGAAAATTACCTTAGGCCATTTGGCAGATTTTGTCGATGTTGGGTTTTATTTATTTTATCATCACTGTCAAGTTCTATGACAGTGCATTTGGTGGGTCCTCAGAGCATTTTCAGCTTCCATATTACAAGCGAGAGAAGAGGACTAACCTTAGACGAAGGAGGAACAATTTATTTAATTTTCAGTATGGTTGAAATAGTTGTCCTGTGGGCTAATTGAGGGGCATAAGGAAGAGTTCCTTGTCCCCTGATGATTGACTTCCCTGGCATGGCACTCCTACCTGCCAAGTTTCACTGAACGTTTAGTGGGCGTGGAGCAACCCAGAGCTTGTACCCTGGGGAAGTTAGGTGAGATGTTCTCCTGCTTGTCTAGGTTGGCAGTGTTATCAATTCCAAGAGGGCAGGCGTCCTATCTGCTTATCAAAGCTCCAGTCCCATACAACAAATGCCTTGAAATTCCGCAATAAAATGTTTTAAATGATTGAGGGAATCAATTTAGTGTCATAAGGGCACTAGCTGCCTGAAACAGAAAACAGTCATGTAGACTACCTTATAACCCAGAGAGTAGGAACTGCGTATCATAGGGTTGCTATATTTTGCACACAGGGGACCAGAATCTTGCGGAAAAGAGTGGATACAATGAATGGTCATTGACTGTCTGGAATTCCCTCTATGTGTAGAGGCTTAGCTCATCTTAGGCCGCGTGTTTCCACTCTGAATTTTCTGGTAATCCAGATTGACAAGTCTCTCCCCAAGTCATCAGGTAAACCAAACTCTTCATTGTCCTTCTGAAAGATTATTTTGTCATCTCAGATCCTTGAATGGACGAGGAAGGACAAGAGGGATAGCTAAGTGTCTGCATTCCTCAGAAAATGTAAGCAGCCTGGTCTTCCCGTGCACTGGACTCGTTGCACATGAAGAGGTCTGTGAGGGCCTTCTTGTTGAGGCAGAAATTTGTCTGATTTCAGACCCCTCTTCTGGCTGCTGTTGCCTCTCTTTTTTATATGCCTTTCTTGCCTTGCAAAATGTCGGAGCCTCTGGTACCTGTTCAGTTTCCTCATTATAAATCATTGGAAACTTGTGGTCTTGCCTTCTGTTTGTTCACAAGTTGATACATTATGTTGTCATCTTGAATTCTGCTTTTGAGAAATTTTAGGATTCTTTGGGGCCCTTTCTACCTTGTCCCAAACTCCCACTAGTATCAGAGTGTTGCGGGATAGCTTCTAACAACTTGTGTGTTAGCCCTGGGCAACTAGAATTGCTAGGCACTTTGCGAACCCTAGGAGTCCCATATAGAGTCTGTCGTGTCATTTACAAATATTGGTCATCATTGTGTCTTGGGGGCGGGGTTGAGGTGGCATCATACTTCCTTGCCTAATTTTTATGATTACTTTGCCTCCTTAAATGAGTGTTTAATAAAGAGACAGCATGACTAAATGCAAGGCACATAGAGCTTGTTTGGATACTGAATCACACCCAAAAAAACCCTTAAAGGTAGTTGTATCCTTGGGGGAAATTTAGATATGGATTCTATGCAATATTGTATAAATATTAAGTTTTACTGTGATATGGTATTATGATTATATAGGAGTATGTTTTTTTTCTTAAGTGATAGATTCTGTACAATTTTCGGGGGAAGTGTCCTCATGTCCCTTAGAACATAACAGCCATTAGTACCTATCAGATGATTGAAATAAATACTTCAAATTCGGAAAGAGAGAGAGAAGAAATTGGAAAATGTTGCCAACTAGAAATCATTGGTAAACCTCGGCCAGTGTTTCTCAGCCTCCACACTACTGACATTTGGGATCCAGTTGTTTTTTGCTGTGGGCCTGTCCTGGGCACTCTAACAGCATCCACGGTCTCTACCCACTAGATGCCAGTAGCATTCCACCACCCCCAGTTGTTGTGACAAAAATGTCTCTAGATGTTGTCAAATGTCCACTGGGGGGCAAAATCATCTCTCGTTGAGAACCACTGCTCTAGAAGATTGCCAAATGGATGGTTGGTGTACTCTTTCAACTTTTCTGTGTGATTGAACTTTCTCAGAATGGTCAGTCAGGGATATAGTCATTGTTGTGGCTATGAGCTCACCATCAATGAAGAGCCATTTCCTACCTCCGGATCCTTGATCTGATAAAGATCAAGAAACAAGCTTATATCAATGAAACTCATCAAGGCTTGATAATTTAACATCATTAAGTTTATATTTAATCCATTTGGGTCCTCTGAGTTGCAATGTTGTCTTTATAAGAAAACATGGGTCTTTCCAGAATCCCAGGGTAGGAGGATGCTGTTGATTATATGGCGTTCTCTTCCTGGCTGTAGCGTCCATTGCTTGTAATCCTTGACCCAAGCATGCACCATCACTGTGCTCATTTTGGAGGATGCTACAGAGTTGACTGCTATTCATTCATTCATTTATTTAAAGAAATCCTGTTATAAAATGGTTTCCATGTGCCAGTTTATGCACTGAATACTTATGTAAGGAGAGGTCGTGGATTTGCATACTGGGCTTGGTGGCTGTGGCTGATCAGAGAGGTGAGCGTTGTTGGCCTAGGAGTTCCATGAATCCCCTGTCTGTACGTTCTCATCAAGCACAGATACATCTACCTGGCCATTCAACAATAGAAGGCAATTTGAAGAAGTTAGGTTACTGCTTTCATGTGTTTAGATCTCCCCTCCAAAAGCAATAGCTAAAATTCCCATTTCTGTGCAATTTCGAGGCCTTTACTAAACCAACCATAGCAAGACAGTTTCTGTATCAGCTCATTGAACACACAGTACGTTATCACGCAGCTATCATTGCCAAGTACTGTGTGAATTCCAGGGATGGAAAGATGAAGGAGATTCACCCCCGACCTTCTGAAAGTCAGAACTGGCTCTGCAGTATAACAGATAAATAAGAGATAATTCCCGTTCAAGGCGGCAAGGCAAATGAGCCGATTTCAAGCTGCCCTAAGTATATGAACATGCAAATATTTGATTTTTTTTAATTGTATGAACTCTCAGGATCTTATAATCTAGGAAGACATGTCCTACGTTAATTACATAACGTAGATGCTACCTCCATAGTGCAATCCATCATTTCCAAACATTATGGGCAAGTGAGGTAATCATCTTAGAGTAGGGCTGTTCAGGGACTCCTTTATGCACGTAGTCGCATTTGCAATGAGTTTTGGAGCATGGGTCAAGTTTTACAGTTATGTAGAGGTAGGAGGGTTTGGAATGGAGGAAGAAGTGTGTTTTAGCCAGAGGCCATCGCATTAGAAGCATGTGTAAAGTGAGTGTGATGCTAGGTTACCAAAAAAAAGGGGGGGTTGGTTCAGATGATGGGGGTGTTTATTTCCTGTGTTCATGAGTCTTATTTTCAGCATCTCTTTTGTTCACTGGTGCGTTGCCACCCCTTGAACAGCCTGTGGCATCTACTGACTGTGTACTCGATCAATACTAGTTTTTGCATTAATATGTACAAGCTATAACAATAGTATTTCATTTTTACAATTAATCATTTCACTCCTCACAATAGTCCTGGCAAGCTGGTTGTATTAGCCTTAGCTTTCAGAAGATAATGCTGATGTTTCGGGAAGGAAAAGGAACCGGCTAAGTTTTCCATCCAATGTTCAATGTCGTTGCTCTGTCTAAATCTAGATTCTATGGGTTTGTCTTTTGTGGAGTTTTTTACTTCCTGATATTCATGAAATGGTAGATGGCTGTCCACGTTTCTTTATCATGTGTGGGTTTTTTTTGTTTTTTTCACTTTAGGGTCTTCATAAATCTGTAAACAAAGCAGATCTGCAGTCCTTTTTTTATAGGTGCCTGCTATCTTACTGCATGTTTGTGTCATAGTTTATTTAATCCATCTCATACCAATTGGGTCTCAGAGGGTATCCACATTTGCCATTTGGATAGAAACTGCTAGATTGTTCTCCATAGGGGACCGTTGAAATGAACTCTGAGCAGTATATTATAATGCGTATTTCCTTACAGCCTCTTTGACACCTTGTTTTCAGATTTTCAGTACTGCCTTTTGACAATTTCTCCAGTGAATCCACCAGAAATCCATATGGAATCCTATCTGTTTCTTCTGTTTAAAATAAAATTTTATTTACAAAAGTAATACATTTTTTTCATAGGATATAAGGAAAGATAAAAATCACACTGAAAACCACCCCCCCCAAAAAAAAACCCACCTCGATCCCATAACTGATGGAGGGTGACTTTGGATCCCTCCCTCATACAGCTTTGTTATGCCTGTGTACATAGCCTTTTCCTTTTACATAGTCGATCATGCTGAGGTCACTCCTCTTGTAACCAGTTTTGTTCATTGAATTGTAAATCTTATAGCAATCAGTACCATTTGGGTTTTTGGCTGAATGGTATCCATTGTTGGATTAGCCATCATGGTGACAACCAGGCTCCCTTTTTCACCTGTCATGAGATTTAAAAAGAAATAACCTATGAAAGTTCCTAGAATGGTTCCTGCCTAATAGCATTTATTAATCTCATTATCTCGCCCTCTTCCTCTCACGGACTGTTAAATGCCCAAAGGCAGGAAGCCACAGTTTTAATGCCTATGATTCTGTGTGACTAGCATCTTGTACCTTGGTTTCCTTTATTAATTCAATTCACACTGACTATCACTTATGTGCTAGATACTATTGCGAATAATAGAGTATAAGGGTGAAGAAGACCCTTGTCACAGGCGTGTGCCCAGCTTAGCATACCAAGTTGACATCATGTGGTCACCTGGGAGACAGGACTGTGAACCCTGGAGTAGTTCAACAGCTTTCCAGCTAAGGTGGATGCACCCTTGGTTGAGTGAATGTTCAGATGTAGAGCTCTGTATTGCCTTTCTGGGAATCCTTGGCTACTGTGTCTAGTCTCTTATCTTATTTTGCATACTACAGGGCTAATCATAATTGTCCTTCTTCATTCACAGAATAAGAGAGTTCAGCCAGCTAATACGTACAAATGCACTTTGCAAAAAACAAAAGTTCAGTTTAAGGCAAAACTTCATCTGTCACTAATGGCCAGCACTGTGTACAATGTTTCGGGATTCTTGGTATAGAAAGCAAATGGACATTCTCCTAACTAGCTGTGTCGCAGCAACCAGAAAAATCTTTAAATTTGGTTATTAAAATTATATCCAGATATATTTTTATTTTAAAGATTTTATTTATTTATTTAACAGAGAGAGAGAGAGATCACAAGTAGGCAGAGAGGCAGGCAGAGAGAAGGGGGGAGCAGGCTCCCCGCTGAGCAGAGAACCCGATGTGGGGCTCAATCCCAGGACCCTGGGATCATGACCTGAGCCGAAGGCAGAGGCTTAACCCACTGAACCACCCAGGTGCCCCCAGATGTCTTTTTAAACTCTTGATTAATAATACATTTTTGTTTGAGTCTAATGACTTTGGAATGTATATACCGTTTGCATTTGTGCAATATGTCAGTCATATTCATATGAGTTTTTTAACTAACTGCGATTCCCCTTTTACAGTACTTTTTTTGTATTTCCTGTTAAAAGAGAAGTGAAATCTTATAAATAATTGGTTGGATGATTTTTACTTCTGTCTATGGCTTTGATATTATTCTTCTCTCCAATTGAGCTTTCTGCACATGCACTTGACCTTAATGTGTCTAATAAAGGGTAGTTGGATAGAAAGCTGTTGCTTCCTGAGTGAGATTGACATACTGTGACTACAGCTGAATTGAAGGCAGAGAGTTATATTCTGAGACAACACAATGCAGCTGATTTAAGATGTGTCTTTGTGTCAATAGCATGATTTTACTGGAGCCAAAAGACTTAGCCAGTCAATTCCTCCCTAATCCCTGGAGACCCGAAACTTTGTAGCAATGGAACCCTTCTCATCCAGCTGAGGCTCAGAGAGGTGGTCATCATAGAAACAAGGCTGCCACTAATCATGGAGCTTTTTGAATTCATCCAGAACATCCTTTATGTTTTGTTTTGTTTTGTTTTTTAAGATTTATTGATTTATTTTATAGAGAGATTGATAGAGAGCATACTAGCGGGGTTGACGGACAAAGAAGAGGGAGAGAAAGAATCTCAAGAAAACTCCTCACTGAGTGAGGAGCCTGACCTGGGAACTGATCCCAGGACCCTGAGCCAAAATCAAGATGCTTCAACCACTGAGCCACCCAGATGCCCTTGAAAGCATTCTTTATTTATTTGTCTCAATCCCTCTCTAATTCCTTTACCTTAAACCAAAAGGCCATTCAACCTACCAGATACTTTATATATCACCCGCTTATATATTGTGTGACCTTAGGCATTCTTGCAGAATTTTGGATACTGTAATCCTGTCACCACTTAGAGCAATACAAATGAGAACATGTTTTACATTTTGTAGCATCATCTGTAACACTATATAACCTTGGGGTATTCTGAAAATAATCTCTGTGAGTCCAAAGAGATAAGGATGGTCAAAATCTGGGAAAGAATTGGATTTGGTTGGATTTGTAAGTGCATTGTATGTCCGGGATGAGTTAACTGAAGAGACGTGGCTTAGGTTTTACCATATCTGAAATGCATATAAGAGCTTCTTTCTCAATACCAGTTTTCAAATCATGCATGTTAATTCTGGTTAGTCATCCAAAATATTACCAGGTATCTAAATAAACCTATATGTTGAAGTCACACTTCATAATGGTGCTGTGTAAGTAAGAGGAATTTAGGGTCGGAGGCTGTGGATTTGTTTTGGACATTCTCCTAACTAGCTGTGTCGCAGCAGTAGGATGTGTGCATGGGGAGATTTTTCAGAGGCTGTAACTTCTTCCCCACCATTTCCATCCCTAGTACAATCCATGAAACACACAGTGCCTGCCACAACATGTGGTCTTCTAGTCCAAGTCCATGGCTGCCCTTGTTTCCCTCCAGTGAGGCCAATATGGTACCTCCATTGGCTATGGGGTAAATTATACTCTCTCTCTGAGTTCCATTTCTGCATCTTTAAAACAAAACCATGAATGCTTTAGCAGACATTTTGTTCCATGATGAAGCTGACTTTGCATCAAAAGAAATTCTGTATGTAGAAGTGGTGTTTAATCTATGAGGTCAAATACTAAAATTACCTTCATTACGATAACCACTTCTAACACAAGAGCGTTTGATGAGACTGTTCTCAGTGAGTCAAATACTGGACCTTGGTTCTTGGCACGTATTATTTATCTGCAGAACATCCCTGAGAGCGGATGTTGGTGTTTTTATTTTTACCCATAGGACTAAAACTCTGAGAGGCCAAATGATTTACCCAAATCATTTGGGTAAAGTTTGAAGGTTTCAGTGGCAAACCTGGGTTTTGAACTCTTGCATTGTGATGGAAAGATCGATTTTGCTTATCTGAATTCAGGTTTCAGTGCAAACTTTGAGCAATTGCGGGGTGTCTTGTGTGTTTGTTTTCAACCAAAATGTTTTGAGCCCCAAGTCTCCATCAAGGAAAGTGGTCGGAACCGTGTGTTCTTCCTTCTGTTTCTTTCTCAGGGCAGCTTTAGGTGCTGAGCAGGGGCACTGATGTCGTTCTGTGTCTGTGTTGGAAGTGACTTGTGTCCCAGGGGATGTGTGGCAGCATCCATGCCTTGTACCCACTAAGTGCCTGAAGTGTCTCCCCTCGCTCCTTTTGGGACCACCTCACGGGTCTCCAAAACCAGTGTCTTCCTGGTAGCAACCCCCACCCTCCACCCCGCAGGTGAGAACCATTGAGACAGACTAAGTCACTCTTACAAGTGATGAAAATTAAGTAGGGCGCGTTTAGAATTTGGGGTCACAAAGCTCGTTTGGGACAGCATTTGAATGTGTTTGTTCAGGATTGTGGAACCGGACCTCACTCACTGTCCTTCTCTCCTCCTGAGTTGTGTTTCTAGCCCCCCAGGTCACTGTCCTGGCCTGCCCCTGTTTTCTAAGAGCCCGCCTTCTCCCGGGTAGATTGGCCTCCGGATTGGGTCCGGGACTTAGAGGCGGGCCCACGGGCGGAAACGGGGCGTGGCTTCCACCACCAGTCCCAATGCTGCTAGTGTCGCAGCTCTACCCCTCCACTTCCTGGCTGCTCTCGCTTCATCTCGTGTCTGAAGATCTTTTCTGTCCAGGCCTCTTCGATCTGTTGCAAACAATAGATGTGAGAAAGCACAGCATTGCAAAGCAGTTCAGTCAAGCGGCCGGGAATTTCTGGAATGACTGAAATAGCCCTGGCAATGTAGGTCGCTATTTTGAAGGCTGAGCTAAGTGTTTGAAAGTGGTTCGCACGACCGTGATCTCGGGCTGCAGTGACGGAACCCGCGGTCGCAGGCAGTTTCAAGGTGGGGCCTGAGAACCGTGGAAATTGGCCTCTCTACCGGGGATCACACACACAGCTGGGGTTACTGGTTCCCGGGCCCGATTTTCTTATGTTTTCCTCTGCTTTCGGAACAGCTGAACTCTACTTGTGACCTGGGAAGAAGGTATAACCTGGCTTGATTCAGGCCCTTTTCACCCTGCTCTTGCTGACACATTCACCCTTCTAACACTTTGAGAACGAGTAGAGACACCTATGCCTGCCTTACCCCCAAATCCCTTATTGTCTCCGGTGTTCAGTTGAGATTTATTTAGCAGAGACTTTTTAGCACATATGGTATGAAATGACCTCCAAAACTAATTTAATATTGTTCTGAGGACCTGGTCCTCTTACCAGCGTTTATAGAGGAGTAGCTGGGACCAAGTGGGTTAGAGGTTGAAGAACTTGTTGAAGATTGTGGAAAAGAAATGGCAGAGCTTGGATTAAAGGGAGTCTGATTCGAACTCAGTGGTTAGCGAAGTTGAGTGGGCCCCAGCCTTGCCTGTAGGCCCTTTAAACAGAAATTGCTTGGTCAGCCCTGTCACTTGAGTGTTTTATGTTTTGGTAGGTCTGGGGTGATATGTACGCCTTGGTGGCACCCCTGCTGTCCCCGGGGCCACGCTTAGAGAACAGGCTCTTGAGCGCCACAGCAGGCTGCTCTGATTCAATCAGCTCGAAAACAAATATAAAATGACTTTGACTGGTGGGTGGCCATCTTGGGGTGAAATACCAATGCCTAGGCTTCACCCTCAGGGAATCAGACTCCAGTGGCTTGGCCTCCATCCCGGGCAGTTGGACTTAACAAGTTTCATCACCTGATTCCATCCTGCTGCAAGGCTTCACGTTGGGAATCACCCATTTGGGCTGTGGTTAGAAAACTTGAATGTATTTGGAAATCACTTGGGGATCTTGACAAAATGCAGATTTCACGTCATGCCAACAACCCAGTAGATTCTAATGCTGTTGTGTTGCCACACGAACATGGACTAGTGTTCTCCAAACCCCATGCCTCCTGTATAAAATATAGGATGTCTGGTTGAATCTGGATGGTTTTTTAAAATCAGTATTTCCTAATATTGCATGGGTCATCCTTACACTAAAAATTATTCACCGTGTATTGGAAATTCAGTTGACGTGGGCATTCTTGTTTTCTTTTGTTTCATTTGGACTGGTAAATTTAGCAATCCTATTCAAAAGAGAATTATGTGAATTGCTGGTTTCAGCAAACACACCCTCATTCTCTCACTCATAGATTCCTAGTTCTAACCCAGACCTGCTAAATCATAATTTCTAGGGTCTAGTTATCTTTATAGTTATTGAACAATGTGAGGTGATTCTTGCAAGCTAAATTTGAGAAATAGATCAACGCCTAGCTCATGACTGCTTGTAATCCCCCTGTTATTCCCACAGACATGTTAGGAGGGTATACTTTGGTTTGAAGCTAGTCCGGGAGCTGAGGGTGCTTCTTATCACATCATAGACTCTGTGAGAGTAGTATTTGGTCCCACGATTAGGTGAGGGTAAGTCTTAAGAATTCTGGGCTATGATATTTTAGTTCTGTAGAAAAGCTGCCTTTTTTGATTGTGGAAGAGAATCTGAGTATTCGATTATTTAAGGTGCTAATGTTGAGTTTGCAAATAAAACACAGGATGTCTTGTCAAATTTGAAATTCACATAAATGATGAATGCATTTTTTAGTATATGTAATGCCCGAATATTATGTGAGATCTTCTGATGCAAAGAAAAAAAAATGTTGTTTATACGAAATTCACATTGAACTTGATGTCCTGTATTTACAGTTGGCAAATCTGGCAACCCTAGGCTGGAGAACATTCTAGAAATGATCTCAGTGGGGCCAGCCTGCTTACCATCCTCAGTCCTGCTGGCTCCTGAGCAGCACTGCAGGTTCCTACTTACAGAATAGTCTTTGTTCTCCATGGAAGTGGTCAGAGCAACTCAGAGGCTAATAGGAACTTGGACAAGAAAAGTAAGACCTGGGGCACCTCGGTGGCTCAGTGGGTTAAAGCCTCTGCCTTCGGCTCAGGTCATGATCTCAGGGTCTTGGGATAGAGCCCTGCATCGGGCTCTCTGCTCAGCGGGGAGCCTGCTTCCCCCCTCTCTCTCTGCCTACCTCTCTGCCTACTTGTGATCTCTGTCTGTCAAATAAATAAATAAATAAATCTTTAAAAAAAAAAAAGAAAGAAAAGTAAGACCTCCTTCTAAGAGGAGAAATACCAAAGGTGTCAGTGCTCGGGAAGACTGCCTAGGAACTCTGAATGGACTCTTTGGGAGATTGGGGTATATAAAGGGTGCGCATCTCACACTGGGACCCAGAGTCAGCATTTTTTCCAAACATGAGGAGTTGGGCACAGAACTCTTGTCAGCAGTGGTAGAATATCTGAATCAGAGAGGCTTCTGGTACACATCAGTAAGTGATCTCTACTTTTATAAGCACTAGCCCCATCTACGCTCTGTAAGATGCTAACTCTTGCATTCCTGGTGGAAAAGACTATGTCTCCCAGTAGTTCTGGTATGGGCCAATTTGGAGGGTTTGGTGAAGACACGGAGGATGGAGCCAGGAACGGAGGTGCCTAGAAAAAGGGAGACCAAACAATCAGCTTATACGGCCACATATTGTTGGATGGACCTCCAGCAATTCCACTCATAGAAGCAGGAACCAAATCCTTCCATAGTTATGACCCTTGTCCTTGAGTCTTAAGACTCTTAGGTTTAGATATTTAGGGTGTTATTTTTTTGTTCTTTGAGCATTTTAATTTGCTAAATTGCATTAATTCCTTTCCAACCCACATATGACAACACATTAACAGACATATAGACATAACTGATTTTAATTATTCAGTTTTTTTATATCAAACAATGTCCTGGAAGGGAAGTATTAAATTAGCATTCGTAAACGTGTCTAGTATTTGCACTTCATTGGGTGTTTCATGACAAAAGTCTTCACTGGAAAACATCGTCATGAAGTGCTGTTTTCTGCTTTCAGACCATACTGTACAGGACAGAATGTACTTTATAACAAAATTCGGTCCTACTGATACCATATTTCACATGGCAGTTACATTAGGAAGCCTGTGTCTTTCTTTGAGTGATTTGGACATTGGTGGCTGTGGCCGGTGAAAGAAATACTGAAAAGAAGAGAGAGTCCGTTTTCAGTAAGGTAGCCCTCTCTGGTCATGATTAACGTTCTGATGCAGGCCCTCATTTAGTCATCTAGTGTAAATAGTTGCATTCTCTACATGAATAGTCTTTTGCTCGAGTATTCCTTGTGTTACTTCTTACTGTACTATTGCTTTTGGAACACTTTTTAACAGCAGGATATGCTCTGTTCACCTGCCTAAGGGCTTGTGTCCTTGGTTCAGTCTTAGGAAGCTCTCCACATGTATTCTCTGCTACTTGGGAGAAATTGGTGTTTATTTTTTTTTTTCCACGGGATGGCAAATTCATGGGTTCTCCAACTGTGGGGAAGCAGCCCATTCTTATAAAACCTCCAGAGGAAACTGCCCCTGCTGACTTTCGTGCGAAGAAGAGGAACAGAAACTGTTGCCCTTGTCTTGTATTTTAATAGTCTAGGGGCAAGAAAGGCTCCGGTGGTGGGATTTTAAATCCGCCAGCCCTGCTTTACATTTGTGACCTTTGCTCACCACACTTCATGAAGGATGTGGGAAACCTGCAAGGAAGTTTAAAAAACAGCAGCAGAGGTGGTTTAAATGTTGCGAGATCCTTCCTGTCTAGAAGTCGTACTGGAAATGGGCTTGTTTAACCTGCAGGGAAGCGTTGGGTTCTGATCAAATGTGTGCGTTGGCTGTGAGGTGGGGGTGAGTTGCCCTGTGTTCTGGGGGATTCAGAGGTGCCTCCTTTCAGAAACGATGACACCCTGTCCTTGGATGCTTGCTGTGGGGGGGGGGGGGTGCTGCTGGCTTTGGACGGCCGCCCACACAGAGTTGTACACCTTGTGCGTGTGGTCCCTGGGGCCCTGTCAGAGGCTCCCTGGTGCTCTACTCAGATGCTGAGCATGAGGCCCCCGAAATGTGAGCCCTGCTTCCCCAACCCCCGCCACGTCGTTTGGACCCCAGTTTGCAATCTGCAAGTGCCTGGAAGATCTCCAAGGCCATCCAGAAATTCACGTGGTGTGGGTAGACCAAACAATGAAGGATGTTGGCTGATCCAAAAACGGCACTTGGTATTTCCTCTTGTGATTTTGCTCTGAAGCAATTTTCAGTGTTGTTGAGCAAATGGTGGAAGTTCTGGAGGTCCTTGGTGGAGAGGAGTGGCCAGGACCCAGCCACGCTCCAGGACGTGGGCTTTGGCCTCTGGTTGGAGATAGTGACTGTGCCGCCCTGCCTGTCCCAGTTGCTTGTCACGTGCAATTACTTCACCTTTCCTCTTGCTCTTGGGAGGGCCGGATTCTAGAAAATTCTCCGTAGCCTACCCTTCCCTTTTGCTGATGATTGAGATTCAGGATTTGAATTGCAAGTATAAAAGCAAATGTATAGATTTTCTCTGCAACTTAAACGGAGAGTTTGTCTCTGGGCTATAGCTCACTTTGACAGGAATGTGGATAATATAATGGAAATGTTATGCTTGGGTCAGGGGAGGCCAGGAAATTGTAGCTTCCAATTATTTGCTTCATATCCATAAAAACAATGTTTACATATATGTGTTGATATGGCATGCAATACCTATCTGCCACACTTCCTGATGTCTGGGGTCAGGAAGCGTAGTGCAATGATGCCATTGCAAAATTTGTGCAAAAATTTTGTTTAAAATGGATAACGTGTCCTGAACAATGTTACTTAATCTTTCTGAGCCATTCGTTGTTTCCTCATCTGTGAAATGGAATATGTGTAAAGGAATATATGTGCTTACCTCAGGAAGGAAGATAGTGTAAGGAGAACTAATGAGCATGGTACCTACTGTAAAATCACTCATTGTATTTATTCATTTAATCAGCTGAGCATGTAGCCCACAGTTGAGAAGAGCAAATCCCATGCTCCTTCTGGTGTTTATCTCAGAAGAAATGTTTAAGAGTCAGGTGTAATGATGCTTTTCTTTTTCTCTCTCTCTCTCTTTTTTTTTCCCTAGCCACAGGACGAAGTCTTCTGGCTGGCCACCTCCCTCGGGCACCTGGGGCTTGAACCAGGTGCCACCCTATGGATGGGAGATGACTGCGAACCGGGATGGCCGAGACTGCTTCATCAAGTAGGTAGAACTGATGGCTTGAACTGTGTGGAATCTTCTACCTGTTCTTTGTCTCTACTTCCAGCCTTGACTCAGAATTAGCGTGCCTCCATTTGGGACTCATAGACATTTGGAGGCCATCAGTCAAGCTGCTTAATCTTCTCTGTCTTCTATGTCTTGTGACATGCAGTTGCTTCATAGTTGGTCATCTGCCATGTTAGGCTGATAATTGTCGGGACATTGTAAGGTCATTCTGGGAAAGAGTGAAAGTGTTCTTTAGTATATCCAAGGCCAGTTGTACCCACTGTCTGAGGCTAGAACTAAAGTTTAACAATTTCCATTGCTTTGTAGAATTGGTCAAGATAGAAATGTTACTGGGTTATTCGTAATGAAAAACATGAGCTAACAGAATTATATGTGTTCCTCTCGCTGACACTGCCTAAGATTTTGGACTTTTTTTTTTTTTAATGCGCTAAAATGTATATAGCATAAAGGTAAATTTTTAAAAAATTTTAACATTCTGGGGTGTACAATTCTGTGACATTTAAGTACATTCAGAACATTGTACAGCCATTAGCCACTGTCCATTTCTAGAACTTTATCATCATCATGCCCAACAGAAACTCTGTACTCATTAAAAAATAACTTCCCATTCCCCCTCCTCCCTCTGGTAAGCTCTATTTTACTTTCTTTCTCTATGAATCTGCCTATTGTAGATATCTCGTATAAGTGAAATCATAAAGTATTTGTTTTTCTGTGTATAGCTCGTTTCACTTAGTGTAATGTCCTCAGTGTTTCTTCCATGGCATGGAATATATAACAATTTCATTCCTTTTCAGGACTGAATAATGTTCCATTGTACACAATCCATTTTACGGATAACCTTGTTTGTTTAACCATTCTTCTGTCATTGGAAATGTGGGTCGTCTGCACTTTTTGGATCTTAGGAATAATGCTGCTGTGGCTAGTGCTTCATAAGTATCTGTATGGGTCCCTGCTTGCAATTCTTGTGGATATATCCTAGCATTGTACTCACTGGATCATAAGATAATTCTATGTTTACCTTTTGGAGGGAACCACCAAAGAATTTTGGAGCAATCAGTAGCTGTAGTTCTCTGGTATTTTGCAATTGTATGAGATAAGTTTTCCTACTGCACTTATCAAAAAACAAGGGCCCATCCTGCTTTCTTTTACAAGCTATGTGCAGCATTCTTAAGTATGAGAATATTTAAAATAAATTTTAGGGGCACCTGGGTAGCTCAGTTGGTTAAACATCTGTCTTCGGCTCAGGTCATGATGCCAGGGTCCTAGGACCCATCCCCATGTTGGGCTCCCTGCTCAGCAGGGATCCTGCTTCTTCCTCTCCCTCTGCTGCTCCCCCTGCTTATGCACACTCTCTCTCTCTCAAATAAATAAATAAAATCTTTAAAAAATAAAATAAAATACATTTTAGATCAGTAAGCATGTTTGATCCTAACCGAAGAAATTGAGTTGAGACTGGATGCCAACAGAAGCATTTTTCAGACTACAGGCAGCATTTCTTTGTTCTTGTCAATCTGACTGTGGACTGATGAGCAGACAGGGTCACGGTGAGGTGGGGGAATCATGTTTATAAAGATAAAAAATCTTTCTTAAACGATTGTTTTTGGGGATTTGATCTTTGCACAGCCCAGCACCTCCAGGTGATTATGGGAGGCTATCTATGCAAGAAACATATGAACGTTATGGTCAGATTTCAGTCTTTGCGGCCCAAGTCTCCCCTCTTTCTTGAATTTCCTGCAAAGGAGAGAGCAGCTCTCTTCAGAGTACAATTCATTCTTGAGGGCCTGGCCTTCTGGGAAGTTTCAAGGGAGCCTGTGGGCAGTGGTCCTTTGGCTCTTCAAGGCTTTCTTGAGGGTGCCCTACCATAGGAACTGCACTGGAATTGGCCATGGGAGTAGAATCTCCCAGAAAGCACAAAGACTGGAAGAAAGACCAACAATTCTGCTTATACCCTAGAGTTGTTCATTTCATAGTTTACCCAAGTGCTTTATATTGCTGAAAAGATGATATTTTGTCAGATTACATTGTGCTATCTATTTTGTAACATCATTATGAATTCATGTAATTGGCTCAGTTGAGCTTGCCTAGATGCTTTAACTCAAAACAAAAAGAATTTCTGCCAAAGAAATGTACTTTCTAAAAGATTCAGATTATAAATTTATGGAGGTATATCTTAGACTTTACCAAGGAAAATGGATTTTTCTGTTTCCTTGTCAGATTTGGGCTCCTGTGCTTTCCAAGCCAGTTAATTAGATGGAAACACAAACCAAGGCATGTTGGTTGGTCATAGAATCCCAGCTAACTTGAGCCACGTGCATTTTGCTTCGTGTCCTTGACATTTTTAAGGGCAAGGCCACGTGTGAATGTAACATTTACCCTGGCCTACTGCCAGCTGTTAAAACCTGTTAAGAGTAAATCAGCAACTTCATAGAGAAACCTGCACTGATCTCTAAATAGCAACATTAAAAACGAATGCCACCCGTGTCACTTTTCCCAATCTGTAAGATAGGTTTTTTTTTTTTTTTTTAAGATTTTATTTATTTACTCGAGAGAGAGAAATACAGAGCGTGCACATGGGTGCGCATGCTCATGCGCCCAAGCTGGGAGAGGGAGAGGATCTCAGGCAGACTCCCTGCTGAGCCCAGAGCCCAATACCAGGCTCGATCTCAGAGCCCCAAGATCATGACATGAGCAGAAATCAAGAGTTGGCCTCTCAACCTATGGAGCCACTGAATCTGTAGGATTTTTTTATTGGAAAAGTTAAGTTTTCAAAGCTCTCTCAGACTCATTGTTTTCAGATGTGAAGAACAAGTACCTGATTTCAAAGGTGTTTGTTCTTTATCCCTAGTGGGTTTTATAAATGAGAATCATTCCGGTGGGGTTTTTTCCTTATCTACTGAGTTCCCTCCATTACAAAGCAATACTCTAATTACTCAAGTTTCTGTCGACCTCTGGTTTGCAATGTGGAGTATATCTCTGCTCATTAGTTTTGTATGTTAAAAGAACAATTTGAAAATTAAGCTGTGGCTAGTAATTAGCACCTTTGCATTTAATTTCTTACTCTTTTACATATTCTCTTTGAAAGATGTTAGATGTCTCCTTTTTTTATCTTGTCATAGGATCCAAATGATATCCCAAATCATACAATTGGTTTTGATGGTGGTACAACTACTTTCAAGTTATTAATGAAGCTATGGGAAGATCCAGGCTTCCCATGTTCAAAGTTAGAGTCTTCTAGCTCAATAATGAGCTAATTCTATCTTGATGAGTCCTTCAGAACACAGCCCACGGTAGTTAAATGTGTTCAAATTTCGTGTTCCTTTTCCCATCCCCAATTATTTAGAGTGAAACCAATACCTTAAATTTTATAAAAAAAAGCTGGTAATGCATAGGATAAAAAAAATTAATGCCATTACACACATATTAATGAACACTTATATAACATTATATAGACAGTAGACCACTGGTTATCAGTGTTCGCTGCACTTTGAAGTAGGGTCAGGAATGGTAAAAAATCCTGATGGCTGGTTGTCTTAGTCTTTTGGGGGTTTATAATAAACTCTGAAAGAGTGGGTGGCTGAAATACAGAACTTTATTTCTCAACAGTTATAGAGTCTGAGAAATCAACAATCAGTGTGCTAGCAAGCCTGGATTCTTGGTGAGGGCCCTCTTCTTGGCTTGAGGTGGTTGTCTTTTCTCTGTACCTTGACATGACACACAGAGAGAGGGATCGTATCTCTAGGTCTCTTCTTAGAAGTTCCCTAATTTTATCATGTGGGCTCTACCCTCGTGGCCTAATTACCATCCTCCCCCCAATAGCCCCACCTCCAAATACCATCATTCTGGGGATTAGGGTTTGAACAAATGGATTTTAGAGGAACACACATGTTCAGTGAATACCCTGGATCTTGGGTAGAGCCAAGAAATAGTTTCAGGTTCTCCTCCCCAGGACTGGCAGCTGCCCCATTGCATTTTCCCTTATTTAATTAATGAAATATTGATCTTATTTCTGGATGAGAAAAGTGAGACTCAGATTCATCAAATGGTTTTCCAAATGTCTACTCATGTACCTGGTCAAATACACCCAACTCTGCATTAGAAAAGGACAACTTTTGTTACTATTGTCAGAAAAACAGGAAATATATGTGTTTGAGCAACAGCAAATATTGTTTACGAAACATGGGAGATGTAGAGGAAGAGTTTGTCAGTTTCCTGTTATTACCATGTAAGTAGGGGAAGTGAGACAGTTAGACGGGAAGAGAGAAACTGGAACTTGAAGGAATGACTCTCAGGAAAGAGTGTCCTTTTAAGAAAGGGGTGAGAAAGGGAGAAATGGAAGGTAAGAGAAAGTAAGAATTATAGCGAGTTTGAGGCCCTCTGAGATGTTTGCTCTAAGAACAGCATCCATAAATAACAGATGTCCGTGTGGTTGTGAATCAGGATGCATAAAGCTTAGATACAGTTGTAGATAGAAATGTAGATATCAACAGAGCTCTTGATTCAGATACACGTGTAGTTGTGGATATAGTTATAAAAGGATATAGCATATAGATATAGATGATATAGATATAGATCATATGTGTGCATATAGAGAAGTGCAGATAGAGGCGTGTAACCCTGTCTGCCCAGAAGTGAGTGTCCTGGTTTATGAGTATCGTTCTGACATAATTACGGACAGCACCTCTTTTGGCTCTTAATGTGATCTGATTTAGATAAAGCAAGTTCAGAAAATTCTTGCGAGACCAAAGATTTCATTAAACCTTGACAACTGACCGGGGAGATAGTGAGCTACAGTGAGGAATCTACTTTTTGGGGAGAAGGTGAGGCTCCCCAGGACTGGGCATTGCCACATCCTCTGTGTAGTCAGACTAGCATTTCTTCCTCATCATCAGAATATAAAGCCTCAGTTGTTTTGGCTTTGTAATGGAGTCTAATGCATGCTATGCCCCCTATATTCCATAGCCTTAATCACCACCCCCGTGACCACGCAGCCCTACACGCTCACCACCACCTTTCCCTGGCTTACCCTCCCCATTCAGCATCTTTAGAAATGGCCCATCCGCCGGGTGGTCTGGTCATGTGCTTCCTTTAAAAGCACTCCTTGGCCCACCCAGCATACACCCACCAAACATTATTGAACATGAGTATATGCTGAAGATACCAAGATTAGTAAGACAATGTCCTACCTTCCATGATCTTAGAGTACAGTGGAAGTGATAGGCCTGCAGTCATTCTCAACTGTGCAAGATCTGTTTTACTTCCTTAGAGACATATAATACATTTCCTAGAGAATAGGGAGCAGCGAGTTCCTAATATCCCATTTCTTCGTTAAACAGTAAAAACACTCTGGTTGGACTTTGCGGGTCGGGAGGGTTAATACAAAAGAAGAAATATCCTTCATGAATTTGAAACTTTGGCTTCTGAAGATTGAAAGAAAAATTAAAACATGGTCAAAATTAATATTAGAGCACTTGTTGGCAAGATCGCTGTTAATGAAGAGCCAGCCCAGTTGGAGTCTAGGGATAGCAATTGCAGGTGGGAAGGAGACGGGAGGGTCATTGCAAAAATACATGCCCTCATTTTCAAGTTCTGCATTTGAAAGACTTGCTGCTCCTCCTCCTCTTCTCCTTCTCCTCCTCTTTCTTCTTCATCTTCATCTTCGTCATCTTCTTCTGTAAGCCTACGAAAAGTAGCTCTGCATGCTTATTGGACAAGACATACTATTCTGTTACTCTGCCAGCAATTCCCATGGTGGGCAATTAAACCGAGTCACTATCTTCTGAGTGCAAGAGGGTTCAATCCTGAAACCTGAATAGTGGAAATTTATAATGAGATGTGGAAACTTCCACTCTATTCTCCAGGATGGACATTGCCCATCGTGGGAGAAGTCTAGCCATTCCCACCTGCCAGTCAGTTCCATAGTCAGTGTGAAAGGTATTTTTGACTTCTCTAGCTCCAGGAAAGAATCATCCGAGGAAATGCAAGCAGCATGTGGGTCCCACATCCCCGTTTTGTTAACCCCGCAGAATTGTCAAGTCACTGTGATAGAATTTTGTTGTTGTCATCATGGAAATAGAAACAGCAAACCCTTACTTCATCCTTAAGTTTGAGCCCCCAAGTAGTTCCCCTGGGCTTTACCTCGTATGTCCCCAAGAGGGTTATTCTTGGGGTGTTTTTTTCCTTTGCTTTTACCCCAAGATTACAGAGGAGAGTCTGGCTCATATTCTGTGGATCAGTCCCTTCATTTGTTCCGTTTCATGAGTTCTTTTAATGTTTTCCTTTTCTAAAAATTTAAAGTTGTAAAGCTGGATTTGGATACTGTGGTAGCCCCCACCATCCCCTGTATTATTTTCATATTCAAAATGGTACATCCATTTCCTACTTCATTAATCCGACATTATTAACCAGCATCCAACAAAGGACAAATGGATCTGAGCGATTACGTACGTTGTTACCTTTTGATTCTGGGAATGAAATACCAAAGTTTCTTTGTGGAAACTGGAAGGTGTGACAAGGATGGAAATAGGAGAGATTATTTGAGCTGGGTTGCCGTATTATTTTGTGACTTTTTAACTGTTGAAAGAGTTACAAATCGGCATTATGTTAGAAAAAAGGTGGTTTGCCTCGTGTTTTGGTGTTTGTGATGAAGAACACTTAAACATCCCGCTTCCGAGGACACACAGTGAATTCTTCCCCAAATGCAAATAATTGCCTCATGGCAAGAGCAAATGCCGTTGAGTTAAATGAGTTCCCAAGGAACCCAAGCATCCACTTAAGCGAGGGAGGTATATTATAATTTTGGAATTGGAGGAACAAAGTAAAAATGATAATATCATTACATGCAATGAAAGGTAATTACGTCCTGTCAGCGCACAAGCTTCCCTGGCTGAACATCGGGGGCTGTTTATTCCCTTCACTGAAGCAGGTTTGTTTTCTTTCATATCCGACAGAGCACCTATCTGCTGAGTTGATAATTACTCCTCCCAGCTAGCATGGGAGTCCGCAGAGTTGCCGGAGCCCCTTTGAAAAGTAAGGCTTTGGAAACGACTCTGTCATTCCGGCTCTAACTTGGCATGTGGTGGAAAGGACGATGCAACGCAGTCTTCGCCTATATCAGCGCCTGTTCCCATCTTGGGCGTTTGTTCTCGAAATGTGGCGGGTTCACATAGCCGGTCCATCTCTCTTGCATCAGTCCCTCAAACTCTCCTGGCTTTTTTTGTCCAGGAAGCCGACAGAGCTGAAGGTTTGGTAATTACCTGAATTACCTTGGGCCACTTAGTGACAAAGAGTTGGGACACGCATGGCAAGCAGAGCTGTAGACAGCCGGTTCGGTGATGATCAGGATTGGTTCTTTCTTCTCCTTATTTTTTTTTCTCATTTTTTCCATTTTTTAGCACCCTCTAGGGATGTACACGAAGTGGGTCACAAAGGCCATTCAGGATCACAGGGACAGCCAAACTGTGAAAAGCAGAAGCACCTGGGTGACCAGGTTTCTGTCACAGCCTGTAATTGAAATAGTAGCTTGAGGCTGCTACCACCTCTCGATTCTTTTGAGTGGCCTTTGGAGCCCTTCTTTCTGGCTTGAGCCAACCCTTGCAGAGAGCAATTTTGATGTCCTCGCCTAAGGCTGGGACACAGGCAGGAAATTCTGGCCGGTGCCAAGTGCCAACTGGCGGGTGTGGGTGTTTTTGCCAAATAAATCGACTGAACTTAAGAGGACATGGTATCACTTTTGTGGCAGGTGTCCTTTCATGATTGTCTGCACCCCCGCAGCAGAGGAGAGGAGGGCTGGATATACAGTGCCTCGCTGTGGTCCCCCAGGGGTCGGGGACCATGCTCCCTGCCGAGCCCTTGTCCTCTCTTGCCTCTCACAGCCTGAATAAAACCTTGTTGGCAATGGCCACTTTCTGGAGAGGAGTCTCTTCCATCGCAAAGCTGATGAGAAGTGGCACTGCTCTTTTGTGCCAGTGGACACACGGATCAGCCTGAGTCGCAAGTAGGCATGTCACTCCATTGCTGTTGGCCATAGAAGCTCAGGCTGTGATGGCTAGGAGACACTCTCTAAGCAGACAAGTCGATCTGAAAGGGTGTTGGTCAGTGCACGGGGCCAGCCCCTTAATTGTTAGCACCCATTGCAAAATGAAAACAAGTGTCCCCTTCCTCAAGGAGCAAGATAAAAAAGAGGAGAAAAAGAAAAAAAAGGAGCAAGACAAATACACTAAAAATCTACAGGGTTTCCCTTCCTTTTGTGGTCTGTCAATATTTCATAATTGTTTATTTGCCTTTTATCACCATTCTCATTAAGGTAAAATTAAAAGTTTTAATTTATTAGCATGAATATTACTGATGATCCTTCGATGATGCAAAGTGAGCTTTATATGCAAACATGGGAGCTTTGCCCTCTGTGCAGAATCAGTGAAATGGCACAATTTGTATTTCATAGCTTATACCTCTATACGTATTTCATTCCAACCCCAAAAGTCGAAATGGTACACAAAAATAATTTAACGGTTTTTATTTTACTTCTCGGTGTGAGCACACTCTACCTACTTTTGGCTTGCTGTTGACCATAGTAAAATTGCAAGGAAAGGGTCCTATCTTGCCCTTTCCTTCTCTGTCATCATTTTCCGTAGGTTGATGGCCAATATAGGGAAAGAAGACAAGTCAGAAAGGATATGACAGGATTGTTCATTCACTCTTATTTCTTAGAAGGCTATAAATGCTAAAGACTGATTAGCCTTCACACCTCACCTCCCAATCTCACCTCCTGATTTCTTTCTTATAATTTTTTTCATGTGGCATTTTCAATAAAGGCCTAGGAAAGAGGACAGGTTGCTTTTAGCTCTCGACTCTCTCAGAAAGTCTTCTCTTTGCCCTGTTATGGATGGGTTTTCTCACCAAAAGATACATAATTTTCTTCCTCCACTCTTAGCCTTTTTTTCTGTAGGCCAAGTCAGCAAACTTTTTTCTGTAAGAGGGCACATAGTAAATATTCTAGGCTTTGGAAGTAATATGGTCTTGGTCACAACTGAAAGCAGTTGACAATGATCATGGCAACTCTGCCACTGTAGTGTGAATGCAGCTATAGGAAATATGCAAATAAATGGATGTGGTTGTATTCCAATAAAACTTTATTTACAAAAAGAAACTGCAGGCCAACTTTGTCCTATGGGATGTAATTGTTTTCCAAACCTTACTCTAGAATATCTTGCATTTGACCCCATTCTTGTATTTCTGTTTCACTGTCTGATAAATTTATAAAACCCTCCCATGAGATGGGAAGTTGCCATTAGTTTTATGTATGACGGAAATTAGCTTAGACGTCGGTAAAGTGTGTTTTCTTAGGTTGTACTGTGAGCAAAGCCAACTTCTGTGGTGCATCTGCTGTCAGCAGGAACTTGTTGCACAGCTCTAACAACCAATATCTACCTCTAAAGAGTGTTGTAGGGTTAACATCATCAAAAGTCAACAGAGAAGTAAAACCTTCACTGTGAGAATATCATGACTCCCCCCTCCCTTGTGATGGGGACTGAGGGAGAGGAATCTGCTGATCATGGGGCATGCAGCTGCTCCCACCAACATCCAGCACCTTTGTGGGAGGGGTTGAAGGGGGAGCAACAATAGCAACATAAAACCCAGTCACAATGGAATGCCAAATGCAAGTGCAAATAATTATTAGGGATGTGAAAATTACATAGCAACTTGTTGTCACCAGTGGTCTACAGAGAAACAGCCCCATTGTACTTTGAAAAAGTTAATTGTCCATAGTGTTTTGAAGTAATACTACTCATTTTATGGGGGAATTTTATAAAGCTCCCAAATAAAAGTCCCCAATTCATTTCTGGTGATGTTCTGGTCTAAGTTATTCTCCTGGCTTCTGTGATACCACCCCCTTCTTTTTCTCCAAACTCACTCCTTCTCTTTTCTCCTCAGCTAGTTCCTATTCTTTAGTTCAGTGATTAAAATTCAGTTTCCCACATTATTAAACCTACATTTCTACTTAGATCTTACAAAAAGTTAAATGGACTTATTAATTTCATTATATTGATACCATTTAATTTCAGTCCAAAAAATTCCAGAAAACTCATGACTGTTCCTCTCCAGGAGATTAATCAGTGTTGGTTATCACTGCCCGGAATATTTTCTGGGCAATAGTAGATGGTTAATAAATCTTTGTTATAAAAATCTTCAGGTGTATGTAGATATGAGTAGATGGATGGATGAAGTAATGGATACATGAATAGAACTATTTCTGAAGCAATATATTCAGTAAATTGTTAGAAAAAATGATGATCGATAAGTCAGTGACTTAATATGATCACCTGTGAACTTTCTGCTTTAGGAATTTCACTAACAGAATTTGAGCACATTGATAAAGCACATATTTCCTAATAAAACCTTGAGAAATTGAAAAATCATCACATCCTTGTCACTAATTCATATCTTATTATGCTTGTCTATTGGCTGTTCAAAATTCAGGATGTAATGAAGGTGAATTTCTGGGGTAATGTAGTTACACTGTAAAGGGCAGAAATTGGATGGTATTCAGGATGTAATGAAGGTGAATTTCTGGGGTAATGTAGTTACACTGTAAAGGGCAGAAATTGGATGGTAAAAACTAAAAATTCTTGGGCTAAGATCCTGGTTCTTCTCAGTACTAGTTATGTAATGGTGGGTAATCATTTGGATACTGTGGGCCTGGCCTTACATTTATCATTATAAAATAGTGTGTTTGAACTAGAAAACAGTATCGTTTGGTAATCTAGTGAGTTCCAAGCAACAGAAAATTCTTAACAAATTTGGCTTTGACTATGAACCGAATTTTTTGGTTTATATCACTCAAATGTAGTGGTAAAACACTCATATAATCTAGAGGAGCCCAAGAAGGTAGGAGCACTAAATGTGATATAATCTCCTGGATAGCATTCTAAAACAGATCAATGACATTAGGTGTAGAACCTAAGGGAACCTGAATGAAATATGAACTTTAATTACTAATAATGTATCAGTATTGGTTCACTGGCTGTGACAAATTTACCACGCTAATGTAAGATGTTAACATTAGTCAAAACTGAATGCCAGATGAATGGGAACTATGTAGTTTTCTATAACTGTACAAGTGTTCTAAAATAGTTTGGATGTAAGAAATACTCAAAGTGGCAGGATAGCAGCAAGATTACAGTCCAAGAAGCTTTAGAACTTCACTCTGCCATGTAGACACTGTGTTTCTGTGCGGAGCAAAATACCTTTGTGAGAGTTCTAGAGACAAATTAATAAGTAATAGTACCCTACCCAGTGTAAGACAAAGAATTCCAGTAACTGGGTTTGTTAAATTCTTGTGTTCTTATATCCTTGGCCATGTTCCTCCCCCTATGTGACCTACCATGGTGCGACTAGGAAGATAACCTCCTACGCCAAAGATTCATGTTCAGGACACAAACAATTGAGCATATATCATGCACCCAATGTTCTAGCTAGTTTGGGGGCTCCCTCAGGGACTGTAATCTGTCTTACTTGTCATGGAGTGCTGATCAGACTAAAAGTATTATTTGGAAGCTGCTGACACCAGATGGTATGGCTATGGTATCTTATTAGAACTACAGTTCCCATGGCTGGTGTCAGGAGGAATAAGAGACCATGGGGTTCCAAGAAGAAGTAGGAATAAGCTGCCCAATGAATTTAAAATTACTAAAATCGTACGCACAAATCTGAAGAAGAAAAATCCTCAGAAAATGTTTGAAACGTCCTAGGATCCCTGTCTGGGCTGATCAGTGAAGTATTTCTCTAATAATGCCAGCATATAAAGGCTGGAAGAGATAATTTTTTTTTTCCCTCCAATGCCCAAGTCTCAACAATAGCAAAAAATTGTGGCATAGTAAGAAACAAGGAAACATGGGCCAAGCAAAGTAACAAAATTAAATGCTTGAAGTGGACTCTAATGTGATACATATCCATGTGCATAGCTTTGTTTCACATGTCAGTCCAGTCATGAAAAAGCTCATTGAGCTAAATGAGAACAGAGCTAGAAACTAAACAAAATAAGGAAAACAATGCATGAACAAAATGAGAATTTCAAGAAGGAGGTGTAAATTATAAAACACCCCAAGTGGAAGTGCTGGGGTTGAAAAGAAAGGTACACTAGAGGAGTTTACAGCAGAGTCGATAAGGTAGAAAAAAGAAAAAAAAAACACGTGAAATTGAAGACTGGTCATTTGAAATGGTGAAGTCAAAGGAGCAAAAAGAAAAGTAGTAAGAAGAAAAACAAAGAGAGCCTTAGAGATACGAATCAACATTGTATCAATTTAGGGAAGGCCAAAGAGAGAAGAGGGTCAGAACTGGGCATAAACATTATTTGAATAAGTAGCAGTGGAAACTTCCCAAATTTGAGGAAAGAAATATACACAGTAATTGAAGAAACTAAACTCAAATAGCATAATTCAGGATAAACCCAAAAAGACACCCAATCAGTGAGATGATAATCAAACTGTGAAAGTTGAAGCAAAGGGAAAATCTTTGACAGGAAGAGAAAAACAACCCATCACATACAAGGGAGTTTATATAAGGTTATGAGTGGATTTCTCTGCAAAAACATTGTAGACTACAATGAGTGAGACGATATATTCAAACTGCTGAAATAAAAAACAATTTTCAACCAAGAATAATATGTCTAGGAAAACTGTCCTTCATAAATGAAGAAATTAAGATATGCTAAGGGAAGTTCTTTAAGAAATGGTCAAAGGAGTCTAACTTTAAGATGAGAGAAACCCTAATGCAAAATCAAATGAAATTATAAAGTTCTCTGATAAAACTAAGTATATTGACAAAAATAGCCTCTTCTCTTAATAGAATCTCCATGTATCAATTCAGTTTTAATTCCTATATAGAATTTAAATGATAAAAACATTGAAAAATAATGTAAATAATGAAAATGAGTATATGATATTTAAAGATGCAATTTGTGACATCAGTAACGTAATGTGCCGGGGAGGGTAGAACTCTCTGAGTGGTTTTTGTATGCAATTGAAATTAAGTTTTTAATCTGTTTGAAATAGAATGGTATAATATTACACTGTTTTATGTAATTGTAATGATAGTCACAAAGAAATTATCTATAAAAGAGAAGAAAAATGGAATGAGAAGGGAATGAAAGTATGTCAGTACAAAAAAAACCAATGAAACACAAAGGAAGGTGGTAATAGAGGGAGGGCTGGACATAAAGATACAATTTAAGTAGCAAGAGTATGTTCTGCTGTATCAGTAATTACTTGAAGTACAAATAGATTAAACTCCCCAATCAAAACACAGAGTAAGAAAGTATTATAGAGACACAGACTCGGACTATATACTCTGTATAAGAAACTCACTTTTGATTTCACAACAATCAATGTGAAAATATGGGGGAAATTACATTTAAATGGTAACCAAAAGAGCCAAGGAGTGGCTATGCTAATATCAGACAAAAATCAATTTTATGTATTGTTTCATTTATTTATTTATTATTTATTTATTTATTTTAGATTTTTAAAAAATTTATTTATTTGAGGGAGAGAGAGCATGAGCAGGGGGAGGGGTAGAGGGAGAAGCAGGCTCCCCACTGAGCAGGGAGCCCAATGTGGGGCTCAGTCCCAGCACCCTGGGATCATGACCTGAGCCCAAGGCAGACGCTTAACCGACTGAGCCAGCGGGGCATTCCCAAAATCGTTCTTCAATCAAAAACTATTTCGAGAGACAAAGGAAGATGTTCTATTATGATAAAATGACAATTCACCAAGAAGACATAATCATTATAAATATTCATACAACAAACATACTAAACTCCTAAATATATAAAGCAAATATTGACAGATTTCAAGAAAGATACAGCAACACAGTGATAGAGACTTCCAATAGCCCACTTCAACTGTGGATAAAAGAGAAAGAAGATAAATCAGGAAATAGATTAATTGCACCTAGAAGTCATATACAGAATTCTGTACCAGATAACAACACAATATACATTCTTCTCAAGGAGCCTTTCCAACATCGTCCAAGATAGATACAGGTTAGGCCCTAAGAGAAGTCTCGGCAAATTTGAAAGTGTGAAATTATTCAAAATCTCCGTTTGGATTAAATTGCAATGGAACTAGAAGTCAACAGAAGAAGGAAAAGCGGGAGACTAATGAATATGTAAAAATTTAAGGATGCACTTCACCTACAAACTGGTCAAAGAAAATGTATCAAGGGAAATTATAAACTATCTTGTGAGAAATGAATATGAAAGCTCAACATATTAAAATTTGGAGACGCATTGAAATCAGACCTAAGAGGGAAGTTTGTAGCTTCAAAATGTACAAAAGAAAACTTTCTGGAATCTACAAGCTACGTTTACACCTCAAGCTAGAAAAACGTGAACAAATTAATCCTAAAGCTAGCCAAAGGAAGGAAATAATAAAGATAAGTGCAATAATAAAGATGAGTGCTCAAATTAATGAAATGGAAAATTGTAAAGCAAGAGACAAAATTCAATAAAACCAAAGCTGTGGTTTTTTGAAAAGATCAAAATCATTGGCAAGCTATTATCTTGTTTAAGAAAAAGGAGAGAAGGGGCACCTGGGTGGCTTAGTTGTTAAGTGTCTGCCTTCACCTGGGGTCATATGAAATCGACCTCCCTGCTCAGTGGGAAGCCTGTTCCTCCTTTCCCACTCCTGCTGCTTGTGTTCCCTCTCTGTCTCTCTGTCATGTAGATGAATAAAATCTTAAAAAAAGAAAAGAAAAAGGAGAGAAGCCTTCAGTATCTAAACTCAGAAATGAAAGTGATTTCATTAGAATCAGGGTCACAGAAATTAAAAGGAATATTAGAGTATACTTTAAACAAATGTATGCCAACAAATTGAGTAACAGAGGAAATGGTAAATTCTTAGAAACACAGAGCCTTACCAATACCGAATCATGAAGTAATAAAAAAATCTGAACAGGATAGTTGCTAATAAGGAGATTGGATCAGTATTCAAAAACCTTTTAACAAAAAGTCAAGGACTGGTTGACTTCATTGGAGAGTGATACTAAACACTTGAAGAAGTAATATCAATCCTCCTAAACTCTTCCAAATGATTGAATATCAGGTGGCACTTAACAATCTCTTTATATGAGGGTGGCATTAACCTGATATGAAATCCAGACAAACAGATGAAAAATACAAATACCCTTGATGACTATTGATCCCCAAATCCCCCAACAGAATACTAGCATTGTAAATTCAACAGCCTCTTAATATCTTTATATATAATGAATTAGTGATATTTTTTTCCTAAAATGTAAGGATGCCTCAACATATGGAATTCAAGTAATGTATAATACACCACATTTGGAGAATTATGGGAAAATCGACATGATCATGTCAATCGATTGAGGAAAAAGCATATGACAGTATTCAACACCCTTTGATGACAGAAACACTCAATAAGCTTTGAATAAAACTGTATGACTTCAACGTAATAAAGGCCACATGTAACATCACTCTCAGTGGTTAGAACCTTAAAGGTTTTCCTCTATTATAAGGAACAAGAAAGCATGTCTGCTCTCAATGCTTCTAATGATTGTCATGTTGGAAATCCCAGCCAGAGTAATTGACCAAGAGAAAGAAATACAAGACTTCCCAGTTGGAAAAAAATAAAATAAAATTATCTCTGTTCAGATTACGTTATGTCATATTGAGAAAATACTAAAGATTCTACACACAGAAAAAAAGAAAATTAAAAGAAGAAAAAATCGTAATAAAGCTTGGACTAGTAAATATACTCATTAAAGTTGCATGATATAAAATCCACATAGAACGATCTATTATGTTTTTATATCCTTTTAATGAACAATTGAATAAGGAAGTTAAAAAAATAATTCTGTTTACGACTGCATCAAAAAAATATTTTTAGAATGAACCTAACCAAGTAGGTGAAAGTATACAGTATGCCATGTATACTGTAATCTACAAAACATTGCTGAAAGAAATTAAGGAAGACACAAAAAAATGCAAAGATAACGTAGGTTCATGAGTTGGCACATATAATATTATTAAGATATCAGTAATACCCAAAGTGATCTGCAGATTTAACTCAATCCCTATCAACATTCTCATGGCCTTTTTTTGTGGAAATAGAAAAATATCATCCTAGGGGAAAATGGAAAAATATCATCCTAGGGGCACCTAGCTGGCTCAGTCAGTACAGCATGGGATTCTTGATCTCAAGGTCATGAGTTCAAACCCCAGTTTGGGCACAGAGATTATGAAAAAACAAAAATATCCCAAAATTCATATATAATCTCAATGAACCCTGAATAGTCAAGATTTTTCAAAAAGCAGCAGACAGCTCTAGTAATCACTTCCTGATTTCAAAACTCTTTATATTATAAAGATAAAGGAATGAAAACAGTATGGCACTAGTATCAAAATAGACTTCTAAACCAGTGACACAGAAAAGAAATAAACAGGGGCCCCTGGGGGGCTCAATCTATTAAGCATCTGCCTTCGGCTCAGGTCATGATCCCAGGGTCCTGGGATCGAGTCCTGCATCAGGTTCCCTGCTCAGTGGGGAGTCTGCTTCTCCCTCTCCCTATTCCTCCTCACTCTCTTTCTCCCTCTCAAATAAATAAATAAATAAATAAAGTCTTTTTAAAAAAGTAAAGAAATAAACCTTTGTGTATTGAACTAAATGATTTGATAAGGGTGCCAAGATCACGCAGAATTCTACATACAGTGTTGAAAAATTGTGTACTCCCAGAGAAAATAAGGAACTTCAACCTGATCTTAAACCATATATTAAAATTAAAAAATAAGTTAAAGACCTGAACTAAAGATGGAAAAGTATAAATTTCCAAAAGACTATAATATTGGAGTAGGCAATGATTTCTTAGATATGACACCAAAGGCATGGACAACCAGGTTGGAAAACAGAGAAACTGGACTACATCACACTTAAAGTCTTTTGTGCATCAAATGACAGTAATAACATAGTGAACAGATGACCTAAGGAATGGCAGAAAATACTTAAAAATCAAACAAAAAAATTTTGTCAGTAAATTTGGTAAATGGGCGAAGACTTAACATTTCTCCACAGATGATATATGAATGGCCCAAACAATTAGATTAAAATATGACAAGTATCCTTAATAATTAGGAATATGAAAACCAAATCCACAAATATCACATTCATTGGGGCGATTATTATCAAGAAAACAAATATAAGAATTGTTGGCAAGGATGCAGGAAAAAAGGGAATCTTTGCACATTGTTGCTAGTATTATAAAATGGTGTAAGCACTATGGAACACAGCATATTGATTCCTTAAATAATTAAGAGTAGAAGTAATGTATGATCTAGCAATCCCACTTTTGGGTGTATTTCCAAAAGAGCTGAAAGCAGAGTCTCAAAGATAGTTTCATACCCAAGTTCATCCCAACAGCCTTCCCAAAACAAGAAGTGCCAACAGCCCAAAAGTCCATTGATGGATGGATAGACACACAAAATATGGTAAATACTTATAGTGATACAATATGTAGCCTTTAAAAGGAAGGAAATCCTGTGGCACACTACATGAAAGAGCCTTGAGGAAATCAAGCTTGTAAAATGAGCCAGTCTTAAAACGTACTGAAAGATTCCATTCATACATACATATATCTATATATGTGTCAAATAGTGTTTACTAGTGTCTGCGGTAAGAACAGAATGTTGTTGTTTAATAAGGATAAAGTTTTGGGTCTGAACAGTCTCGATCCTGGAAATGATTCACAACAATGTAATGGAACGTAACACTAGTGAATTGTGCACTTTAAGATGTTGAAGAGGGAACATTTTAAGATATGTGTTTTTCACTCTGATAAATACACACACACACACACACACACACACACACACATATACACACACATACACAGAACTAGCACCCAGTTTCAGAAGAGGTTTCAAGGGCACCCAAGGTCATCAGAGCTTTTCTCCCTGTCTCTGGATTCTCGCTGTTCCGCCTTCACTCTCCAGTTTCATGCCTCATGAATGCAATCCTGCCCTTTCTTGCAGTCATCATTGGCATGAGAGATAAGCAGCCTCCCAGCATTCCCCGTGCATAGGCCATATACCCCTAGCTTCAACAAATCGCCACGCTTGGACATACGGGAAATGTTGGCTGACCTGAAACGAACAGGGCTTACCCTGAAAAATGCAAGTCAAAATCAATCCTTGCCTTACCACTTGAGAGAGAGGTCGTTTTCACACCAGGCATCAGCAGACTTTTGTATTGGGCTATATTCTCAATATTTTTCCTTTGTGGGTCATATATGGTTTCCACTGTAGCTATTAATCTCTGCAGTTGTAGCGTGAGAACAGCCGGAGACCTTAAATAAGGGAATGTGGCTGCATTCCAGCAGAACTTTACAGATACTCAAACTTGGATTTCATATAATTTCATCTATCATGAAATGTCATCCTTACTTTGTTTTTTCTTAACCATTTAAAAATGTAAAACCATCTCAGCTCACAGATGGCGGGTAGGATTTGGCCCATAGACAGCAGTTTGCAGATTCCCTGTTCAAGATAATCCGTCCAAATGCCTTTTAGCTCCTGAAAGAGGCATTTGTGTCTGAGTTGCAACAAAGCGTTTGGAAGGTCGTGCGATCTCTTTCCCTTTCCCCTTGTGTGCTGAATTGTCATAATTCCTTGGTTGCCACAGGACAACACTCTGCACACGCAGGGCAGCGTACTGTTAAATATTAGAGATCATGACTCTTCTCTACTGTGAGTGGAAAAAAGAGATACCTTCAAATCCGCAGGCATGATGAACTGACTTAGGTTTAAACTGTTGTGTTACAATGCAATTTTTCTCCTATTGTTGTTGACTTACCCTCAGGTCCTTTTGTCTGTCTTAAATATTTATTAGACTAAAACAGTCCTCAGAAAGATCTGTTTCTTCATAGGTTTATTTTCCAGCCATTGATCAGAGCGCCATTATGTAAATGATTGAAGTGAGTAGTCAAAATGTGGGTTTCAGGATCTTTAGTGTCAGAGGGTGATCCTGGAGAGAGGGGAATTAGAGCTGGAGTTCAACAGAATGGAGCAGAGGAAGAATAAAGTCAAGGAAGCTTTTAATTTCCTACAGGGGGAGAGTTTGGCAGGATCTCTGGAGGAAGATGAAAAGAAAACAGGTTTGGGAGAAAGCAAACTTCATGGGAATAGCTTGGTGCTGTGGGAGGGCAATGATCTGTTTTAAAACGAAAATTGGCAACCATGGAATGATTTGGTCAAATGTGTTTTGGCAGCCTTTGAATTGTTGTCCAAATACTTTAGCACATATAATGACTTTTTAAATTTGTTCACTCTGTATGGACCTCCTACTTCTAAAAAAAAAAAAATGCGAGCCTCAACTCATTTTTGGAGCTCTCGATTTGAATTAAAATGGCACGGCGCTTGGAATCTTGTGTACCAGTTTGTGGCATCTTTTTGATATTATTCAAGGTTTTCGGGGCCCTGTGAGGTTAGATTTCAATCGCAATTTAGCTCTTGGGCCATGCTTCAGTGGCAGGGCCCTGAGTTCGAGATGGGTCATGCTCAAAGATACTAACTGGGTGGCAGTCCTCTTAATAGTCGTTTCCCAGGTGTGATTTTCAGACAGGGTCAAAAGGCCACTTAGGGGACAGGACGGTGAAGGGCTAGGTGCGGTTTGCATGCATTGATGATAATGTATGTATCAAATTGAGATTTAACTGTGTAGCTCCTCACAGAGCTTACTTGGTCTAATACCAACACATTAATAGTACAAACTGCAGAATTTTATTCTAGCAGTTGCTCAAACAGGAACATTTCCCTGTGAATAGTGTTCAGTACCTCCTTTCAAGCTCTCTGGAGCCTCCATGATGAGAAAAGGAAAGTAGAGAGTGTTAATTTAGATCCAAAATCTAAGCGTTTCCAGGATAGTTTTGCTGATTTTCTGTTTTCTCTAGCCTTGTTGTTGCATTTTTCTTTACCTTCTTTTTAATTTCTAAATTGGAGGATTCCTGCCTTACATGGTGACACAAGTTTCATCTTCAAATGTGCCTTCTGGAGAAGCTGGGTGGCTCAGTCACTTAAGCGTCTGCCTTCATGATCCCAGGGTCCTGGAATCAAGCCCCGCATGGGGCTCCCTGCTCAGTGGGGAGCCTGCTTCTCCCTCTCCTTCTGCCTGCCTCTCTGCCTACTTGTGATCTCTCTCTCTCTCTGTCAAGTATATAAATAAAATATGTAAAATAAATATTTAAATAAATGTGTCCCCTAATAGTAGGTCCTCCCTCAATTATCCTATGGCATAACTCCCTTTTAATTTATACTCTATAATCTCATAATGACTAGGAAAGCATTTGTTTGGGGTTGGTAGAATTATAAAGAAATTAAAAGTTAATAGTCTCTAAGCAAGATCCTTATGGACTCTCAGGAAAAGAAAGAGACAATTTTCGTGGTAAGGTCGCTTGTATCTCCTTCTTCTGTTCAAATAGTCTTTAGGTTTACATCACCCACATCCTTTCCAATTCTTGATTTTTGTATTCCAAATAACTGCATTTATAAGAAAGTGACTTATAAACAGTGTTCTTATTTAGTGTTTTTATTATTTGTGCAAAAAAAGCTAAGGTGGAGGAAATCTTGGTGGTTATGAATGCAAGCTCTACAGTTAGGCTGCCTGGCTTTGAATATTTCATTTTCTGCTTATCTGATGTTGGACAAGATACCTAATCATTCTCTGTCTTCTTTTAGTCATCTGTCGAAAGGGCATAATAGTAGCTCGTATTTCATTGAATTTTAAGAGTGTTAGATGCCTTATTCATGTTATGTGTTAAGAACAGTAAACATTCAAGCAGCATCATCATCATTATTTCCATTGGTCACTGATCGAGTTGTAGAAAAAGTAAGGAAGCACACTCTCTCTACAGATATCAAGTTAAATATCGTCACTGGGAATGATGTCTTGAGGCATCTGATGTGTGCTTTTCTTTTCTAATCCCTGTCTGTTTTGAAATAAATATACTTGTAAAGAAAGCATTATATTAGTAAGGTATATTAGCATTCTACAGAAAATAAGAACCCGTAGGATATATACAGAGATATAGAAAGAGATTTGTTGGGATACCTGGGTGGCTCAGTTGGTTAAGCAGCTGCCTTCCGCTCAGGTCATGATCCCAGGGTCCTGGGTTCGAGTCCCATATCGGGCTCCTTGCTCAGTAGGGAGCCTGCTTCTCTCTCTGCCTCTGCCTGCCACTCTGCCTGCTTGTGCTCGCTCTCTCTGACAAATAAATAAATCTTTAAAAAAAAAGAGAGAGATTTGTTTTGAGTGATTGGCTCTTGTGATTAAGAAGACTGAGAAGTCCCATGATCTGTTATCTAAAAGGAGACGCCAGAAAGCCGTGGTATAATTTCAGTCCATATCAAACTGCATCAATTTTGTTTGTACGTGTCTGAGTCTTAAGGCCTGGGATTCCAGAACGCCGATTTCCTAGAAGAGGAGAAGAGCGAGATGGATGTTCCAGCTCAACCAGTCAGCCAGTTTGCCCATTAGTCTTCTGTTTGTTCTGTTCAGGCCCTCAGGGGATTGGAAAATGCCTACATACATTGGTTAGAGTGTTTTTGTTTATGCAGTCTCCCAACTGAAATGGTAATCTCATCTGGAAACATCCACAAAGACATACCTGGACATAATGTTTTAGCAGGTATCTGGGCATGTCTTCGGCCAGTGCAGATGACATAAAATGAGCAGAGCTCAAGGGAGAAACTTAACAAAAATGCGATGATAGTAGAGGACTGTAATACCCTACTTTCACCAGTGGATGGATTAAGCAGCCACGTGATTAATGGGGAAATAGTGGTCTTCAATAACACCGTGGACCAGCGCACCTAACAGACATGTGCAGTGTGTTCCTTCCAGCAGCAGCAGAGAACGTGTTCTTCTCAGGCACGCTTGGAGCATTTTCCAGGATGGATCAGAAGTTGGACTTGGGTACATGTCTTGTTCAATTTGGAAAGTTTGAATTTATATCTACTGTCTTTCCCAGACAGAATGGTATGAAACTAGAAATCAGTAGCAAAGGAACATGGGAAATTCACAAATGTCTGGAAAATGTGTGCACACTCATGGATGGCCAATCAGTCAGTGAAGAAATCAACAGGGCGAGATGAATGTATTTTGAGATAGATGGAAATGGAAACACAAGATGACAGAACTTGTGGGATGCAGCAAAGGCTCTTCAAAGAGGGAAGTTTATAACAATAAGTGCCTTTGTTAAGAAAAAAGGAATGTCTCAGTGAGGCAACCCAGCTGAGGAAGAAGAGTGGGCTGGGCAAAGGTTTCGCAGAGGCAGGGAGATGGTAAAGACTAGAGTTGAGATAAGTGTAATGGAGACTAGAGAGACAGTAGATAGAATCAACAAAGCTGGGCCTTTGTTTTTTGGAAGGATGGACAGAATTGAGAAAGCTTTAGCTAGAATAACCAAAAGACCAAGAGAGTAAACTTAAGTGAATAAAATAATGAATAAATATGGGACATTGCACCTGATAACCACAGAGGCATAGAGGATTATAAGAGACTACTATGACCATTTATACACCAGTGAACTGGATGCTGTAGAACATGTGGGTAGAAACACACAGCCTGCCAGGACGATCATCAAGAAATAAAAAAATCTGAATAGGAAATGATGAGAATGAGACTACAAAAGAATTCAGAACTTCCCAACAAAAAGAAAAGTCCAGGACCAGATGGCTTTATGGATCGATTCTACCAAGTATTTAAAGAAAAATTAATTTGAATCCTTTTCAAATTTTTCCAAAAATTGAACACGAGGGAACACTTCCAGACTCATTTTACGAGGCCGACACTACCCTCATACCAAAGCCAGATATAAACACTACAAGAGGGACACCTGAGTGGCTCAGTCGGTTAAGCGTCTGCATTTGGCTCAGGTCATGATCTCCAGGTCCTGGGACTGAGCCCCACATCGGACTCCCTGCTCAAGTGGGGAGTCTGCTTCTCCCTCTCCCTCTGCCTGCTGCTCCCCCTGCTTGAACCCTCTCTTTCTGTCAAATAAATAAAATCTTGGAGTGCCTAGGTGACTGAGCGGGTTAAAGCCTCTGCCTTTGGCTCAGGTCATGATCTCAGGGACCTGGGATTGAGCCCCACATTGGGCTCTCTGCTTAGCAGGGAGACTGCTTCCTCCTCTCTCTGCCTGCCTCTCTGCCTACTTGTGATCTCTGTCAAATAAATAAATAAAATCTCTAAAAAATAAATAAATAGATAGATAAATAAAATCTTAAAAAAAAAGAACACTACAAGTGACGAATATAACTACAGACATACAAAAATCCTCAAGAAAATTCTTACAAATCTAATTTAACTGCACATCAGGAAACTGCACAAAAGTAGTATGCAAAAATGAATTACTTTTTTTTACACCATGATTTATCTGTAACTGAAATTAAGAAAACATCCCATTTAAGCACATTGATAAGCTTATGCACTGTGACCAAGTAAGATTTATCTGTGAATGCAAGGATGGTTTAATAGCCACAAATAAACATAATACACCACAGTAACAGAGTAATAATAAGAATCATATGATCAACCCAATAGATGGATGAAAAAACATTTATAGAATTCAGCATTCTTTCATGATAAAAGCTCTCAACAAGTTACATACAGAATGAATGTACTTTAACATGACAGAGCCCATAATGACAAACTCACAGCTAACCTCACACTCGATGATGAAAAGCTGAAAGATTTTCCTCTAAATTAGGAATGAGACAAATGTGCCTAATCTCACTACTCCTATTCAACATAATGTTGAATGTTCTGGCCATAGTAGTTAGGCAAGAGCAAGAAATAAATGGTATCCAATTTGGAAAAGAAGTTAATTTGTCTGTGTTTGTGGATGATGGGATCTTACATATAGAAAACACTACACACACACACACACACCCCAATAAGAACTGTTAGAATAAATGTTTTCAGTAAAGTTGTAGAAAAAAGGTCAATACATAAAATCAGTTGTATTTCTATACACTAAAGATAAACCATCTGAGGGATGCCTGGGTGGCTCAGTTGGTTAAGCGTCTGCCTTTGGCTCCGGTCATGGTCCCAGGGTCCTGGGATTGAGCCCCACATTGGGCTCCCTCCTCAACAGGGAGCCTGCTCCTCCCTCTATCTGCTCTGCCTGCCACTCCCTCTGCTTCTACTCTCTCTCCCTCTGACAAATAAATAATCTTTAAAAAAAATACAAAATATAAACCATCTGAAAAACTACTAAGTATACTGTGCCCTTTACAAAAGCATCGAAAAGAATAAAAAAAACTTGGGAATAAATTTATCCAAGGAGGTAAAAAATCTGTACAGTCAAAACTATTAATGCTTTGATTAACGATATTGAAGAAGACACAAATGTAATATAGATGCTGTTTATCAATTGGAATAGTTAATGTTGTTTGAGTGTCCATGCTACCCAAAGCAATCTACAAATTTGCTGCAATTCCTATCAAAATTCACATGGCATTTTTTCATCTGAGTAGAAAAATCAATCCTCCAATTTGTGTGGAATTATAAAACCCACCAAAATAAGTCAAAGCAATCTTCAGAAGGAGGAATCAAGGTAGAGGCTTCGCCGTTATTGATTTGAAACTGTATCGTAACGCTCTAATGATTAAAACCCTATAGTACTAGCATGAAAACAGACCTATAAACAAATGGAACAGAATGGTGAGCCCAGAAATGAACCCATGTTTATTTGGTCCGATAATGTTTGACAAGAGCATCAAGAATTTACAGTGTCGGGGTGGGCCGCTGGGTGGCTCTTTAGGTTATGTGTCTGCCTTCGGCTCAGGTCATGATCTCAGGATCCTGGCATAGAGTCCCATATCAGGCTCCCTGATTGCTGATCCCTGCTGGGAATCTGCTTCTCCTTCTCTCTCAAATAAATATATAAGTAAGTAAGAATTTACAATAGGGAAAGCATTATGTCTCTAATAAATGGTGTGGGAAAAGGATATGTATATGCAGAAGAGTGAAATTGGGTCCTTCACCATACATGAAAATTAACTCAATATGGACTAAATACTTAAATGTAATCCCTGAATCCATAAAATTTCTAGTAGATAACACAAAGAAAAAATACTCCTTGACACTGGTATTCTCAGTAATTTTTTGGATATGACACCAAAGACACAGGCAACAAAAGCAAAAATAAATAAGTGAGTCTGCATTAAACTTAGGAGCTTCTATATACCAAAGGAAACAGTAAAATTTCAACCTCTAGAATGGGGAGAAGTACTTGTAAACCTTATATCTGATAATGGTTTAATATTTAAAATATATAAGTAGGGCACCTGGGTGGCTCAGTGGGTTAAGCCTCTGCCTTTGACTCAGGTCATGATCTGAGGGTCCTAGGATTGAGTCCCACATCAGGCTCCCTGTACAGCGGGGAGCCTGCTTCCCTCTCTCTTTCTGCCTGCCTCTCTGCCTACTTGTGGTCTCTCTCTCTTCGTCAAATAAATAAATAAAATATTTTTTAAATAAATAAAATGTATAAGTAATTTGTACAACTCAATATCAAGAATTGAAATAACCTGGGGCACCTAGGTGGCTCAGTCAGTGAAGCATCTGGCTTCAGCTCAGGTCTTGATCTCAGGGTCTTGGGATCCAGCCCCTCATCAGGCTCTCTGCTCAGAGGGGAGCCTGCTTCTCCCTCTCCTGCCTGCTTGTGCTCTCTCTCACTGTCTCTGGCACTGTCTCTGTCTCTCTCTCTCACATAAATAAATAAAATCTTTTTTAAAAATTGAAATAACCTGATTGAAAATGGACGCCATCCTTTTCTCAAAGGCATACAAATAACAAACCAGTATATTAAATCACTAATCATCAGGGAAATTCAAATCAAAACTGCAGTGAGATATCCACACACCTGTCCAAATGACTATTATAAAAAGAGAGCGAACTGTTGGTGAGCATGTGACTAAGGGGAACCCTCGTGCGTGGTTGGTCAGAATGCAGACTGCTACAGCTACTGTTGGAAACCCTATGGAGGTTCCTCAGAAATTAAAAATAGAACCACCATATGACACAGCCACCCCACTTGTGGTTATGTAGCCAAAGGAAATTAAATTAGATTCTTCAAGACATATGTGTACTCCCTTGTTCATCGGAACATTATTCACAGTAATCAAAATCAGAGAAACAATCAAAAGTGTCCGTTGAGGGATACATGAATGAAGATGTGGTTTATGTATACGATGGAATATTATTCAGCCGTAATAAAAAAGGAAATCTTGCTATTTATGACAGCCTGGATAAACTTAGAGGTCAGTATTTTAAATTTAATAAGCAAAACAGAGAAAGACAAATAGTTTATGATCTCAGTATATGTGGAATCAGAAAAAGTCAAACTCTCAAAATAGAGTAAATTGGTGGTTGCCAGAGTTTGGGTTAGAAATGGGGAAGTGTTGGTGAAATGTTACGAGCTTTCAGTTTTGAGATGAGTAGGTTCTGGGTATGTAACATAAGCACTGTCATTGTAGTTAATAACACAGTGTTATCTATTTGAAATTCATGAAGAGAAGTTCTCATTTGTTCTTATCCATCTTCCCACGCCCGCACAAAATGGTAACTATGTGAGGTTATTTATGCATTAATTAACATGATTGTGGCAATAATTTCACAATGTGAATGTTTCTCAAATCATCGTGTGGTATGTGTTTTAAAAGAAAAAATTTAAAAAGGAACGTATTTAGGGGCACCTGGGTGGCTCAGTGGTTAACTGTCTGCCTTCGGCTCAGGTCATGATCCCAGGGTCCTGGGATCGAGCCCCACATTGGGCTCCCTGCTCGGCGGGAGGCCTGCTTCTCCCTCTCCCTCTCCTTGTGTTCCGTCTCTCACTGTCTCTCTCTCTCTCTCTGCCAAATAAATATATAAAGTCTTTAAGGAAAATAAAGGAACATATTTTAAAATATAGAAGGGAAGAAGAACCTTCAGTAGGGAATGCACGTAATAGAGCTGGCCATATTAGCATCTGAAGTACTGAGAATCCAGTGTAATAGTGTTTCCCAGGGCTGCTGGCATTTTATTAAGGGTAAGTGTCTTTAACCGTAGAATTAAACCTAATAGTGAAAGTTTTGGTGTCAATGACCTCCCTACTACCTTTTACTACACATAGACACATTCTTATCATTGCTCACCCACGTTGGTCTCTTCATTGTAATAGAGAGGAAACCCCTGTTCATCAGACCCAGATGATTTTCAGTCCCATGATGTAAACCCTGCTACCATCTTTGGAACCTGATTTCCTCTCTCATGCCATCTCTTTGCTTAATGTTTAGTATCTATGATCCAGGCAACTTCACATCAGGATTGGTTGATCGACTGATTGATTGATTTTTAAAAGACTTTATTTATTTGAGAGCAAGAGAGAGCACAGAATCTAGGGGAGGAGCAGAAGGACAGAGACAAGCAGACTCCCTGCCGAGCAGGGAGCTAGACACAGGGCTCCATCTCAGGACCCTGGGATCATGGCCAGAGCGGAAGGCAGATAGTTAACGAACTGAGCCACCCAGGCACCCCTGATTTATTGATTTTTAAGAGAGGGTCAGAAAGGGGTTGGGGAGTTCTCAAGGGAGAGGGAGGGAGAGCGAGAATCTTAAGCAGGCTCCATGCCAAGTGCGTGAGCCTGACACTGGGCTGGATCTCACAACCCTGTGCTCATGACCTGACGAAATCAGGAGTTGGACGTTTAACCCCCTGACCCACCCAGGCAACCCTCAGATCAGTATCTAAGTATGCAGAAGTTAATATATTATAAAATTTAAAATACGATAAAACAAAACCGCTTTTCCCTCACAACCTGCTTTGTACCTATAGCTTCACTTTCTCTCTGTACATAAAATCACTGAAGAGATCACTCTGCTGTCTCCCCCTTCACCCCGCTCTGTGTTACTGAACCCACTAGAGCCTGGCCCAATTTCCCCAATGAACTGCCTTCACCAAGGTATTAAATGTAGTAGACACTTTTAAGTACATTAATTAATGCTTTTGGGAAATGGAAACCATCATATGGAAATGGTGATAATCGATTCAATACAGAGTCAAAGCATCTGGTAGAGTTTACAAGTTCTAACATATCAACATTAACATATCTCAAATAGAATGTTGAATGGGAAAACAGGTTGCTAAAGGATACCTGACTGTGGATAGGTACACCTAGAAGAGATGTCTTTCTTTTCTGTTCTTTAAATGTAACTTACATTCCGTAACATTGACTTATTTTGAGTGTACAACTCAACGCCTTTTAGCAAAGTAGCAGTTGCGCAGCTGTTACCACGATCTAATTTTAGCACATTTTTACCACTCCCAAAATAATTCTGTGCCCATTTGCAGTTACTCCCTGTTCTCACCATCAACCTTCGGACATCCACTATTCTGCTTTTTGTCTGTGTGAGTTTGCTTTTTCTGGACATGTCCTGTAAATAGAATCCTCTAACATACGATCCATTGTGCCTCGCTTCGTTCACTTTGCACAACGTTTTTATGTTCCGTCCATATTGGTACCAGTGTCAATATCCTATTCCTTTTTGTGGCTGAATACCATTCCATCGTATGGATATTTCACATTTTGTTTGCCTGCTACATGATGGACGCTTGGGTTCCTTCCAGCGTTTGAGCGTTCATGCACAAGTCTTTGTCTGTGAACATATGATTTCATTTCTCTTGGTGGATTACCAGGGGTGGAATTACTGGATCATATGTTAAGTCTGTTTAACTTTTAGGGAAACTACCAATTGTTTTCTCTTTATATATCCTCACCAATACTTGTGACTATCTCTGTTTTTAAATACAGCCATCCTCGTGGATGGAAGTGCTAGCTCATTATTTGTTTTTTTTTATTAAAATATTTAATTTATTTATTTGGCAGAGATCACAAGTAGGCAGAGAGGCAGGCAGAGAGAGAGGGGGAAGCAGGCTCCCTGCTGAGCAGAGAGCCCAATTCGGGGCTTGATCCCAGAACACCCGGATCATGACGTGAGCTGAAGGCAGAGGCTTAACCCACTGAGCCACCCAGGCGCCCGCTCATTATTGTTTTGATTTGTATTTTCTTGATGATTCTTGATATGGAGTGTCTTCCTCAATGCTTTGTGTCCATTTGCCCATCTTTTCTGGAGAAATACCTATTCAAATCTTTTACCCATTTTTAAGTGGGATCTCAAAATGTTCGTCTGAATGAGTTGTAAGGGTTTTTCATCTATTCAGGAGAAAACCTCTGTTTTTATTTCCTGAAACATTTTGTAATAAATTTTTCTCCGTCTGGGAGTGCTACCAGTGAGGCGGTTTAAATTTCCCAGGCCTTCACAGTACCTCCTTATAGGTGCAGCACTGATTAACAATTCCCACAAGCACATAAGCCATCTGCAGACTCTCCCCAGCTGGTTCTGTTCCCTCGGTGGGACCGGCTCATCAAAGTGGAGTTTGTCTGTGTCAGTCTCCCAAAAGCAAGAGCTGGGTCTCACATTAGCCGTCATCTGCTCTGAATTTTAATTTTAGTCACCTTCGGTCTTCGTGTTTGCTCGCAGCCAGAGTGACAGGAGCCCTTAATGAGCTCTTTGCCTGGTGCATCATTCTTAATACATGCACAGGTTTGCTGTTCATTTACCACGAGCCCCTTGGGGGCAAGCGCGCTGTTTGCAGCCCAGTAGAGGACTGCATATACTGCTGACTGCTAAGAAGTCCATTTCTAAAGGACTTGAGAGGAATCCTAATGTCAGCTCCCCTCGCCACTTGTCTCCCTCTGCATCCTTTTCCCTTTGCCCTCCAGTGCCAACCTTCATAACAGTGTCTCTAAATCTTGTTCTCGCGCGAGCCTCGGCCATCTGGTGGTCAGATGTGCATGGGAAGTGCCTTTGACAGCATTGTGGAATTGTGCGCTCGTGAAGCATCTTGGGTTTCCCAGCGAGATCATTGGTGGGCGACAACAGAAAAGTTTTCAATTTCGAGAAGAAATTATCCGGGAAAACGGTCTGATTTTCCACTAAGGCAGAAGGATTTCTTATGCTTTAAAATAATCTTGTCTCGTGCGCACATCAGCATACATACAGGAAGAGGAATTACTTGCATCGGGAACTTGTTAAATTCCTCGTCTTTTGCAACACATTAAGTTGTAAGTGCCCCTCCTCAGACTCCCAGGAGGACCGGTCAAAGAATTAGATCAAAAAACAAGGAAGAATGGTCCTTCTCACCTATGGTCAGTCTTCATTTGCGACATCCAGTTAGTTTCATGGGTTCTCATATAACTGAGATAAAATTTGGGGGAAGTTCAAAAAAATTAGTAAAGTGATCCCTGAAGAAAATAATGGCCTTAGTGTGTGTGTATGTATGTGTATGTATATATGTATGTATATGTTTGTGTGTGTATTTTTTTTTTTTAGTTGTGAACTCACTATCAGTGTGTCTCCTGAGAGCTGGATACCAGTTGGGGAACCACATGAACGCACATACCTCACAGTGCTTCATTAAAGCTGTTACTGATTTTTTACTTCCTGGAAAATGACAGGGAAATGACATCTTTCCACCTGTGTCCACACCTAGAAGTGTTTAGTCTTCTGTCGCCTGCTATGTGGCTTCATTTCTTCCCCTGTTAGTGTACATTTCTGTCTATTTTGTTGGCCCTGCTTCTGTTACTCTAAGAGATCCTTGTTAATCTTTTAGTCTTAGGGCTTGCGATATTAATTGGCCCTTACCCAGCCTCAGAGATCTGAGTCACAGTTTGTTGTTTTGACTTCCCTCTTTGTCGACCAGAAGCAAATCACCCTCCTTGGAAAGCGGATTTTTTTTGTTTGTTTGTTTGTTTTTATTGTTGGCGTGTTGGTTCAGTTGGCTTTGCATTTCTGAGCACTCCTCCAATCAACAAAATGACCCTTTTCCCATCTTAACCATCATCTGGATAGCAATAAAATGTATACACACAGTCCCACTTGGAATTATGTCACCATACGTGAAACACCTATGCAATGTTTTCGTTTCTAACCATCTGGAAGTGAGCACCACCCCCCATGATGCCTGTGCTACATTCATTTATTCTACTAGGAAAGTTTACTTAGAGCACGGAGATGCCATGGTTGAAATTTCTCCTAAGGTATTTAGATGAGGCGTCTCAAATATTCATCCCACTATAATGTGCAAGCCTAGGAAAAGCTTTTGGCTTAGTGGGGAAATTGAAATATTTTCTCATGTTATCACTGTTGGCATTTTAAAAACGTTATGTGTTATCCATCAACCAGTTAATCACCATGAATATATTGAACCATCACTGCATGCCAAGCGATGTGTTAGGAAATAGGAAAAAATACAAAATGTTGCCCTGGTTTCAAGGAGCCCCAGTTTGTTCATCTATTTGTTTATTCGTTTTACGAATGTTTATTAAACACCCAGTATGTGTCAGACACATAAGTTAGTTGAGGCCAAATAAGCATACTGTGTATAAGAGCTCGGTGCAGTAGATCAGAGAGCACAGAGCCTCCAGGAGGAAGTAGCTGGCAGAACGCTTTATCTCCCTCTTAATAGCCAATCTTCTGGTGACTTCTTTCACTTCTGACGTGACTGCTGAGCCTCCCTGACCTGACCTTGTCGGTACCGGGTTCCTCACATTACAAATACTTGCCATGATGAGAAGAAGGATAGCGGCGCTGCTAAGTGGCCGTCTGTTCTTCGACGCATCTTAACCTTTGCTCCAAGGCATAATTCTTTACAGCGTAGATGCATAGTGTATGAAAATCCAGCATCGGGATTCCTTGAGTATATCTCACCTTCCAAAGACTCTTTTTTCATACTCCTGTTTAACCCAGCATCCACGATCCCCTGTAACTATCCTTGAATCATGATTATTAATCAACCCACCCAGAGTGGTATTCTCTTTGCATTGGTTACCCTTGCTGCCATAATGGATAATCCCAAGACATTGTGGCTTAAAACAACACGCATTTATTTTCTCGCAGTTTCTGTGGGTCAGCACTTTGGATGTGGCTAAGGTTGTTCCTTTCCCCCAGAGTTCTCAGTAGGCCGCACTCCAGAACTTGGCTGATGCCTGGGGTTTTATGTGAAACGTGGAGTGGGGAAGGGGGCACTTCCTGACCCACTTCGTGATTATCGACAGATCCACTTCCTTCACTTTTGATTGGCTGAATGTCTCAGTTCCTCACTGGCTGTTGGACCTGAGAGGCCGTCCGCAGCTGCTTGCCATGTAGGCCTCTCTAGCAGAACTGCTCACTTCATCGTAACGTCCCATCCAGGAAGGCCATAGAGACAGGCTGCTAGCAAGATGGAAATAATAATTTGTACAATCTAATCACAACCATCGTATCTCCTGAGCATTGCATATTCTCTTATATAGAAACAGTTTCCTCAGAGCGAGGAGATTATGCAAGGCAGTCAATACCAAGAGGGAGAGTGTGTTTGCAGACATCTCTTAGAAATCAGATCTGTGATGATTTCATTTAGCAAACTCTTATCATTCATCCATGTCACCACTAGGGTGCAACCTGGATCATAAGTAGCCTTTGCCCTCAAGTATTTCACAATTGACTCATAAACATGAGCATGTTAACCTCTAACTTTAACTTGGAATATGTTACACTAAAATCAAGTTCAAAACCCAATGAGCATATGGAAAAGAAGGATGGCTTTGTTCATGTTTGAGCCCACCATGAGACTCCCAGTTTCTCTCACAGTTCTAAATAAACATGCTGTCACTTTTTCTGTGGAACTTTCTCTAATACTACTCTTTCTCCCCAGCCTAACTCTGAAAAGAGTTAACTTTTCAGGGATTATTGTTACAAAACCAAGTAGGTAGGAGTGGCTTTCCACTAGCACAATGAAAGGCATGGAGAGATGGTGTGATTTGACACCTTCCAGGAACAATGGAATTTCCAATATGGCTAGAATGTTGGGAGTATGTTTAGGGAAGGGGAGTTATTAATGGCATAAAATATGTCTGCAAATATGAAGTGTGGTTATAGGAAAGAGAACTTGAGTGCTATAACATGGGCTGTGGGCTTTAGCATATAGAAAGCAGAGTGCCAGCGATGTTCTGCAATTAGTAGAATTATGTGCTGAGATAGATGCCTTAGAAATGAACTATGGGGGGGAAGACTGAGTGTTTGCTGGAGATATTAGATAAAAGAAGAAAAGTTAATATTCCAAGGAGAGTTGGGTGATGATGTAAAATAAGATAGAGAAAAAAGAAGGCCGTGGAAATGGAGTGGTCAAAATTAGGCATTGTTTCAGGACCGGAGTTGACAGTATTGCCAGATTCAAGCAAGAGTTATTAGGAGTGAGGGAGGGATATGGAAGAGCCAAGGATTTCTATGGAATTTCTATTTTAAGAGAATAAAAGCCTCTAAGAAGAGGAAACATGTCTTATTTGATAACAGAATCTCAATATTCTTTTTTTTTTTAATTTAAATTTTTTTTTTTTTATGTGACAGAGAGAGAGATCACAAGTAGGCAGAGAGGCAGGCAGAGAGAGAGGGGAAAGCAGGCTCCCGGCTGAGCAGAGAGCCCGATGTGGGGCTTGATCCCAGGACCCTGAGATCATGACCTGAGCCGAAGGCAGTGGCTTAACCCAGTGAGCCACCCAGGCGCCCCGAATCTCAATATTCTAATGGTGCCTGGTAGGTGAATGTTGGCAGTCGGCGGGTTGACAGATGAGTAGATGATGTATGTTGGATGGATGGATGGGTGGCTCAGGTCTATTGATGGTGTTGTTGAACTTCCAAGGGAACACAGTAGAGAAATCAGTTTGGGGGATATATAAGGAAATGCATAGAAAGTAGTAGTAAGAACTTCAGATGGCTAAAGTGACAGTGGAAAGATTTAGGAGAGCAATTAGAAAACTAACCCATGTTTCTTCTTTATGTTAATCCCTGCTTTCCTAGTTTTCATCAAGAATTTGTTATTCCATCTGCTTCTACAAATTTTAGGAAAGAACAGTTTCCTTAGAAAACCAAACTCTTTAGGCAGATCGTATGAACATCTTGGAAACCTGTTAACTTTCTCAGCACTGTATTCTAAACATGCAAAGCAACTACCAGTCTGGTGACTGGTGCCATTTAGCATCTCTATAATTTTAGTAAGGGACATAGGAACATTGAAAAAAATGTTTCCAGAAACTCAAATCAAAAGTTTCTCTTCCTATCCTACACCACTCTTCTTACTTTTAATTTTCTATCCCTGACATAACCATACTTCTTGGGAATTTTCAGGCTTCTTGGACATCATATCTTCTCAGATAGCACTTCTCACACTTTGAAGTGCATCATCTAGTGATCTAGTTAAAATGTGAAGTCCGACTTTGAGGTCTGAGCTGGGGCTTGGCAGTCTTCTTTTCCTAACAAGCTTCCAGACATTTCTAACACTGCTGATCCCCGGATCACCCTTTGAATGCCCAGGATGGTAAGCTACCATTCACTATTGGTGACTTGGCTGACATCCTCTATTTTTGGTGACACAGTCAAGTTGCAAGCTGCCTTTCAACGCATAATTTCATTTACCTCCTGCCATTGCTCATAGCCTCCCTGTGTGAATTTTTATTATCTATCCCTTCCCTGATGCTCCTAGTTCATCCAGCTTCATGCTAATATGTGAGGATAGCTCCTGCCTGCTGTCTTTACCTTCCTCCAGATCCTTAGTGAAGCTGTCAAAGCTGACCTCCCCTCTCCCTCCACTTTCCCGCACCATTTCTTACCTGAATGCTTTGTTTCCAGTCCCTAGATTTAGTCTTCCGTCTCCTCTTCGTGAAAGTCTTCAAAGGGGCACAATCAATGAAGGTTCAGAGGTCAGGGACCTAGTCCCCTTTTTAAGTAAGAATTTGGGATCCCATCACTTGCAGTCTTGAGGAGGTCAGCATTGTGGATGACAAAAACAAAGCAGTAAAGCAGTCCTCCTTGGTTACTAGGGAATGCTGGTTTAGCTCAAAATAAGGCAGCCCTAGTCTCCACCTTTATGCTAAACAATTACATGACCTTGAGGAAATCGCTTACCCTTCCTGAGCCAACGTTTTGTTGGTTATAAAATAGTACATTAAATTTAAATGATCCTCTGTGGTCTGTTAAAATTGATTACCTAGTGGCTGACTGAGCCTCATCTCCTCCTGATGTGTCTAAGTAAAGGAGAGTTTCCTAACATGAGGTTCATAGATCTCCACAAGAACTCTGTCAGTAGAAGTCAGAGAGTCCATGAACCTTGATTCGCTGGGGAGGAGGTGTATGGAATTCTATTTTTACTTCCACTGCCCTCTGGCTGTCAGTGAGCATTTTCCTTAATCAGGAGTATAAATGACAAACTACAAGAGTATTTGCAATGTGTAACTTTGTCACCAGTAGAAAACACAAGTGTATTTGATGTCACAGGACAGGTTTGGGGCTATCAAAATGTCAGGGTATTTGCTGCTAAGTCAACGTTTTGGAGCTTCTTAGACCTTCTCCCTCTTCTCATTGAACTCAGTAACGAAGAGGCGTATCCATTCCCATAGGCACATTTGTCAATAGGGGAAGTTTTTGCCTCACGAGTCACATTTCACAAGGTACAGAGACATTTTTGATTGTTTCTACGAGGAGAGGAAGTTTTATTGACATCTGGGTAGTCATGGAGGCCAAGGAGTCCGCTGAATATCCAAAAATGCACAAGACAGTCCCCTTAGTAGAAAGAATCATCCAGTCCCAAATTTCTGTAGTGCTGCGACTGAGAGGCCTGCTTTAGGTTTTTTAAAAAAAATTATGATAACTATATTTTAGTATAATTAATTGCCTTTGTAATCCTGTGTATTTTATTTTATGCCTTTATGCACTTGGTTCTTTGAAGAGTCTCATAGGGGTGGCACAAAATATGGCACAAAATAGGTTAAAGGAGAGAGTAGACATCACCTGGATTCAGATCTTTCAGTTCGTAGACCTCTCAACTGTAGCTCGACTACCTGATTCAAGATTCGCAAGGTAGCCTGACACCCTGGAATAAGATAAGGTTCAAGGGCCTACTCCAGCCATACAGCTTATGGGAGGGACTTGGCTCAAAGCATTTTCATTGTCTTTGTCTTAGCACCTTTGGGCCCCTACAACAAACCACTAGAGACTGGCTGGCTTGAAAACAGAAGTTTATTTTCCAAACTTCTGGAGACTTTGAAGCCCAAGATGAAGGCACTGGCGGTTTGGGTGTCTGGTTAGAACCCATTTTTTGGTTCATAGACAGTGTATACCTTCTAGTTTTGTGCTGAGCATTGTAGAAGAAAAATGTCTATTCCTTGTGGCCTCTTTCAGATGGGCACTAATCCCAGTCATGAGGACCCCACCCTCCTGACCTAATCCGTTTCCAAAGGTCCTGCCTCATAATCCCATCCATTAAGGGGTTTGGATTCCACATACGGAATTTGGGGAGATACAACCATTCAGACCATAGCATCTTGGAATCAGTTTTCTCATTTATAAGATGTATAAAATTGTCCTTCACCCAGAGTCAGCAAACTGGGGCCGATTGGCCACATAGAACCTGTAGCCTGTTTTTGTCCTCGAAGTTTTATTGCAACACAGTCCATGCCCATTCATTTACGTGGTATCCATGTCTGCTTCTACCTCCGAATGGCAGAGTTTGGTTACAACACGGAGCCTGTAGCCCACAGTCCCCAAAATATTTACCATCTGTCCTTTCTCAGAACAACTTTGTTTGATGCTTACTTAGTATATAGCTGTGAGGATAGAGGGACAGACACTGCGCCGAAAGATTTAGCTCATTGCTGGATCCACACTGAGCCACTTAATTGGATTTTTGTCACCTTCCACTTGTTGCTAGCAGATCTTTTTTGGTCTCGTGGGAGCTTTGATTCACAGCAGCGACTCTTCTGGGGCTTGTTTGGTTCAAATAATCATCATTCAATGCTTTAAAACTGGAAATAAATTTATTTAGAGTTCAATTTTAAATGAAAATTTATCTTGGGCGCCTGGGTGGCTCAGTGGGTTAAGCCTCTGCCTTCGGCTCAGGTCATGATCTCAGGGTCCTAGGATCAAGCCCCGCATCAGGCTCTCTGCTCGGCAGGGAGCCTGCTTCCCCCTCTCTCTCTGCCTACTTGTGATCTCTGTCTGTCAAATAAATAAATAAAATCTTTAAAAAATACATTTATCTTAATAGATCAAATTCTTTTAACTATTATAAGACTATTCCACACCAAATTTGTGCAGATGCTCTCACCAAGAAATATTAATATGGTGGTTTTCAGTCTCTCTGTTATTTCTCTTTTGAGTTCTAAACCCTCCCAGATTTTATCTTTTTTTATTTTTGAGATTTTATTTATTTGACAGAGAGAGACACAGTGAGAGGGAGCACAAGCAGGGGGAGTGGGAGAGGGAGAAGCAGACTCCCCGCCGAGAAGGGAGCCCGATGTGAGGCTCCATCCTAGGACCCGGGATCTTGACCTGAGCCGAAGGCAGACGCTTAACGACTGAGCCACCCAGGGTGCCCCACCTTCCCAGATTTTAAAGATGCCTTTGCACATAGCAAGTCAAACAGAGTGTCTGTTTCTGACATGACTTTTGATGCGTGATTTCAACACATCCAAGATGATTGTTTTCATGCAGACTACTGTATTGTCCCATGAAATCTGGGGGTTGCCTTCTGAGCTTCCTGAAAATTTTGAACAACAAGCCGTCTCAGCCCAGGACCTCAGCAGCTCCTTGTGAGGAATCCTCATGTGTTGTGCTATCCCTCTCCTCCTGGGGGATGTTGGGGAGCCCAGGGCTTTCTAGGGGTGTGGTCAGGCAGCCCAGATCCCTGCAGCTGAATCACATACAAGACCTAGTCCTTTCTTCTCCAAGAACACGTAGATCCCACCCAGTTTAATCCACTCGATTGGAATTCGCATAGTTTTGCCACTATGTAAGCGTAAATGCCCTTTGTGTGTAATTGGAGGATTTTTGAACTGGGGGCAAAATAGTGCCTCTTTTATATTCTCAGCACCCACCAGGTTCTTGGATTTTGAAATCTGATCCTGTTGAATTCTCTACCCTGCCACCTAGCCTGTCACCAAAACTCCTGAGGCTCTCATATTAGCATATCGAATAATAGAATTTTGTTGATTCTAGAATCCTTCTCCTCTGCTCCTTCAAACTCAGCCATTCATTCCCTTTGGGTGTGCTGTGGAATAAGCAGTTTTCTCATTTGTCTTCCTGTCATCAGGACCAAAGTGTAAGATACATGAAAGTCTCCCTGGATGCTGTGAGCCCTAGGGCAGTCACTGCGAACAACTTATAAAAAGTATAAACCCCCGAGACTTCCAAAAATAATTCAGATGGGCATAACTCATTTGGAAGGTGGTTCGCACACTCTGCCAGGTTGGGGGGGAATGGGCTGTCTGTGCCTTTTTTTTTTTTTTTTCCCTGTTCGATCCAGTCAATTTCTATGGACTTGTCTAGGCTGCAGACTTCCGTAATGAGGCTTAGTTTAAGGATCAAGGTAATGATGTTTAGCAATAAACTGCAAGGGGATAGGCCAGGAGGAGGGGAAAATAGTATGGAGTAATCTTTCTGTACTTTAATGGACGGGCCAACGCTTTATTAAAATATCTTTTCCAGTTTAGGGCTCCACAGCCCAAGGAAAATTAAAAAAAATAAAGACGAGTTCGAGCCAGTGCCAGATCTCGAAAGCAGGGCTGAGAATTCCCTAATTGTCAGTTAGCCCCTTTACTTATCTTTATTGTCCAACAGTTAGCTGGTCTGCTTTAAAAGCCATGCTAGAAACAGCTGAAAGAATGGTTTCAGGAGAAATGTCATTTCGAGGCCTCGGGTGGAGCCCCAGTTGCAATATGTCAATAAGAGTTGTCCAGATGTTTGCATCGTGTTTCCTAATGAATGTTACTTTTATACCAGCCATCATTTTATAAAAGATACTGTATCCTAAATCGTGAGCCCTTTCCTTTGTGCCAACTGCCTTTCTTCCTCTTCTCAGTAGCCCATAGGCAGCTCTATTACAGTGTGTCCTTATTACCGGAATGTTTTCCAATTAGTGGTTTGTAAGCCTCAGATTGGAAGGTGGAATGTAATTTTCTGTAAAATCATGTTAAAAATGATGGCAACATTCCAGGCTAGCCAACAAAAGGTACTTAGTTAAAATATAATTTAGCTGTATTTGGGATTATGGAATCTTTTCCCCATATTTTCCCCACGCGGCACTGTAGCATGGTCCATTCATTTCAGCTCTCTGCACCACGCCCCCCCCCCCCCCCCGCCCCGGGGCAGACGTGGCAGATGAGTCCATCCAGGAAAAACCTCAGAGCTGAATCCAGCTGAGCCTTGACCTTCCACTGACCTTATCCTCCACTGAAACACTGGTATCTGGCTTGTATGATTTTGCTTGTGTTTACCTGTAAATATGACAAGAGCAAGGAGGGCCTGGGTGGCTCAGTCGCTTAAGCGTCTGCCCTCCACTCAGGTCATGATCTCAGAGTCCTGGGATCGAGCCCCACATCAGGCTCCCTGCTTGGCGGGAAGCCTGCTTCTCCCTCTCCCACTCCCCCTGCTTGTGTTCCCTCTCTCGCTGTCTCTCTCTGTCAAATACATAAACAAAATCTTTTTAAAAAATCATTAAATATGACAAGAGCAATAATAGGAAGTTACTGTTTATTAAATGTTTATTATGCATCCGTCACTGATCCCATCACCCTTACGACCATCCTACAGAGCGGTGCTACTTCTCCATTTCCGGTGAGGAACTGAAGCACAAAAATGTCCAGTAACTTGTGCGAGGTCATGGAGCTCTCAGGCAGCTGAACCAATTGAATCGCAAGTGGTCTAGCTTTGGGCCCAGTGCTCCTGGTTGCTTTAGTGCTGTGGTCCGCCAACTTGGGTGCACTGTCTCTTACTGTGGGGCGCTGGGGCAAAAAATGGTTTTGTAAAGGGTTGGGAGGGGTGAAGAGGAATATTGTGTGACATGTGAAAATGATATGAAATAGAATTTCCTGTTTTCATGTAGGAACCCAGCCGCCGGAACACAGCCCATACCTATTCATGTATATATCGTCTCTAGCTGCTTTGGGGCCAGAATAGGAAAATTAAGTAGTTGTGACCCTGTTGCCTATAGAGCTTAAAATATTATCTGGACCTTTTCCGGAAGCTTGCCAGTCTCTGCTGTAGTGCCTGAAAAGCTTTCGGGCCCTATGTCTATGTTATTATGAATCCTTGGTAAATATTGACATTTTGAAAAAACAATTTTGTCTCCCTCCCATTGCTAGAGCTAGTGCACAGGGTTCTCCCATTCAGAAGATGCCAGACGGCCCAATCCCCAGTTTCAGGACCCTGGTGACCGCACCTCCTTGCAAGTCCCCACTGGTTTCCAATGTCAAGGGTCTCTCAAAGGCTTTGATCTTGAGGTTTTTTTGTCTTGTTGCCCCAACGGTTCTTAAGACCTATTCACTGGTGGCCCATTAGGCAGGAGAGCTCCAGGAAGACCAAAGGGAACTTCTGGGGGACTAGAGGGACCCCAAATCCAGCTGCCTGGGAGAGGCTTAAGGTATTGACAGGAAGGGACACTACGGATCCATTCCTAAGCAGAGTGTACCTCCCCAGCCTGTAGGAATGTACTTTCTGTAACTGAGGAATTTAACATGCAGCCGAAGTATTTAGTAGTGAGAGGTTCTTGCAAATGTATATTAAGAGATTGTACAAAAATATCCAGAGCAGGGCTGCCTGGGTGGCTCAGTCAGTTAAGCGTCTGCCTTTGGTTCTGGTCATGATCCCGGGGTTCTGGGATCGAGTTCCACATCAGGCTCCGTCGAGTTCCACATCAGGCTCCCTGCTCAGTGGAGAGCCTGCTTCTCCCTCTTGCTCTACTGTTCCCCCTGCTTGTGCTCTCTCGGTCTCTCTGTCAAGTAAATAAATAAGGGCACCTGGGTGGCTCAGTGGGTTAAAGCCTCTGCCTTCGGCTCAGGTCATGATCCCAGGGTTCTGGGATCGAGTCCCACATCGGCTCTCTGCTCAGCAAGGAGCCCTCTTCCCTTCCTCTCTCTCTGCCTGCCTCTCTGCCTACTTACGATCTCTGTCAAATAAATAAATAAAATCTTTAATGTTCTTCTCAAATCTTTACTCAGTTGATAGGTTAAGAAAGAATTCGATCGTGTTCTCTCTTCCTCCTCCCCCTACCCAGATATGCGCATGCGCACAGGGAAGACAGTCCGCAGAAGATCCATTATCAGATACCTAGCTCCTGCGGGCTCTGTCCTCCTCTGGGGAACTCTAGAGCCAGCCAACTGGGGGGCAGACATCCATGGTTATTATCCCTGATGGAAGGATAACTGCTTGGAAGCATGAACACCTTGCCAATTATTTCTCAGGCTGAGGCAGCACTGTTGCCAGAAGAACTTTTTCTTAGGCAGAAAGTATTAAACACTTCAGGTTGAATGCCCGGGTCCATGGTGGAGTGTCGACGTTCAGTTCCCTGTCGCCCCAGCCGAGGCAGCGATGACATTTCCCTGCACCTCCGCTCAGTGGTGACCAAGAGGATGCCTAGGTCACCCGAGTCTCTGCTCTCACACAGAGGGCTCGATTCTCTACACCCCCACGCCTCTAAACACTGGCATTCCCAATAAAACTTAGCACAGTGAAATTTGAGGTCCGATGTCACCTGACCCTTGCTGCTCTTTGGTGTGCCCTCTGAGATCAACGTTTTTGAAAACCTGAAGTCAAAGTAAACAGATTAAGTCAATTTCTATGGAGTTACGATTTATAAGTCGCTTATTAAGGGTTTTTGAAAATCTTTTGGTCTAAAATTACTGTTATAGTACTGTAAATGATACAAGTAATTGAAAAAAAAATTATTTCCTTTGGCCCAGTAGAACTACTTCAGGGCTACTGGCCTTTGGATATAATTATGAACGTAGAAATGATTTATATATAAAAATAGTCTGGGGGATGATTTTTATACTAGAGTAAATGGAAAGCAACCTTAATACCCAACAGTACAGTAAACATTAAATAAATGTGTGCTAGACATATTACAAGCTATTTTTCAACCACTGAAATTATTGTTATAAAGAATTTTGAATATGACAAAAGCTTTATGGCATAGTGATAAGGGATAAAAAAGTATAATAGGAAGTATGGTCCCACTAATTCATATAAAACGTTTAAACAGAAAATAGTGGAAAAATAGAGTAAAAATAGAAAATACATGGGAAGATCTACTAAAACATTAACACTGGAGTATAGAATTAGGTGTGATTTTTTTTTTTTCTTAAATCTACCTTTTCTGCCTTCTCTCCAGTGATCAGGTATGGCTTTTGCAATAACAGTGTGAACCTCAAGAATTAAGTAGGTTAGCACAGGGTAAGTTAATTTATCAAAGAATAAAAGAAAGTATCAATGACAAAAACACGTAGTTCTTGAACAAAGGACTGTGGGATCAAAGTTTCTAACTGTACCTCTTCCATTTTAATAGCCTCTAGGTGTAAATCACTTCTCAGGGATTAAAAATCACCAAAACTACATTCCAAGAATTTTTCTTTCATTACGAGAATTGTGTTTTATTTATTTACTTTTGTTTTGTTTTATTGTATTTCTTGGAAGTGATCTCTGAAGCCATCATGGGGCTTGAACTCGTGACCCTGGCATTGAGAGTGGCAAGCTCTACTGAGTAAGCCAGTCACACACCCTTTTTCAGTACAAGAATTTTAAATGACACATTCACAAGTATGATCTTTATATACTTCTAAGTATCTTTAGTTTCTATATATATCCTTATTAATTTTAAAATAGGGGGAAATGTAGACCTTAAGATTCTGTTTGTTTCATCTTTAGTCAACTTCTTAACATGATTATCCTGAAAAGAAAATTTTGCCCCATTGGATGTACTGCTGCTCTATATTATTATTATTGAAATTGAAGGTGTCAAAAGAGATCGCTAACAGTGAAGCTATCTCATTGATACCTGGGCATTGTAAAACAGGAAAAAAAAGATGAGTTTAAATGAAAAGGATTTTATAACGGGTGTTATAACTCTAAAGAGGACCTTTGAGTATTTTACTCATCCAGCTCTCCGGGTTACGCATTCCCGCCTCATGTCATTCAGTTATTACAATATTGCGGTTTAATGCTTTCTTGGAATTTGAACCTCAGGAAAGCTGACTTGCCCAAAGTCATGGAGCTGCAGAATGCTACAGTCTGCAGTCCTGTCCAGTTCTGTGGAAAATGTGCATTTCACCCATTTTGGCCACGTGCCATCATGATGACATCTAGTGTAACTGCAGTGAATTCTACCCTATACTGTCCTTTGGTTCTCATTAGAGAGTGTCAGTCCGTTATGGCTTCCTTGTCCGGTAGTTTCTCCACCTCTCTGTGGACTGCTTGAATGAGCAGTAACCTAACAGGAACCTGTAGGGACTTGGGCAGCTAGTCTAAAGCGTGGCGTACAGTCAACAGTTGAATGGACGGGAGACAAGCTACCAACAGTTTATAGTAGACAGTCTTTTCTGATCAGGCCAGGCAGAAGATGTAGGTTTTCGTCATTGTAAGGAAGGCATGGGTCTGGAAAGTGGTTAGCTAATCCGTTTCTGAGAAGCAAAAATGAGACTGGTAATGAAAGCAAGTGAGGCCCCCGACCGCCCAGCTCAGGGGCTTGACTCTTCATTTGGAGTTTCCTGTGGAGGTAGATCAGAACCATGGATAGTGCCCTGCCCTGGGAAGGTTTGTAGGAGACTGCCTTCCTTGGAGTTCCAGCTTAATTTTTTTTTTTTCTTTTTGCAAAAGTTTGACTTCTTTCAAAAACTTCCTGTTTTGGCCTCTGTGCTCAGGGATTTCATAAGCAGCACGGGGAGGATAGAGCTGCAGCTAGCAAAAGGTCCCCAGATTATCAGATTTTAAAAAGCATCGGGGCGCCTGGGTGGCTCAGTGGGTTAAAGCCTCTGCCTTCAGCTCAGGTCATGATCCCAGGGTCCTGGAATCGAGCCCTGCATCGGGCTTTCTGCTCAGTGGGGAGCCTGCTTCCTCCTCTCTCTCTGCCTGCTTCTCCGCCTACTTGTGATCTCTGTCAAATAAATAAATAAAATCTTTAAAATAAATAAAATTTAAAAAGATAAAATAAAAAGCATCACTTCTAGCCGTAGTAGTAGGAATTCCACAGGTTGTTTTGTGTCTGTTGGGGGTGAGGACCTCAAGGAGTTGTAGGTGCTACCTCCTATCCCCCCAACCCCCAGCCTTGCCCCATAGCGTTCTTCTCCTAGGTGAGCCCACAGCCACTAACAACCCAGCCTCCTCTTTGGAAGATTCTGAGAAGAAAAAAAAAATGGCATTTATTTCACAAATCTGATTCCTATAATCCGATTTCAAAATTCTGTTTCTTATATAATGTTAGCTAATTTTTATTTTCCATTAATTTAGATTAGTCAAATTATAGCTCTTTTTCATTTGTATTCTATAGCTACATATTAAGCCTCATTTTCTTAATTAATTCCTACAAATTTTGTACTTTGTAGAAGGTCATTTTAATCCAAAAGCCCAGGATGTGTCTTTGGAGAAGGACTTATTTATCTTTACAAAATTTGCCAGCCTCTGCATTTGATTCTGAGTTAGAACTACAAAAAAGATTTGATAGGCTCCATGCTGCTAGACCTCAGCACCTACTGTTGGCAGTAGCCCCGGCCAATATGCCAGCATTTCCCAGACTGTGGTTCACTGAACACTGGTTCAACAAAAGTCTGAAAGCAAAGGCTTCCAAGGAATAGAAGTTTAGAAACTCTGCCTCACTTTCCTGCCTTTTTTGGAGAATCATAATACCCCATAGCTTTATATGTTCTGAATAAAGAAATCCCTTTCACGCCCTTCAACCCTGCATTTTCCCAATCCTTTGAACCTCAGGAAGCCCACCCCCCACCTTTTTTGGTAGTTGTACCCATAATTACTCCCTGAGCCATGATGAGTTCACCAGAATAGCAATGAGGGCAATAATGCAGTGAGATTTACATCTCTTAACCTGAGAAGGTATAAATTTTTGTGATCCTAGCTTCAATGTGACAGGGTCGACTTTAGTTAGAAATCGCATTTATGCCTTTTTAAAATAGAGCGAGCATTTTGGAAGTCGGGGAGATACTTTTCCAACAGGGAGGAGGTCTAGCACGTTAGAAAGTGACAGGTGTATATAGTGGAGCTTTCAGACTTCTGAGTTTTTCAAGCCATAATTAAAATCTCTGCTATCAATGGACAGTTAGTTCTATTTAAGTTCTAAGGTGGAGTTCTATGTGAGGTGTAGGACCTAACCAAGCTCAAATTCCTGGACTAGACTCACACATAATGACCTTGAAGGTCGCATCTTACTTGAAGATGTAAAGCTCATACAAATAAAATAAACAAGAGCATTCTATTTGCTATTTTTCCACAGGCAAGAGTAGAATGATTTATTTGGGATTCACTGTGGTATTGCCAAGTCCAAGTGCAAGAGCCACAGTACTGTGTTTGCAGCTTCAACTTTGAATGTAGTTTTCCAACCCATTTGTTAAGGAGTATTCATTTTCAGAGTCAAATGATGTAGCAAAAAAAAAAAAAAAAATGTTCTCCGTATATACCCAGCCTTTTTTTTTTTTCCTTTTGGTCCTTGGGTGAGGAAGATTGATTTTATAATACTCCTCAATTCATAGAACATTAATCGTTCTTGATTCACATAATGCCCCCCCATATGCATGCTCATATGCATATCTTTCTTTCTCTGTGCGTAGATATTCTCCTTCATAGTGAGTGTAATATATATGAAATAGTATATATAATCCCATATACTTATATAGTAGTGGATTCCATTTTTCATATATATACATCATCTGCATATGTGTTTTTGTGAATATATATATATTTTTTTTATTTTGCCCTGTCCTAGGGAATGACTAGAGATGTTTAGTTACATTTCTGTGTTTTAAATTTAATTGAAATGTTTCCTTTCTTTACACTTAGTCACCAACCCAATTCACAGTTGTGTTCTTTACTTTCACTTTGCTTTTATTTATAAAAGTTCTTTTTAAAATTCAATCTACAAGTATTTCTTGTAGATACTTGATTAAATACTTGTAAATTCTACAAGTATTTAAAACCCATACCTGGTCCCAGTACGCAATCTCTAAAATGGTATTCAAAGATGAAATTTTCTCTCTGTCCATTCCACCTTCTTCTGTCTCTCCCTCAGAGGTAATGTTTTACTTTTTTCTGGTTTGTATTCCATCCTTTGATTAAGGATAAACTAAGGCAGATGAACAATTTTGAGCTGATTTTAGCAAAAATCGATTCCAGTTGGGCAGTACCAAACCTGGAGTTGTTAGGAACACTCCAGTGAGGGGCGCTGGGCAAAGACTTCTAGACAAAAGGCAGAAGCAAAGTAAAGAAATGATTGATTGGCTGTATGAAAGAGTCCAGTGGCTCTTTGTGTTTGATTGTTCCTAGTGTTTTGATTTTATCAACTTCCGGCATTTAAAGGCTTAGATTTCAGTTTGCTCAAGTGGGCCACCTTGGAATTCAAGCCAGGCTAGTCTAATGACCTCTTTGTTTCATTCATTTAACACCCATCTTTGGTTTTAAAATAAACAATAGCATACTAATCATGCTTTGTTCCACCATGATTTGCACTTAACCTTACATTCTGGAGATAGCTCCCTGGAGAAATACAGAAGCAGTCCTTGCTCTCGTTTGCAACTGCAGACAATATTAATGGACATTTGGGTTAGTTCTAGTTTTGTCCTACTACAAAGAACACACTAACTTTGCAACATTTTTCCATATTCCAAAATAATACATCTAGTCCTCTATTTTTACCTACATCATTGCTCCTTACCCAGTACCCCAGGTCTTTTTTCATTTTTAAAAAAATATTTTATTTATCTATTTGTCAGAGAGCGGGAAAGAGAGAAGAGCAGGCAGAGGGAGAAACAGGCTCCCCACCAAGCAGGGAGCCCGATGCGGGACTCGATCCCAAGACTCCAGGATCGTGACCTGAGCCGAAGGCAGATGCTCAACCTACTGAGCCACCCAGGTGTCCCAGAACCACAGGTCTTTACACAAACTCTCCAAAACTGTAGTCGGCACTGAACTCACGGGCCCACATCCTGTTAAATTAATGACTAGGTCCAAGAAAGCTGGAGTCTTTGCTGTTTCCATTATCTTTCATGAAGAAGCGTTTCAGGAGAAACACGTATCTCATTTAAGTATTTTAACTAGCTGTGCTACCGGGCGCCTGAGGGGCGCAGCCATTTCGAGAATGCCTTCAGGTCAGGTCAGGATACCTGGATCCTGGGATCCAGCACCACATGGGGCTCCCTGCTGAGTGGAAAGCCTGCCCCTGCTTGTGTCCTCTCTCTGGTTGTGTCTCTCTGTCAAATAAGTAAATAAAATCTTTAAAATTTAAAAAAAAAATAGCTGTGCCTCTTTTAAATGCTGTTAGTTTTGTCTTGTAGACACCATGAGTTGTCTAGATTTCCCTCCCAAGTTTAGGGCCTAATTTATGACCCACTCAGCAATATATAAAACTGCATGACTGTATTTTCCTCCTTTATTAAGTGAAATTTTTTAAAAAATCAGTATTGGGACGCCTGGGTGGCTCAGTTGGTTAAGCAGCTGCCTTCGGCTCAGGTCATGATCCCAGCGTCCTGGGATCGAGTCCCGCATCGGGCTCCTTGCTTGGCAGGGAGCCTGCTTGTCCCTCTGCCTCTGTCTGCCACTCTGTCTGCCTGTGCTTGCTCTCTCTCCCTCTCTCTCTCTGACAAATAAATAAATAAAATCTTAAAAAAAAATAAAATAAAAAATAAAAAATCAGTATTATGGTAAACATAGTTTTTTAAAATGTCAAGTAATTCTAGTTCTGCGAAGCCCAAGTCTTACTGCCAAACTCCCATTTTGTATCCTGGCCTTGTCAGTATTCTAGGAGGACATATGCAAATATATCTTGTTATTCCATTTAAAAGGATGTTTACAAACATCAGTGCCCTTGAAAAATGTATCTGACTTGCAGCTTTCCAATGTCCTGTAAAGTGTATTTCTCTATAGTGATGACATTTTGAGGGGATTCCAAAAAAATCATCACCTGACCTTTAATGCTGTGGGGTTGGGGCTTTTATATTGAAAAAATATATGTCAGGAACCTCAGAGGCCTTAGAAGGGGGGATAAAGTAGTCATCTTTGGGGTGTTTTCATGAGTTTGTGCTTTCCTTTGTGTATTTAGACATCAAAGAACATACTAAGAGACATATCCGTGTTTTAGAAGTGGGCAAGTAGTTAACTCTACTTTAAAAAAATGTAACACCTGTCAGAAATATCTATATGTATGTTTATATTTAATGCTATATTTTAACTTGTGTTTATTTTCATATCAAAAATATGATCTAGGAAATTCTGCCCAGGTGTAATAGGGTATTTTATGTAAATGTTGGTTCCGAACAAACATTTCTTTAACTCACATCTTTGACAAATGAGATAGGCTCTAGAGGTGTGTTTTTTGGATTCCAGGAGGAGCTAATCTCCAACGGAAGGCCCCCTACTGTTTTCCGGCACTGCCTCAATGCGGACTTTGGTGGTTCATATGCAAAGAAAAGATTAACAAAGGGGTCATTGTTTTTCAAATCGTAGCTTTGGCGGTTTAGTAACTCTTGAACTCCTCTTGAACTCCATTTGTTGTGGAATGATCTATCACAGCTGCTAATTTAGGAACTGGAATTGGTTTGATGAACCCTGTAGCTGCCTCGGTGAGTTGCTGTGTCCCTGGGGATCCCGAAAGGCCTAGACAATTCGAAAGCATAGACCCTGGGTGGGTTTGCCAACAGAGTCGCCAAATATATCTGTCCTAAGAGAAGCCAATAACTCAAGAAATGAGGTTGGGAAGAGAGAAAGCCAGAGATTAATTTCGGGTGTCTGTGTCTTGGGAGGTGGCAGGCTCAGGCCTTAACAGCTAACTTCTCCGCCTGCAAGACCGACAACTGGAGTTGTATAGGAAAACTTCAGGGCCCTCAGTGCAGGCGGGGAGCAGGTCGTGGTGGTGGGGTGGTGGGTCAGTATGTGTTCAGCCCTTAATCTTGGGCAGGGAAAGGGCTTGTGGGGTGTGGTCATCAATACATTCCATTGATATCAGGGCTTTTCAGATCTGATGGTTGGATTGTAACCCGTCATTGCAAAACACCCTCATCAGTGCCTCAAGGAAGTGTGATAAGACATAAGCACAATAAGGGGTGCCTGGGTGGCGCCATTGGTTAAGTGTCTGACTCTTGGTTTCCGCTCAGGTCATGATCTCAGGGTTGTGAGATCGAACCCCACATTGGGGCTCAGCCGGAAGTTGGCTTGGGATTCCCTGTTCCTCTGCCCCTCCTACTCATGCTCTCTCTAAAATAAGTAAATATTTTTAAAAGCTGGGGGGAGCTAGAGCTTGTAGGAGATGATAAATCAGTATTAGAAACCTTCTATGGATCAAGTTCTGTAATATTCGGTAAACTCACTTAATTTTAATCAGCATCTTCTAGATTAGGCATTATTTTGTTTTAAGTTGCATTTTATTTTATTTTTTAAGATTTCATTTACTTACTTGACAGTGCGCACAGCAGGGGGAGCAGCAGGCAGAGGGAGAGGGAGAAGCACACTCCCTGTTGAGGGGGGAGCCCAATGTGGGGCTCCATCCCAGGACCCTGGGATCATGACTCGAGCTGAAGGTAGATGCCTAACTGACTGAGCCACCCAGGCACCCCTGGATTAGGCATTATTTTCCCCCTTTTTGGGAATGAGACCAACAATAGTCTCAAGGAGATGAAGTCAACCAAAGACATATACTTAACATCATCTTTTTACTCTGTCCTTAGTCTGAAAGATACCAAAAAGCCAGTCTTTTGCTACCACATGGTATAAATATAGATGAACAGGATGTCAAACTTTGCATATTCTTCCCCAAAGTCACTAACTAAACCATTCACGAGTGACAATAATGCCTGCTGTTTGTACATTCCTTCATGGGTTGCAATTAACCTGTATGCACTGCATTTGCTCTCACAAGGCTGATTGATCATGCAAAACTGTCCTGTGCTGTCCCCTTAAATAAAGTTGAAAGTACATAATCTGGAAGGGAACAGCAATAGGTTCCTGCCTTATTATCAATGACTCGATAATAAGGAGAAAAGAAAATGGCCTTCAGACATTTAGATGACCATCCTTGTTGTTTTGTAAACAGAGCAATAGCAACATGGTTAATCTGTCTCTGCAAGTATAAGGTTATAATGAAAAACCAGACATCTTGTGTTTTTAATTCAAGACATCCTCAGGAAGTTATCTGCCTTTAAAATAGAAATTATTTTTTGCTAAACGATACCTGTTACAGCATGATACATGCCAATTTTCTTCAATAGGAGATAGCAGATAAAATGCATACAGTTCTTTTCCCTTACATATAAGGCTAAGCAAAAGTAATGACTTTTGGGAAACAGTAGCCTTAGTTATTAAATGGATTGATTCAAATAAGAACAGCATTAAAATCCCCTCCCAAAATGAAAAGAAGTAAGTTCAGGGCATGAGAAGGCTGGGGAGGAAGAAATTTCCTCTACCGTGCAAAGGTTTTTCCAGCTGGTCTGCAACTAAATTGACATGAGACAGATTAACTTGAGAAAGTCAAATATAATTTCATTCATACAGGAGCCCCTCAAATTTGAGAGGTTCAATGACAGAAATGTACAATGAAGTATCAGTGCCATCTGGAACTAAGCAATAGGATGGGAGCCTGGTGCTTCAGCGGGGAGAAGAGGAGCAGGTGTGTGGTAATTCACGTTTGCCCTTCCATACAGACGGGTCACTCAGATAAAAGGTAACTCTGATAATCAAAGGACCCCAATTTAGATTTTTCCAGGTTGTCAAGGGAGGGGCAGAAGTTTGTGCTTGGCCCCTAGGGTCCCAATTGCCTTCAGCTGAAAATATTCCTCATGCCAAAGGGACACAATTTTTTAGAGATTCTTTGAACCTCTTCAGTACTACTTTATAGATTTTATTCTCGAATTTTATATTGGCCTCTGGATTGGAGCCAAGAGGATTTTCAATTTGGAAGCCGACAAAATTTGCCTGTCCAATATCCAAGATAATTCTAAAGCACAGAAAAGCCATTTGGGCCGCATATCTGATACCCTGCCAGATTTGGGTTGAGAGAAATGGTTTATTGGTTAACTAAGTAAGTAATAAACATACCTTCTAGCATATCAGTAGTATGTTTGAGAAAATAAAAGCAAAAGAGAAATCGTGGTGGAGTGGAAAGAATTACTTATAGAAATGGGTAGGTAAAATGGAAAATAAGCAAGAGTAAGGAGGTTTGGAAAAGTGGCAAAACTACCTTCCTCAAACAAACATTTAGTTACAGAAACTCATACAGTGTCGGGCACTTGTGACTTGCTTGGTTGAGCAATTATTTTAAATTTTAAGTTTGGGGAAGAGAAAGCTGATGTGTTCAAATTAGATATTGTTCTCGGAAGAATAAAAACATCTCTTCTATTTTCGATATGCCCTTCCTGTTTTCAGTGCAGTAAACCCAAGATCTAGTTCAGAGAGAAAACAGAGTTTTCTTTTAGAAGTGCATTGTAATTACAGTGCATTCAAAGAGATCTTTTATTGAGTTAGGAAGTGACAAAATTTATTAACTAACAATTCACAGGACTTTTTTCAAACTCCACTGATGAAAACATTGATTTAACTCTGACAATAAAAGAATAGGCAATATATGCCCAGGTGGGAACTGTTCCCCTTTAAATACAAAGGCCTGTGATTTTGGTAATTAATATTTTTCCCTTGTCAAAATCGGTATTCAAATATATGGTTGTGTTTTCTTACCCGAAGTTCGTTTGTTTTAGAGTTGCCAAAACCACATATAAGACATGTAAGAGGGGTGAAATCTTGTGGACATACAAAGAGAAGCAGCCTGGATTGATGGAGGAAAAGGACAGGCAGCAAGAGGGAACTTAAGAAGGAACCAAAATAAACCCACATCTACTGAAGGACCTCAAAGGAGGGATATCAACTAGACACTATTTTGACTTCATAACAGGGACTCTTAATTGTAAGAAAAAATGTGAATAGCCCATGGTTTCTTGAAGAACACAAAAAAGCTCTGATGTAAATTTTTAAAAATCCTGCTAAGAATAACAAGGCAATTAAGTTTTGGAACTAACACAATTTGGTTGCATTAGCAGCAAATATTTATTATGTGCAATGATTCTCAATACAGTCTTGCTGTATTTTTATCAATTTGACATGACAAGTGTCTGGACAGTAATTGGTGTGTATATAGTTTTGTACCATCCCAACATCTGAGAGTAGCAGTTCTCCCCAGTGTTTACAGCTTCCCTTATCTTTTTTGACAGCTCTGCCATTAATTTCTCAGTCAAATGGAAAATGTGAATATTGCTTTTACCTACTTTTACTTTTCATGGCCTTCAGGAAATTTGTAAGTCTCAGTGTCTAAAAATCTACAGATATTCTCCTTTTTTAATTAATTGAAGACTACAATGATTCAATGTAACATTCATGATTGAAATAATTTTTCACACAAATATATAAATAGGTTAAAACATATTTTCCTGTTCAATCTCATATTCCCAAGGGATGTAAATTTCCTGGAATAGAACCTTTGCTACAAGTCATAATAAATTAGAAACTTCACAAATTTTGTGTTGCACCTCAGAGAATTTTCTGCTTCTGTCAAATGAAATCACATATTGTAAACACTCTTATCTATATTTAATTTTCCTCCAGGTTGCTAAATTAGGAATCAATTTGCGTCATATTTCAACACAAACGTATTGACATACTTAGCAGTTTATCTTTCCCATTCAAGTCAAGGTTTTATGAAATATTTTCCAAAATATCCTGTATTCTCAAAAAGCTTTAAATGTGGTTGTCATAGACCTAAATCAACACTATAAAGTAGTGATGGATTACAAGTTGAGAAGATTGGCAGTGTTTTCAGAGTTTGACGTATCAATCATTCTAATTATAGCAGCTAATATTTATCTGATCCCCGTACCATGTTAATTCTATCCACCTACTGCCCTAAAACATAGGTTTTTTGTTAGTCAAGCCTCTTCCGGTTGCAAGGTTCAGAAATTCCAATTCAAAGTGCTTTGAGAACAAAGAGGGTTCTGGTGACTCATTTACAGTGGTAGGTCTGGATTCAGGGGCTCCAGCAGTGTTACCAGGACTCGGTATCTTTCCTTTCTCCCACTTGAGTTGCCCTCTGTCCTGGCTTCATATTCAGGCCAATTCTCTGGACCACCACCCTTTTCAGGGATATTTGTTGCAAACTTTGGATCCGGCAGCTAGAGTGTTTCTCTTTCTGAGTCCCACAAAGTATACTAACAACCTTGATTTCTTTTATATCCATTCCTGAACCATTAACTGTGGCAGGAAGCATGTGAAGCAGGGCCCACTCCTTACGCGTGCAATCTGTGTGGTCACGCGGGACCCTGCACTTAGAAGGGCCCCATGCTTGCTCTTATCCTCTACTACATTGAAATTAGTATTAATTTTTGAACAAGGAGTCCTCCATTTTCATTTTATTTTTTTGAGTAATCTCTATTCCGAATGTGGGGCTCGAACTTGTAACCCTGAGATCGAGATTTGTGTATTATTCCAACTGAGGCAGCCAAGCACCCCGTATTTTCATTTTAAACTGCATAGCATGGGATTGCCTGGGTGGCTCAGTCTATTGAGCAGCTGACCCTTGAATTCAGCTCAGGACATGATGGAGTGGGCTCAGTGGGGAGTCTTCTTGTCTCCCCCTCTCTCTGCCCCTCTCCCTGCTTGCGTGTGATTGTGCACACTCTCTTTCAAATAAATAAATAAATCTTAAAAAATAATAAACCGCATCCCACAAATTATGTCACTGGTCCTGCTGGGATGCAATTGTTGTCTAGACTACATCGTGTGACTAGTGCAGGATCCCGATTTTTGGGGTCACCTCAACAAAGACATGGGTTAAAGGGGTAGCAACTGGTTTTTCAGAGGAAAACTTTTGAGCAGGAGGAAAATGCCTGGCAAAGTCAATTAGCTGTCTGCTGAATAAACATTTTTTTAATCACCATTATTCAAAATTGGATACCTACTAATGGTGGGCCAAGACTGCCTGCTATCTAAAACAAACACAAAAATGATGCCATATGCTTCTAGTATATATTTTCCTGCTCTGTGTCATGGGAGAAAAGGAGATTTCCAAAGAGAAAAGACAAACAGACCAAAGTTGATGACGCCAAGAACAAATCGTTAAGACGGAAGTACTTTTAGGTGTTTGGAGGAAGAGTAAGTTCAAGCATCTAATATGAACTTCGTGGAGTTGCTGGACGAGTGAAATATACGGCTGTGCGAGTGGATTATAGGCTGGAAACCACCAGCTTGGGCTTGGTTGGTGCTGGGAGGAGCAGAAGAAGCAGCTCGTGAACCAGATAGAGGGATTTGGTTGTGACCCTGTGAACCAGGCATTCTCAGTGGTGGCTGATACCACTCCAGCCTGGGCAAAAATTGCTTCTTCGAGACAAAAGCCTTTTATTCTTTTCTTGTATAAAGCACAGATACGAATATAGTACGTAAACAATTTAAATAAATCTTTGATGAAATTTCACGTGAGGGCAGGGGTCTATTAGGAAAACTGTCTAAAGAGAAAGGAAGGTTGACAAACATGGCTTCTTAATTTGGGTCCCAGATACTTTTGGAGAATCTGATGACAGTAATGAACCTGCTCCTAGATAATACATACACAAAATTGTGCATATTATTTTACAGATTCATACATTCCCCGCTAAAGCTGTAGGCACCAGGTTGGTTTCCCGTGACAACAATGAACTTGAACTCATGGAGCAAAACAATGACTCTTCCCTGGCTCTCAGAGCATTCTACTGCAGCTCATTTTGTGAGCCACAGGAAATGGTTATTTTGAAGATTAACCTTGATGTGATAAACAATAATGATAGGAAGTAAAAGGAAAATATGGCACATTATATTTGAAAGGAAGAAAAAAGTGAAGATGGCTGTGGCTCTGTGATTATCTCTCCATCTCTCTCTCTCTCTTTTTTTTAATGTTCACAGAGGTTATCTTTTATTTATTTTTATTATTTTAATAAAAGTCGAAATTAATAGCATTCTCTTTTTTTAAAGAAGCAAATGTTTATATATATATATATATACATATACATATATATATATTTTTTTAAGATTTTAAGATTTTATTTATTTATTTGAGAGAGAGAGAGCCCAAGCTGGGGGAGAGGCAGAGGGAGAGAGAGAAAGGCAGGATCCCCGCTGAGCAGGGAGCCCAGTGGGATCAAGAGCTGAGCCAAAGTCAGACGCTTAACCAACTGAGCCACCCAGGCACCCCATCTCTCTCTCTCTCTTTTTAAAGAATTTATTTGAGAGAGAGAGAGAGAGCACATTTGCACACGAGCAGGGGGAGGGACAGAGGGAGAGGGAGAAGCAGACTCCCCACAGCTCAATCCCAAGACCCTGAGATCATGACCTGAGCAGTCAGACGCTTAACCCACTGAGCCATCCAGGTGCCCTGAGTATCTCTTTAAGAAAAAAGAAAGTTCTCGCTGGCTAGATGAAATTAGGTATCATGCAACCATCAAGCCAAAAGGGTGAGTCCATGTCCCTAATTGTAGTAGGTATATTGAAACTGGGAAGATAATTTTTTGTCTGTTGGACATCAGCCAACCCAAGTCACATACCCATCCTGCGTACAGTTATCGCATGCTACCTAAGACCAGTTCAGGCTCTTTAAGCGGAACAAATTTGTTCAAGGAATTCTAGTTCATTTTTTATTAGTTTAATATACACGATTTGGGTTTAAAAAACCATCTCAGGCTTATATGAACCTATCTGTGTATGGGGTGAGTTATTTCCCAGGAAGGTCTGACAATAAATGATAATCCTTCTATAACTTGAAAGTATTATTTTCTTAAGGTTCTGTCTTCTTTGGGGGATTTCCTCTTACTGGTTTATGAAGAGCTGCCTAACTCAAATGATCTCATCAAACTTGTGACTATCGCGTACTCCGACAGCCAGGAAAGAAACCCACGTTGCCGCTTCCCAGTATCGGCCATAGCAATCCCTCTCTAGCTCCATTCCCTTCATGTGGACAATTATGAAAATACTCGCGATCTCTCTACCTCACAGAGTTCTTTCTCCATCTCTGTGAAACTCAGTGTGAGGTCCTATCATCTCCTCAGGAGGAAAAAATGTGCAAAAGAAGTACAAAGTGTTATGATTAATTCTTTTATTCTTTTTCAGTGGTGTTAGTTGAAAGATGAAACAAAATAAAGACAGGAAATTGAGTTGAAAATTCACATAAACACACCCTCTGTGAATTGCCCTTGCATGCTGAGACCTGGAGTGAAAAACCACTGAAAGACCAGATTTGGCGAAAATGTGTCGCGCAGCCTGTCTGGGCAGAAGGAAATCTTGGCCTGCCCTTTCTGTTCCCATGTGCTGAAGTAAAGACATTTTTCCCAGGTGAAGCTTTGGAGCTTACATGTGTGGTGTTTCTCATCATGGGTGATATTCAAAATATTTTCCCAGCATTTATAGAATGGACAGAGAAATGAGGGGAGATCCCTGTCAACAATGCCATCTTATCGCCAGACCAAGGGGTGCCTATGGAAACACATCCCAGTTTCCTGGGGGTGTTTGTGCTCACTGTTGAGTCTGAAACAGCGAGGTGTCTAAAATGTTATTCTCAGACTAACAAATCAGCCTCTCACCATTATATGTTTATACACATCCACACACACGCATCCAGAGCTCTAGTTCTCAGAGGGCAACTCAGTAAATGCATCTAGCTGTGTGTCGAAGCTTGCCAACACAGGAGAAGAATTCCAGAATTATGAACCCCAGAGCTAATATAGGAACTGCGGATACATCTATCCATTCTTCTCTCTAGAGAGAGAGGAGTTCATCACTCTGATACGTAGACAATCCCCGCGGGGAGAGGAGGCAGCCGTCCGCACTTGACCACTGTGGAATGGAAGCACAGGGCCCCGGGCCTACTGGGGACTTTGTCATTAGGGAGGCCTCAGTCCTTCCATCCCTCAGGTTGCTATTCAGTTATCCTTTAAACCAGGTGCCATTGCTGTTTTCCGAGTAAGCCTTGACCATCCCGAAACATGAAAATACTTGTGGAGAGTTGGGTTTTGATGTACTTGAACTGCGTCACGGAAATCGCAGGGAACTTGACTTCCCATTCCTGGAGATTCCTTTAAATGACTTCCAGACTGGAATAGGTGTGCTGATTAACACAGTTAGAGAACCTGAGTGTAACTGGGTAAATTTTGTAACCCGGATGGCACAGGTTTCTATTTTATGGTAAAATCATAACAAAAGATAAAACATGCGTTGATTGACTTTATTCCATCTGTCAAAATGAAATTCTTCTGTGTTACTGTGCGAAGGTGATTTTTTTTTGAACATAGATGAGGTTGGTGGGGTCCAGAGCCGACGACCAAGGAAGAATTCTTAAAATGTCTGTGGTGCAAAACAGTGGTTTTATTAAAGCGCGGGGACAGGACCAGTGGGCAGAAGGAGCTCACTACTGGGCTTGTGAGGGGGTGACTGATTCTATACTTGGGAATTGGAGGGTAGGAAAAGGGAGTTTTTCAAAAGAATTATTGTATGCTAAAGAATTTTCAAAAAATTTTTCAAGAAAATTTTTATGTGCTACAAGATATTTTAGGCCTTGCCATTGTCAAGTTAAAGTTGTTTTTCCCTCTAGTAAAGCGATAAGGGTAAGACACTTGGGAGTTTCCTTCTGGGAGTTAGGTTATTGATAAGAATGCTTTTTTTCTTGTAAATCACTAAGACGTTTGTAAACTGAGGAAGACTCATGTCTTGCTAGACTGTGATCTCTGTTAGTTTAACCATTTGGTTTTTTTCCTTCCCTTATCTTTAGGGGAGCCAGGAGTGCCTGAGGAATGTCTCCCATATCCCACCTTGGAGTTGGGGGGCATGGGGGGCGCACTTAGGGATGTCAGCTTGCTTTCTGCTCCCTCATCAAAGACTATTTAATTTTAAGTGCTACTGCTATATATAGATGCAATGATTTCCCAACATGGGTCTTGTCCAAACCTGCAGTTTCACAGTTTAATATTTAATTTTACTAAGCAGGTACTTAGTGTGGTAAACGAATTTTATATACAATAAGCCATCATTGGAATCAATAAGTAGATCAAGATGGGTTAAGGCACGTGACTCTTATGAGGGCCTGCATCAACTGAAAGAATTATACAATTTTCCAGTAAAAGGAAGCAGGGTTCCTTGGAGAAATGGTGATTTGGGGACCCGAAATGGGAAAATGCAAGATGAGCCTACAGCATCTTGTGCTGGAAGGTTCGGAAACGTTTTAAAAAAAATAAATGAAGCCAAATCAGAGGAACACAGGAGCGGCGGACCTTACAGGGCACCCAAGGGCCAAACCCGGACAATTTCAGTGACAAGATAATAGTGTAGTATTATCTTGCCACCCAAGGTAAACATGAATAGACATAAACAAACATAGACATAAATAACTGAAATAAATGTACAATTCAAGAAATAAATTAATGAGAAAGGAGACAAATCTGCCTTACAAAGGAATGCCGATTAATTTCTGTGACTCTTCCCCCCAGGTGGTGGAGCTTAGCCCCCTCCCCCCACCCCCTTTACTGGCATATATGCTGCGAGTTGTGACTTGCTGCCAAAGAGTTGAGTAAGAGGAAGAAAAAGCAAACCTTGGCAAGCACCACTAAACCAGGTGATCAAGGTTAGTATCAGCAGCCATAAGTCCAGTCCAGAGCAGGTACCGCTGACATAATGTAATAAGAAAAGCGTATCACCACAGTGATGTTCTTTCTAAAAATCCATAACCTAGTCTAATCATGAAAAAAAATGTCAGACCAACCCAATTCTTGAGACACTTGATCAAATACCGGACCAGTACTCCTCAAGACTGTCAAGGTCATGAAAAATAAGGAAGGACTGAGGAGCTGTCACAGACCAGAGGAGACTAAAAGAGATGTGACAACTGAACATAATGGAGTACCCCCAAATGCATCCCAGGGAACAGAAAGAAAACAGTAATGGGAAAACTTGAGAAATCCAAATAAAGCCCAGGGTTTGGTTAATAGGAACATACCACTGTAGGTTTCTTAGCTGTGAAAATGGGGGAAATGGTGAGGGGTAAAATGGAACTCTCTGGGCTATCTTTGCAACTTTTCTGCAAATCTAAAATGTTTCCGAAGTACAAAACGTCTTGAAATGATGGAGTGAAACTTGAACCTGTGAATCTGAAACACAGCCTTGATCAGATCAGTCATTCCTGAGGAAGGCCGTTGAGCCATCGCAGACAATGATAATGGTGTACGAACTAGAGGGTCCGGGGAATAGGGTCAAAGTCAAGCAGTCATGAAGGCCTAAGAGCTGAGAACCTACAAGCCAGGGACTGAAAACCGTCTCCTGTGTCTCGACCCAGAGTCTTACAAAGCATGTCAGCTAGCAAGAGAATCAGAATAGAATTCCATAGGTGATAAATGAGACTACAACGGGGCCTTGAAATCTCCAGGAAATGCAATGCGGCCAAGTGTGCAAAGGATTTGTATCAGGCATGAGGCCTCCAAGATGGCGGTCGGCTTCACGCCTTTGCTTGACTTCGTCCACTCCCAATCTCCTGCAAACCCTAGAGAAGACTCCTGTTTTTCAAATAATTCTAAAATTCTTGACACCAGGCCTTTTGTTTTCTATATATGCTTTCTAATCGTACCACAGTAACTCCCTCCTGAATACTCAAAATTCACATGCTTATTTTGTTCTTACAAAAAGAATTCACTTCAAAAAAAATCACAGGCAACTCAATATCATAATATGTACATGTGTATGTCTATATGTATGTATTGTTTTATTGTGTGATTGTTTTCATCAAGACAAAAGAAATGAAGGAAAAATCCATTTTCCCCATGGAATTTCAAGACTGCCAAAAAAGCAGCAGCTGTAAATTTTTATTTATTTTATTTTCTAAAATTTGAAGGAGTAAGAGTGAGTAAGAAATTACTTAATCTAACATCTTTATTTCACCTTTCTCTTGAGGTGGGAGGGTGGGATTTTTTCCACAGCAGATCGTATTAATAACTGCTCACTGTTCTTTGGATTTAGGAATTGACTCTTATTTGAGAAGTATTAAGTATTTGGGAATCATTTAAAAAATGGCAGAAACTTTTCCCCCAGATCACACCCTAAGCCAGCGTTCTCACTTAGCTCTCTGTAGTGAGAAAGCTAACTTTCTTTTCTCCCTTGCGATATAAACATCCTTCATTATAATCTTGGCTCTAAACCGAAGTTTACTCACAGAAAATAGGAATTGATGCTGATTTCCTCCCTTTCATTTCGGTATATTCTTCCTACAAAGACAGGTAAGCCTAGCCATCAGACATTTTCCTCTTTGTCCTAGATTTAAAAGGAAACAATTTTTTTCTTCTTCACTAAATTCTCCCTCAGCTAGCTCTGTCACCCACAGACACATTCGAAACTGCAGGTGATTTCCATTGTCAAAGTTATAATAAAAAACTGTATTCTTACTGTTCTGGGTTTCTGAGGAAGGTGGACTTCTGCTACCTCAGGCTTCAAAGGTCAAAGATTTGTATAATAGACCTCTTCCAGCAGCCCTCCACTGCTGGTTGTCCTGGAGCCATTTCGATTTAAGATAAGGGTTTTATTTGAAGTGAAATATCTCTGTCTCTTTGTGATGTTTCTGGGACATAGAATTGATATTTCTAGGAAAATAGAATCTAAAATTCCTTGCTCCCTCTAACCATTCATTCCTGCACACACACACACGTGTGTGCACTTGTCCATTCCTTAAACACTTGGTGGCTACTGTGCGTTGGGATTACGAAGTGAATAAACCAAGGGGCCCTACACGGAAGACTTTACTATTTCACGGAGGGACTCAGCATCCTGTAAGAAGATGATCGCCATACAATGTGGCCAGTGCCAAACCCCAAAAATGACTACAACTGGAGAAGGTTTGAGTAGATGAGATGATGTACATATGATGAGCGCGAGTTCTCCTGTAGATAAGCCTTGAACTTTGGGGAAAGAGGGAGTTAGCATGGACTGTTGGGCCCCTGACACGATTTACGTGTTCACTATGCTGGAATCAGTGTCCCTGGATTTTAGGGAGGTGCCATGCCAGACTTTCGTGGAGAGCACAGTTTGAGGCAGGTTCTTTTTTTTTTTTTTAATTTTAATATTTTATTTATTTGATAGAGAGCACAAGTCGGGAGGGGAACAGCAGAGGGAGAGGGAGAAGCAGGCTCCCCACTGAGCAGGGAGCCTGACATGGGGCTTGATCCCAGGACCCCTGGATCGTGACCAGAGCTGAAGTCAGGTGCTTAACCAGCTGAGCTACCCGGGTACCCCTGAAGACAGGTTCTGAAGAGCTAGGTTTACTACCCGAAAGACACTGGACTTTTCCTCTACGGATTGTGAACCAATAGAGGTTCCTATAGCATAGATAGTCTCGGTGTATAATAATGTTCTTCATATCTTTGACTGTTTTGAGAACGACCCAATTATGTGTATTCAAAGCATTATCAACAGTTCTAGAAAGAAGGTCTAAAAAATAAATCTCCTAATGACAGCCACAAAATGGAGAGGCCTCTTTGCTGCCCTCTAGAGGCCACTAGGGCTCAGTGCCTTTTGAGAAATTAATTTGCGTCTGCATCACACTTCATTTTGTTTAGAAAGAAAAATATTGGCATTTGGGAAAGTTTCAGATAACCAGATTAATGTATAGCAGCTGGAATGGAAACTCAGTCAAGACAGGTACTATCTGGTATTGGTAATTCCTTGCATTTCGAAATCTTTGGACTTTAAGTTTTGTAGTTCAAATAATTTTCCAGCCTACTTTATTTATCTAAGGGTCATGCTTTAGAAACATTAGCTGTTAATTGCACTTAACAATAATTTTTTCAATATTTAAATAGATTAAGGATCAAATACCACAACAAGTTTAAAAGGCCAACTGGGAAAACATTTGCCTCGCATATGATTAATAAAAGGCTAAATTAATACATCTCTTTTTTTAAAGATTTTATTTATTTATTTGACAGAGAAAGAGAGAGATCACAAGTAGGCAGAGCAGCAGGTGGGGGATGGGGAAGCAGGCTCCCTGCTGAGCAGAGAGCCCGATGCGGGGCTCCATCCCGGGACCCTGAGATCATGACCTGAGGCGAAGGCAAAGTCTTAACCCACTGAGCCACCAGGTGCCCCTAAATTAATACATCTTGATATTTTCCATATACCTCTCTCATCCTTTTTCTTTTCTTTTATTTTTGAAAGATTTTATTTATGTGAGATCACAAAGGAAGAGGGAAATTGCAGAGGGAGAGGGAGAAGCAGACTCCCTGGTGAGCAGGGAGCCCAACTTGGGGCTCGGTCCCAGTTCCCTTAGGTCATGACCTAAGCTGAAGGCAGCCACCTAACCCACTGAGCCACCGAGGTTCCCCTCTCTGGTCCTTTTTAAATGCTACACAGAGGGATGCCTGGATGGCATCTGGCTCTTGGTTTCAACTCAGGATCTCTGGGTTATGAGATCAAGTCCCATGTCATGCTCTTTGCTCAGCAGGGAGTCTGCTTGAGATTCTCTCCCTCTTGCCTCTCCTCTCTGCTTCTGAGCGCTCTTCATCTCTAAGATAATAAGTCTTTTTTAAAATGCTACATAGAAGTCCATTTTATGTGAATTTTGTGTATCATTACAATTTTTTTTCGAAGGTACACTAGAAATCGTTAGTAATGATGTCTCCTGGGCATTGGGCTGGGATCTGAGGAACTGGGGCAAGGTCCATATTTTTCATCTTATACTCTTCTGTACTATGTGAATTTTTCTCCTAAAGCAGGTTTTACTTTTATCATTTTAGAAAGCCAGGCTAGGATTTTAAATTGGAACATGCTCCCCAGTCCATGATGTAGACAATTTAATGCGGTTGGCGTACAAACAAGATGGACATTTCAGAGTTACATGGTCTACAAAAATCACATCTAAATTTCAAATACCAAAGAAGTTCCTTGAGAGTGAAATTTAGGGTATGGCAAGTGAACATTAGAGGTAAACTGAATTGTGGTAAAGAAAACTAGTGATGCTAATGCAAGTTTGTATTCAAATAGTTTTAAGCTGTAAGTCAGATTCACAGTGTAAAATTTCTCTCTTGATTGAGGCATTCATCATATAATAAGACATTACAAATATAGAGAGAATAAAATATTAAGGTATTTTCTTCTCCCCACCACAGGTTATCAGTAAGCAGAATGGGAATGATTGTATCCACACGTATCAGTGGGAAACCAACATTTTTTTACCCAAGACTTAAAGTCTAAGAAATTCAGGTAGAAACTTGAAGAAAAGGATTTTAAAAGAACAGATTCCTAACTTTCTGTTTCCTACTGTTAGTTTTTTACTCCGTTTGTATTGGTAAAATAACATTTAATTCTGATTTTTTTTTTCTCTTGGTCTAGCAACCTGGGAATACAGCTTAAAAACACAATATATGTCAATGGAAGGAAATGAGCAAGAGTAAATGCGCTTAAATCAGAGATATTGTAGAAATTAGTTTTGATGGTTCACTCTGGAACTAAAAGCCTTAAGTTCAGAACTAATATAACATATTCATATATCTACAGCACTACCTGGTACAGCATTAGACGTATTAGTAGTTACTTAATCATTACCCATTAAAGGTAATTTTCAAAACAAGAGAATAGCATGACTCTCATACAGACTTATTTATTTATTTATTTTTAAAAGATTGTATTTATTTGAGAGAGCGAGAGCCCTAGAAAGAGAGCAAGAGCACTAGTGGGGGAAGAGGGAGAGGGGGAAGCTGGCTCCCCGTTGAGCAGAGAGCCTGATGCGGGGACTCTGTCACAGGACCATGAGATCATGACCTGAGCCGAAGGCAGCCGCCCAATGACTGAGCCACCCAGGCACCCCTACTCTTATACAGATTTAAAACTAACCTGTGTAATAGATTTCATTTAACTCATTAATTTGGAAAGTGCTGTGATGTTACAACTACTCCAAAGGAGAATCCAAGAACAGATACCCATGCAGATCAGGAATATTTATATAAATATGCAAATGGAGGCAAAATCAGCTTGCACAAATCCCTGGCCTTCTAGGGTGGAATTTGCGCATCTGTCTCTGGGCAGGAATGATTTTTCCATTGCTATCCATTATCCATGATTTAAATAGTTGTAAAATAACCACCGTAGAATCAGGTAATTGGGAATGATGTGTTCTGGGTAATGTTTTTTCCACTGAAGTACAGGTTCCCACCCCACTGATTTTTTTTTTTTTTTAATTGATCTAGATGTAGATCACGTAGCCGGTCGTCGGGGTTGCCATCCAGGTTTGGCTGATTTCAGAGCTGTTTGTTTTTGCCTGAAGGAGTCTCCTTCCTAGCCCACCTGCAGGCACCCTCCCACATCCCCAAATGGCTCAGTGTTCCGCACCAGCTTGTCGTGTGGCCTTTCAAGTTCTTTCCAACTTTGTCACTCTGGGCTCTTTTTCCTCCTCGGCCCTCCCCTGGAGAGCCTCTCTGGGCCTACGGGCCTCTCCCTGAGTGCCTACAGGGCAGTTCAAAGTCCTTTCCCTCCCGCCTAGCATGCCCACTCAGCTGAAGCCCCTGGGCCTCCCAGAACCTCTTCTTACCTCTCTGGGACTCCTTTTTGCAGCCGCTTCTCCTTTGCTCTCCCCTGTCTCCAAAGAGAATGATCTTGAAGCAACACACAGAATTTCCTGTCCCTTGGTTGGGGAGGGCAGCTAAGTCAGTCTTGGAGATGCGCTCCCCTCCTCGTAACATGCTCCCTTGAAGGAAAGACACAAAGGTGTCCCACCGCCTCCCAACAGATCGTTCAGGAGGATTCCATGTCTACTGATGGGCATAAATAATCTCTCTCCCTTCCCGACATCCTTTCCTTTCCACGTGGAAATCCAGCCACTCCCCTGCAGTGCTGTGTTCCAGCCCCCGACACTGAGCTGCCACCCTGTGTCTTAAAAGGAGCTCATTTCTGGGTCACAGATATGCGCTGAGTTTAATTTAAATTGCTTCCATTACCCTCTGGTCGTGTGTCGGCCTTACCCTCTTGCTGTATACTCCTCCTGGTTTGTTTCACTTTGGAAAATCGAATAACACTTCATAGTTGTTTTTACGTTGTTATCGTGGGTCCATGTGTATTTCCCAAGAGTTGCCAGGAGGTGAAGACGCTTGCCTTAGGCAGGACTCAGATTTCCGCCCAGGGCATCTCCTGGTAAATGGTAGCCATTCCCACCACTGCTGCCACCTGCCAGACAAGGTAGACCTTGGCTCCCCCGACCTTCACCACCGAACCGGCATCTGCCTTCAGCGTTTCCCCGCCGCAGCACCGCAGTATGAACCGCAGAAATACTGTTATCTCAGTAAGGAACACTAAATGTCATTTTTGTTTCGAATGTCTCAAAGTAACCCGCATCCAAATCTAAACTCTCAGGTCAAGATTCTCTCCCCAATCGTTAAGCCTGACCTTCGTTTATTGAACTCCTGAGCTCTCTTCTCCCATAATGAATAATTCACTCTTTAGCCAAGCATGCCTGTGAATTAATTAAATGAAAACCGCACAAACGATCCTAAGAAAACCCTTATTAACTTGCATATAAAATATATTTGTGCTGTTTACAGATAGCTTTTGCTATGGAAACAATTTGTTTCTTAATTTTTGAACAGGTGGCACACGAGGTAGGTATGGGTCTTGCGTAATTTCTTTCGAGTATGCATTTGTGGGACATTGAACGTGGCAGTGGCTTAATGAGAAGTAGAGTTTGAAGTAGGTTTGCCCCTTTCCTTTCCTGCCTGTTTCTTCTCGCCCCAGCCACTTCAGGCTTTCTATTGTGATGAACAGCTCAGAACTGTCATTCTGTCTCATAATTGTAGATGATCAATTTTCATTCCCCTTTGTAATTGGCAATAGTCAGGCCATGTCCTGGCATTGCTGGGGTGCTCCGTTAGAGCATCCCAGCCCGCTCTTCCTACCCTTCCGGGCAAGCCTCCGTCTCCGCCTCTTCGCCATCTGAATGATTGTGTCTCCAGTTAGGTGGGGTGAGAAGTCCTCTCAAATCCTGGGAACTTTGACGAGAATTGCCGAATTACTGTTGGTCACATGACTGAAAATTCCCTAGCTCTAAAGCTATGCTCGGCTAATCACAAGGTCGCCAAAACTTTCATTTGCTTCCACTAGGGTTATTTTGTGTGGTCAGCAGTGAACCTCCGGGTAGAGTAATTGCGATTTGATTTCTCTTTCTCTTAAACAAAGGCAGTATTTTCGAAATTGAAGAAAACAGCAAGAAAAAAATTTATAAGCTTCGTGAGCTTTTTCACGTCACGTATAGAAAATTCTGAAACGATTTGCCTTGTCTTCACAGTTATTCCAAATGTTGCTCAGATACTCCCACTGAAAGGGCTCCCTAAAGAAAGGAGTCCATGTTCCCCAAAATGACATGCAGGATATACTGATTTTTTTTTTAAGATTTTATTTATTTATTGGACAGAAAGAGATCACAAGTAGGCAGAGAGGCAGGCAGAGAGAGAGGAGGAAGCAGGCTCTCTGCTGACCAGAGAGCCCGATACGGGGCTCGATCCCAGGACCCTGGGATCATGACCCGAGCCCAAGGCAGAGGCTTTAACCCTCTGAGCCACCCAGGTGCCCCAAAGGATATACTGATTTTTGAGGTTCACAGTGTGTTGTGTTTTTTCTTTTTAAGATTTTATTTATTTATTTGAGAGAGAGAGCAAGAGAACACAAGCAGGGGGAGTGGCAGAGGGAGAGGGAGAAGCAGGCTCCCCAGTGAGCAGGGACACCCTCCCCCCAATGCGGGGCTCAATCCCAGGGTCCTGGAATCTTGACTTGAGCCCAGGGCAACGTCTCAACCGGCTGAGACACCCAGGCACCCCCACAGTGTGTTTTGGACTTTAAAAGTCTCTAATGATTCTTGCAGCAGCAAACCTCATTTAGTTTACTCTTACTTTTTCCAGCTTAGATGGATACGTTGTCTCCAGATAACTGTGAGACCCTCCCATGTTGAAGGGAGCTTAGAATGCACTCAAACATTTTCAGATCTTATCATATACATTCTAAGTTCATCATACTAGGGTTCCAGAAACTCCTTAAAAGGCATGCTCAAAGGAGGGGTGATTAGGGTCTCATTGACGAGAGCAAAATACATGTTGCTTTTAGGAAAAGACTTGCCCTTGTTCTAAGATGAAAATGAAAGATAAAGTCATCGTGTATAGCTCGGCTTCGCAGTTGGGGTACTATTGACATTGAAGGCCAGATGCTCCTTTGCCAGAGTGGGGGGCTGCAGCTGTAGGAGTTGAAGCCGCACCCCTGGGCTGGACCACTAGAGGCTGGGAGTCCCTCCCATCCCCAGCTGGGACAGCCAGAAAAGTCTTCCCAACTGGCAGAGGCGCACCAGGGGGCCAGACTGCCGCGTTCGGGAGCAGCTGCCTTAGAGCTCCCTAACAGTGGATAGGCACCAGTTCCTTTCCACGTGGACTATTCCAAGTTGCTCAAAATGTAACTTGCTCCCTTCCGGCAATATCTAATATTTAAGGTGGAACCAAAGAAAACATCTGAAGTTACTTGCTTAGTATAACTGAGAGAAGTAAGGCCAGGAGATCTCCAAAGACAACCCTAATCCAGTGCTTTGGTTTTATACCTTTAAAGCATAACAGTGCTCCACCCGTCGTAGTGACCAAAGGGGACTTAAAAGACAGTCTGCTTTTGTTGGTAGATCACTGGTGAAACGACGCTTCAAAATTGCCAGATGAGGGGCACGTGGGAGGCTCAGTGGGTTAAAGCCTCTGCCTTCAGCTCAGGTCATGATCCCAGGGTCCTGGGATCAAGCCCCACATCGGGCTCTCTGCTCAGCGGGGGGCATGCTTCCTCCTCTCTCTCTGCCTGTGATCTCTGTCAAATAATTAAATAAAATCTTTAAAAAAAAATTGCCAGCTGCAAAAAATCTCGGAAGCCAAAGAAGGATAACAACTCGACCAGCTCTGTAGAGGGCAGGTTAGAGAACAGCCGGTAGGACAGCCCTTCCCCCCCCACCAGAGACTTGGTGGGTGGCCGGACTCCCCAAAACTCTTCCTGCTTCTCGTAGTTTTAAAACTAAATTCAGGGGCACCTGGCTGGTTCAGTCGGTGGAGTGTGAGACCCCCGATCTTGGGATCCTGTGTTCGAACCCCTCGTTTGGTGTCCAGACTACTTAAAAAAAAAATTCTAAACTCATTTGCAGTGGTGACCTGGACTCCTAGAACAAAACTTCACTATTTAACACGGGCTTTCTCGGATTCAGCTCCAGCCCGTATTCCCGGCATCCCGTACGTTTACTACTGATCAGGGGCCCATATGGCACTAACCGCCTGGGGCAAACCACGAAGAGCAGTGGCTCTCGAAGTGTGCTCTCAGGACCCTGGCGAATTTGGAAGACCCATCCGGGGGTCCGCGATATTGAAACGATTTGCATAATAATGCTGGGATTTTAGTTGCTCGTTTCCATCTCAGTCTGTCACAAGGACACAGTGGCGTTTGCGGTACGTGTGATCTTACACGAGATGCAGTAAGGAAGTCGAGATGAGCAACGAGCTGTCTTGTGCTAAACCAGACATCACAGAGATTTATGAAAATGGAACGCGATCGTGCTCTACTCACTAATTGTTCTTGTTTGTGAAACAGTTGCATTTTATAAATATGTTGTGTTACAATACATAGGTTTATTATTTTAATATATTAATAAGTACTTCTTTGTTTTTTATAGATTTATTTAGTTCAGAGAGAGAGCATGGGTCGGGGGTGGGCAGACGTGGGGACAGAGAGAGAGAGAGAATTCCAAGCAGACTCTGAGCTGAACATGGAACCCAGTGCTGGGCCAGGTCTCATGACCCTGAGATCACGACCCAAGCTGAAACCAAGAGTTGGACGCTTGACAGACTGTACCCCCCAGGTGCTCCAGTATATTAATAAGTATTAACAGGTTTTCACGGTTTTTATTTCCAACATGGTGAAGATCAGTAGATTTCAACCATCTAAATGAAAGTTCTCTGAGGTTCCCCAGCAATTCATGGGTAGAGAAAAACGGGTGCTGTGTCCAAGAGTTTAAGGACTGTGCTAGAGAACGAGAATATTCTGTTGGGTGGGTGTGCGTGGACAGGGAAACATAAGACTAAACTCAAAGGAGCCGGTAGCACGGGGGAGCATTTTAAATACACACTGAAAGGTAGTTTCAAGTCCCAGGGCTGGGATTCATTAACATCTTCAACCCAATAAAATACCCCATTAAAAATCAGGTTTCTCTTCTGACACTCTCCTATCTCCTGAGGGCACTCATTAAACAGGAAGATCAATAAAATGAGCCTCCTTCCTGACGGCGTTCGCATCATCTTCACCTTCTACTAACTCATAAAGAGAAGCGCCGATCTCACAAGAGGGAACACAGGTCCTTCGGCTGTCTGGTTGTCCTCTCCGCCCAGTCCGTTGTTCCTTCCTGGAAGTGACCGACCAAGGAGGTCCCGCAAATGATGCTTGCCGTTCGTGGAGAACTGTGCACAATTATTTAAATTCATGGGGGGAAAAAACCCAGAAGGCCCACATTAGCCTGGATCATCGGGCTTATCTGTCTGTCTTCCCAGGAATCTCTCCTCTCTTTACCCCCCGCCCCCCAATCGCAACCCCCACCCCCACATTGGTTAAGTAGGTTATAAAAACCAGCCAAAAAACTTTGTTTCCTGATGGGCTAAAAAGGAAGCTGTAAATTAATTTTTACACTTAAAGACCTAGACTTTCAACAGTGTGTCTTCTGTCTCTTGTGACCGTCTCTGTCCTTCATTCCCATCAAGTTGAGGCCGAGATGGGGGAGCTGAAATCCTTTACCTTGGAACACACAGCAGGTCGGTAACATTCTTAACCTCGAGCTGTGTTCGCATTTCAAGAAACCTTTTAGCTCTGAACCTGTTGCCTCTTAACGTCACCCTTTGAGGATCTTTTCACAGCTGGTAAACCTTTCCCCCTGAAAAATACATTTGGTAGGCAGAATAAGGGCCCCCCAAAGAGTTTTATGCCCTCATTCCCCAGAATCTGTAAATACGTTACCGAAAATGGCAAAGGAGGGATCTTGGTTGCAGGTGAAATCAAGGTGTTCTCATCAGCTGACCTTAAAATAGGGAGGTGGGCCTCACTCTTTCAGGGGGGCCCACCATGGTCACAAGGCCCACTGAATGAGCAAGGGGGAAACAAAAGGGTGAGCCTCCGAGTGACGGAACATGAGGAAGAATTGACTGGCATTTCTGACTGAAAACAGAAGGAGGCCACAAGCCAAGGAATGTAGGCAAAGGCCGAGAAATGGGCTTTCTTCAGGAGCCCTCCAGATAGATAGGAACCAGCCCTAGCAGACACTTTGATTTTACCTCAGTGAGCCCCATTGCAGACTTCTGGCTCCAGAACTATAAAATCATAAATTCATGTTGGTTGGAACCTGTGACAACTGGTCACAGCACCCGTGGGAAACCGGACCGTGTACAGCCATGCCCACGTGCCCAGCTCTGGGTACAGTTCTGGTGGAGGAGGCCTCTCCCCAGGCCATGACCCCATGGTGCGTTCCCCAGTGTCATTTGTGGCTAGCCGTGGGATCTAACCCCCTGCCTTCTCATCCACAGCCAAGTTCACAGTTAAAATGAGCTGGTTGTATGTGCTTCTCATCAAAATAAGGGCTTTACCTTCAAAATCAGAAAAAGAGGTTCATTTCTGGTTGTGAATGAATCATGCTGAATTTGGGGAGGGACCGTGAAAAAGATTCCTGCTGCGAACAGAGCCCACAGGAATGCACGCTCTGAGGGTGTCCGGGCCTGCAAGGTCTCCTGACGCGGTTCATCGATCCGGGGGACTTTGCTTTTTATCCTAGTGTGTTTTCAGCCGCTGCAGGCCTGCAGGAGACAGTTTGTGAATCTGGAAAGCTGTCAGTCCCTTCCTTCACAGCAGCACCCTCGGGCACTCTCGTGGGAATCTGAGTGAGAAAAACAAACCCGTTCTCAAGGTTGTAGGAGGCTGGCTTTGTCCTGGCAATAGGAAATGAATGGAGGGAACCTTCTAGGAGGTGTCCTGGGGTGCCACGGGTTGGGGGGGTTGCTCCTGCCTGACCCCATGGCAGCCCACTGCCACATGTGTCATGTCACAAATCTCAGAAATCTTGTTTGGAATCTGAAAAGGAAAGTGAGATCCTTTCACTTGAAGGCTTCGTCACTTTTTAGCCACTTTCTGTCTCTAGTAAGAAAATGTGTAGGCGTGGGTGTTCACTCCGAGGCCGGCTTAATGTGCTGTGTCTGTCATTTGGGCTGGCCAAAGGTCTTTAAGGGACAGAGACGCCTGAAGCCCATGATAGCTGTCACTTGAAGCCTCTTTGATTTCTGTTAAACTGTAAATCCATGAACTTGTCTTAGGATCCCTCCTGAATTCTAAGACCCCTGAGGAAAAGAATCCCATCTCATCATCTCTCCCTCATTCATAGTGGGTGTTCAGTAAAAGCTTATTACTCACCCGGGAGAGATGACAGGTGGGTCTTAATCCCCAGCTGTTTATTCCTTCCAGGCCTTGTGTTAGGTGCTCTGTATTTCTGAAATAAATCTCCCCAAAGCCACCTTCTCTCCTGGAGAAGGCCACACCTCAGTGGAAGAGAGAAGACACTCATGCAGACAGCTGTCATGGGAGCCAAATCAGAGAAGTGTCATTGGAGAAGCAGAAACAAGGCCAAGGACGGCGGGATGGTGGGGCTTGTGGGCCTGGGAGGCATTATTTCCAGAGTGAGGCTTAGGCAGGTTTGGGGGAAGAGACTCTGAGTTGGTTGGTGGAGTCTGCAGGATTTTATTTCACACGAAGATGGCGGCCAAGACCTTCTGTTTGGCCGCCATCTTCGTGTGAAAGAAGTGTGTACAGCCTTGGGCAGTGATGAGAGAGTATGGGGGACCTGAAGCCCTCAGGCTTGGCCAAAGCTGACGTGCCCAGATGGGAGAGGGGGAAGGAGTTACTAGGCACTTAACTTCAGTAGAACATAAGAGGGCAGCTTGAATTGAGGCATGGGCTGCCTACACTTGGCTGTTGTAGTTGATATGAGATGTGCTGAGCCCTGCCCAGGACGGGCCTTAGTGACTAGTCTTGTGTGTTTTTTTATCCACTGTGGGAAGTGGTGATTATCAGACGTAGGTTGGGGCATACATAGCTTCTGAGACAATCATATTAAGCTGACAGACTCACACAAAACCCCCAAATGATATAAAGAAAGTTCTAGATATAAAATCTATATCTATTTAGCTATCTGTTATAATTGTCTATACCTAATGAGTATTCTGAGATACCCGTGTGTGTGTTGGCTTATGTCCATGTTTCCCAGTTGTTTTCTCAATTATTTCCTACCAAGGAGAAGAAGCTTTTTTCAACAATCTAACAATTTTTTTCCTAATCGCCCCTTCATTTAATAACACAGGTATTGGAAGCACGGGGTGGCTCAGTCATTAAGCATCTGCCTTCGGCTCAGGTCATGATCCCGGGGTCCTGGGATTGAGCCCCACATTGGGCTCCCTGCTCAGCGGGAAGCCTGCTTCTCCCTCTCGCACTGCTTGCTTGTGTTCCCTCTCTCGCTGTCTCTCTTTCTGTCAAATAAATAAATAAATAAAAGCTTTAAAAAAAATAAAAATAACATGGGTGTTTATGTACTGTGTGTATATCTGTGCTTTATATATAAAAAGAGAAAGATTTTTGCCTCTTAAGAGCCAATTTCCACCCCCTGGGAAGCGATACCACGCCTCCTGAGAATACATAACATGTGTGCGCACATGTCGTCATTTGTGTGTTACCTTATTGCACAAGAGTTAGGAAACCAAATCAGACGTTGCTGATTCATTCACAGTGGAAAATGTTACCTCCCAAACGATCGAACATTCCCACCTTCCAGCCACCTACCAGGAAAACGGAAGTGGGGGTGCGGAGGGCAGGAGAAAAGAGTGCCTGAAGACGATTATGCCAAAGAAAGTAATGTGGGTAGTTGTGCAAAGTAATTTCATTCCAAGGTATAGAAACACCTGATGAACTATCCCTCACTCTTAACATATAAAATCATATGTTAGCAAAAAAAAAAAAAACAGTTTGAACTCTGCAATGTATAAAATATTGCTGTCTCATCGAGCATGCTGAATGAATTTTCAAAGTCTTTTTTCCACTCTGCTGTTTCTAGACACCCTTCAGAGCACCCTTCCAATCTGATGATAATGCAGCCGTTGTCTCCTACTTGTTACCATGCAGTTCAGTTGTTGATGGCCCTTGAGATCCGTCTTCGTTTTCTTAATTGGATCAGACTGCCCATTCTAATATCATCGGGGACACACCGCAGAGCGATCTACAGAGGAGAGTTACCCCAGCAGATCCGTTATGTGTTGTCTGATGAATTGCAGCTTCAGGGGCAGCTGCTTGTTGACCTTGTCTCAAGTCCTGTAGGTCCCCAGTGGAGCCCACGTGCGGTGATCACGAGGCACGGAGCGGCTGAGAGTGCCCGTTCAACCGCGCAGCCAACATTCAGCCTTAACGTTATTCATCATTACCTAATAATGCTTTGGATATTTTATTTTTAAAAATCTATGGATTTTTATGGACAAAAATCTGTTTTAATCCATCAGGAGCTAATTATCTAGTGCCTACTTGAAATGGGTATGGGACAGAGAAGTTAAATCTAGTTCCTCTCGCGAATGCTTCACTGCAGTTCAAAAATACTCCCAGTAAGCAAAATAAAACTCAAAACGCTTCCTTGTTCTGGGGCTTAGAAAAATTGAGGTCGAAAGAAAAAGATGTTGAAACGAGAGATAAAATGTCTTTGGAAAATAAAAGCAAACTTCATTGCATGAGAGGGAAAGTTATTGAAATGGGTGACACGTCCACATTTCAGAATTATTTAAAATAAAAATGGGGTTCCGTTACCAGTATGGCCACAGAAACTCCTGAGAGACTGATTCTCTTCTATACAATAATTATAAACTCTGAACATGATAGGGAAAAAAAAATTGCAACACCTACCGCAGACACTGGAAAATTAACAAAGGTAAAAACATTCTGGAGTGGCATTGACCCTTGGAGAAAAGGAATTGCAGGATAGGTTTGCCAGTTTTTATGGGATTATGACCTGAGCCAAAGGCAGATCCTCAATTGACTGAGCCAACCCAGGCACCCCAAAAATGTGAATCATTTTTTCTTTTTAAGATTTTATTTATTTGAGAGAGAGAGAGAGAGAGAGAGCGCGCACATGTAGAAGTAGTAGAAGAGGGAGAAGGAGAAGCTGGCTTCCCGCTGAGCAGGGAGCCCGATGCAAGGCTCGATCCCAGGACCTTGGGATCATGACCTAAGCTGAAGGCAGTCGTTTCACCGACTGAGCCACCCAGGCACCCCAATGTGAATCATTCTTTTAAAAAAAGACAATCAATAGAGACCAGTATTGATGATGCGGATGAGCAAAACCAAGCTTGGAAATCTTAGCAGAGAACTAGAATCCATTAAAAAAAAAAAAAAGGAAGTTATAGAATTGAAAAATGTGATATCTGAAAAGTCAGTAGAGTACAATTATTTTAAGTTTTATATAATAATATATACTAGTGCCAGATAAATTGTCAAGAACTCTTGCTTTAATAACAGCCACCAGTCATTTGTAGCCTGCTTGAGAATTTTTAGTATATATATTACACCAAGGTGGTGTCTAAAGTTTTAAGAAAAGACTAAAAGATCTTCTGCAATCTTTTTTTTTTAAAGATTTTATTTATTTATTTGACAGAGAGACAGCGAGAGAGGGAACACAAGCAGGGGTGAGTGGGAGAGGGAGAAGCAGGCTTCCTGCTGAGCAGGGAGCCCGATGCGGGGCTCGATCCCAGGACCCTGGGATCATGACCTGAGCCAAAGGCCAATGCTTAACAACTGAGCCATGCAGGTGCTCCCTTATGCAATCTTTTATTGTTCACTAATTGTTTCTTACATCTCTTTTGTTTTTCGTAGAGTACAGTAACAAGCTTGGTCTAACCTATGTCCAAGTTATTACAATTTTTGAGCAGGACAAAAATTGGTATAATGTACCTATGAATTGTTACTACTCAACAATGGATTATTTTCTTCCCATCTTTCATTTGTGTGGACAATAAGACTTGCTGTACTGATTTTTTTTTTTTTTAATCCAAGAACCCCACAGCATCAACTGAAGAGAAATATGTGAATTCTCCTTCGCCTCTAGAGATGGGATACTCCAGAGGTGTGTGGTTATTGACTGGTTATCTGGGTATAGCTTGCTTGCGAGGAGATACAGTCTCCCAGTTTCTGTTGCAGCAGACACACTGTTTAGCCCAGCTCATCTTTTGCTGCTGAGCCAAATCACAGGTCCAGTGGTCAGCCTATGAATTGACTTGCCTTGTATTAGGACTCTGTCCTTGTCCAGTTAGATGTGGCCCAGTGGTAGAATGGGGGTGACATGGTTCAGGGAATTTAGGCATGGTGGTATGCCTTAGAGAGAACTGTGAATGGGGCAGGCGCTGAGACTAATGTTTCTAGGTCTAAGTCCTTATTCTGACCTAGCCTGGAGTAAATTCCTGTCTCCCATGAGACAGTGATCTGGGAAATTGTCATGGACCCTCTTGCAGGATTAAGAGTTGACCGCAGAACCCCGAATGAATAGTGGAGTTGGAAATAGTCCCTTTTATACCTGAGTTTGGCAAGGAAGTGGACATTGAGGGCAGTCCCCTAATTTGGCCTGGGATAGAGGTAGCCAATGAAGATTTCTTAACAAATGTGGTAACTGAATGGAGCCGAGAGAGAAGGAAGCATTAGCAAATAGTTAAGAGGAAGGAAAAGCTTTCCAGGTCAAGGTAGGGAAGCATGAACAAGCAGGGTGCCGGCAGACCTTGGAGCTCCCGGGCCTGGAAGGGCGCCCCCAGGACTCACCGTGAGGTCAAGTATCTGCTGACCCAACGAATAAGGGAAAAGCCTTACTATCCCTGTGTGATTGGTCCGCTCCACCTGTCTGCCTATGGACTAGAGGACAGCCCATCCCCCTTCAGGCCAGTGCCTGCCTGGGATTCTTGGAATATGCTGGGCACCCTCCAGCCTATGGCTTTTTCATGTGTAGTTCCCTCTGCCCAAAATGCCCTTCCCCCAGGAAGCCACATGACTCACTCCCTCTGCTCCTTCAGATTCTTCCTGGAACTCTGTTATTTCAAGGAGACCTTTCTCACCTCTGCCTCCTGACACTTTTTATAACCCATTTCCTGTTTTTTGTTTTCTCCATACCGCTTATTAGCCTCTCACCTTATGTATTGTTCATTTCCATATTGTATTGTCTGTTTCCCCAGAATGTAGGCTCCCTGAATGCAGAGACCTTTGTTTGCTATCTGCTATCTCTGCAGTTCTTAGAACAGAGCTGGGCATGGAGTAGCTTGTTAAAAATATTCATGAAGTGCATGAAGGACTGAAGGACCTTTTTCTATCTCCTTGTGCCACATATTATAATCATGAATTGATTGCCATACTTTCACTGTCTGCCCCTGACAGAATGGGAGGTATTCAAGTAGATCCTAGAGGAAAGCAAGATCTCTCTGCCTTGGTTTCTTTTTGAGTCAGAAAATACATATAAATGGAGGGGAATTGGATGAGTTTGTGGTGATTAAGTCAGCGATGACTGCCTGATGAAAATCTCTCCATTTTCTTCATGCCGTCCGTGTCAGTAACCAGTTCATTTTCCAAAGCTTGAAAACTTGCCTACCCAGCCCCCCGCGCCCCCGCCAATAAATTAAGAATGTGTCTCACATCCTATTATTCAAGGATCTGTGGTATGGCCGTTGCCTTAGGTGGCATCTCTAGGGGTAAAACCTGAGACCAGGGTTTCTGGTGAAGCGAGTTATTGGAACGCTTCACAGGAAAACCCCCGTGTGTGGGACAGGAAGTGGAGGACAGGGAAGGGAAGGAGGCTGAGCCAGGTGGCAACATCCAGACAGTCACAGGGAAGGATGGCAGTCTTTGTCCAGCCCTACAGGGGAGCACTGTGGACAATTAAGTTAACATCTCCAGAGTTGTCTACACTGTTGGGACAAGGAGCCCGAGTAACTCTACCCCAGTATACCTTCAGGCTCCTCTCCCTTCATTGTAAAATTGTTTCTGGCTCTCTCTGAGCAGAGGCAAGACCGGCTCTGGTGGCCTGGTGCTGTCTGCCAACCAAGAGACAGGATGCTAGCTCTTGGGAAAGAAAGTATCTGGAGAGAGGATGTAAGGAAATGCTCAGTGGATTCTAGGAATACAGACCATGGAACACTGCCAACATCTGCCGCCATTTTACCCTTATTCTCACTACTCTTTGGTTACACTCCGCCTGCCTTGCCCTCTCTCCTTCCATATTTACCCACATTTTAAGACTGATATCCTCTGCTACCTTCTCGGTCAAGCTTTTCCTGGGTCCCAGAACCTCACGGCACTCTCATTCTTGTGACCCCTCATTATTGTCTTGACCTTGGGGTCCGCCCCTACCTCTGACACAGAATTGCTATTTGTCTTTGGAGAAATCATTGTGTCCAATTACTCATCTGTCAAGGGTTTGCAGTCTGGCCACTCAAATCCCTCCTAGGGCAAGACTTCTCTGATTCTGTGACTTACAATATTCCTGTATGTTAAAATTATGAATAGATTTGCCAGCATTCACCGGACTGCAAACTTAGCATAAGAATAATTTGCTTTCTCAACTCTACCTATGTCTTCTGAAAATTGGAAATATTAAACTCTCCAAGGTTGCAAAAACTAGAATTAATGTGTGTTCAGTGCCTGGTCCATAGGAGACTCTTGAAATAGATCATTAATATATTCTTGTATCTTTGTACTTCAGGAAGTGCCTGTTACACTCTCTTGTACATTAGAGGCATTCAAGAAATATTTGCTGTATTATGGAAAGTGAAACTGTAAGCTTTCAGTAGTGAGGAACACAGCCAAGTCCCCTCACACTGCATATTGGGACCTTGTTGCTAGAGGCAAGAATTGATTAAATACTGGAGAAGTAGCTTCGGGTACATATTAAAAGACCTACAAACCCACCTAGAAGCTATGTCCACTCACCTAGAAACTGCCAGCCTCTACTGGTTTCAGAACAGTCAACTTTCCGTCTTAACCACTCTCAAAGCTTACTCTTCACTTTCTGTAAACACAGAAAGTAGGGTTCTGATGCCAAAGCGATCATAGGCTCTGGGTTCCTCAAAAAAAGGGACATCTTTCTTAGCTGGTGTTTGTGTCTTGGCCCCTCTTTGAATGCTGTTCATTTTTTCTGCAGTGAAACACTCTTCAGTGCTGGTTACCCACTGCAAGGTTGGCCTGGAGCAGTGGTCTACCCTCTTAAATTTAGCTATTGACGTTACTAACCAGACGGTACAGACATAGCCTTAGCTGTCCCAGCTCACTCATTGACACACAGGAAGCGTGAGTACCAGAAGCTAATTCCACAGCAGTCCATCCTGTGAATCTCCTGCTCGGAATCCGAAACCCCATGTACCAGACCAGGAACCTGCCCAAACATGATTGTAGAACCCTCCGCTACCAGGTAGGACCCATTGGGTCTTCTCTTTCAGACTGTTCCTTCGCAAATACCCTCCCCCTCTCCGACTCTCCCCATTCCCTTCCTTAGAAGAAAATCCTATGAATCATGTTTCAGGAAATTGAATGGCAAGAGAACTGTCATTTCTTTTTTTTCTTTTTAAAGATTTTATTTATTGATTTGACAGACGGAGATCACAAGTAGGCAGAGAGGCAGGCAGAGAGAGAGGAGGAAGCAGGCTCCCCGCCGAGCAGAGAGCCCGATGTGGGGCTCGAACCCAGGACCTGGGATCATGACCTGAGCCGAAGGCAGCGGCCCAACCCACTGAGCCACCCAGGCGCCCGAGAACTGTCATTTCTTTTTCGTATTATCCCTAGTCCCAGGCACTCTCCCATGGGAGCATTGAAGGGAACAAGGCAGATTCAGGGAGAAAATTAGCCCCTTGAAAGGAAATACTTTAGTGCTTTTTCTTATTGTGGTAAAATACCCTTAACCTAAAATTTACTGTTAGGGACATTTGTACCTTCATAATATGAACAGCTATGATTCTGCTCTGAATTCCAGGGTGTGAGTATTTCCCGCACCACCAAGCAGTTCTCTGACACCTGCTGGGTGTCCTCAGCTCGATTCTACCTGGAGCTATCATCCCATTCTGTAGTTTAAGCGCTTGGTTTCCTAAGTGTTCTCCCCATCCACCCAACTTCAGAGGCCGATCGCTTGGGCCATTGTAACCTGGGCTTCTAAACAACCTCTCTGCCGTGTCCGCTCCTTATGTCTGATTAATTTGCTGAAGCAGCTCACGGAACTGAGAGGAACATTTTACTTACTAGATCACCAGATTATGATAAAAGAGCAAGACTCAAGAACAGCCAGACGAAGGAGATGTAGAGTCAGGACTGGGGAAAGACCATGGAGCTTCCTTGCTCTATTTCTGTTCCGTGTGGCGTTTTTGTCTGGCTTTCTTTCATTTCTACATCATGTTTGTGAGGTTTGTCCACGTTGTAGCATTCATTGGTTTTCATGGCTGAATAATGTTCCACTATATATGTATGTATATATGTGTATAGCAACCCTGTTCATGATAGCCAAAAAGTGTTAACAACCCAAATGTCCAGAAAAATGGATATATCACGAATGGTGATGCTATACACATTTTATGTGCAATTCTTTAACACTCGTTTTCAGTTTTCTTTCGGGTAGATATTAAAAGAGCTACAAACCCACCTAAAAGCTCTGTCCACTCACCTAGAAACTCTGGTACATATCTAGGAGACGAATTGCAGAGTTATATGCAGTCTCTGTGTTTAACTTACTGGTCAACCGCCATATTTCGTGCCGTTTTCAAATCCACTGTGGCCTGGTATGTAGAATGCTTGTATCTTTACTTTGAATTCAGGGATAGATAAAAGACCATAATTAAGAGAATTGTGCACTGAAATGACTGAAATGTGAAGTGCCAAGTGTTAAGACCCAGGATTTCCTGCCTTTGGGTGTAAAACAAGAGTGTAGTACATGCCGTGTCATGTACCCTCCTCTGCTCTCAGCCATCAGACCCGGTTGTGCCTGGCTGTGGGTGTCTGAATTGAAAATTGAGTATCTTTATGTTCACCTCAGAAATAAGTGAAGGTGATGCCACTTCCGAGGAGCTAGAGAACAGGCTGTAGGAGACACCTGGGCATATGTGGTTGCTCTATCAGAGACGCGAATTAGCAGTAAGGATCCCCAGCCTCCCCGCCTCCACCCCGACAATATTTCCCATTTCGGTTTGCTTTCTCTCCCTGCTAAAAGTAAGCCAGATGGTGCTCCGTGATGTAGGCAAGTCAATCTCTTTCCAATTCGGTGTACTTAGTTTGTAAGGAGATCTCCAGCCCACAGCTAATGTCATTTTGCTCAGAACATTCAGTTGCTTACCAGTATATTTCAAATGTATCTTATTTTGAACGATTTTTCAGCTCGTTTCAAATGTGTGTGTATGCATAGGTCTGTATATATACATAATTTTTTATGGACAACCATCAACATTCCTAAAAAATACAATGTCTGCAATGCTCTTTGGTATTGTGTAAGGATCTTGGGGTATCATTATTTATCACCAGCTTTTAGTAGATCGAGGATTGTCCCTAGTTGATATTATCCAAATATTTGGTCGAAGGCATATTGAAATAATTCAGACTATTTACTGAGTGTGTTAGATTGTTTTCATAATGTAGACCTAGGCGTTTTAGGTTCACTGATCTTCAATAGGCTTGAGTCTTAGAATCTTTGAGAAAATTTTAATCCACTGTGTTTTCAGTTGAGCTAATGGCTAACCTGATCTTTTCCCTTGGGGCCAAAGCAGGTGTTTCATTTGAAGCCTTGATTGTTTGTTGATGATATTGATGAACGCTTAGTGCATGTGTCTTTCCAGAGATCTAACCCCTCACTATGCATCCAGCCACTTCTTAACAAATTGTCCAAATTCAAGGAAAACACTGTGAGGAGGGAAACCCAGGCTTACACGGGTGTGAAAAGTCTCAGATTTTAACAAATCTGAAACTGAATACAGAAGGTGTTACATTCTGTTTTACAGTAATCCTAGCACAGTGAACATGTTTATCTTTTTTTGTAGCCCAGGTAAGCTAAAAAGTCCCAGCAATTTTCCTGTTATCCTCTACAAACCCCTAAATTTGATATGACCAGAGAACAAGTGTTTCAACTCTTTGTCTCCATAACCTCCTTTTTTCATACGCTGTTATCATTAAACACTTCTGAAGACAGGCCTCTGAAAAGTGAATTGTGGCCTTTCCATGCTTAATTTGTTTCTTAATTGTGCATGACTTTATAATGCCCATAAAATAATATTTATAGCCATAACATTTCAAAGACATCCTTTCTCTGAAAAGGGGAGTTAGATTTATTTCCAGATGTTTCTACCAAACATTTTCTTTTTTTCTTCCCGTCACCCTACACTCCCAGTTTCATGGTTGTGATTATTGGGGCAAAGCTCCATAGCAAAAATTCATCAGCTGATTCCTTCCACCCACAGAATCCACATTTTTCAGGGCTCAATTTGAGACATAATGAAAGTCTACTTTGCATAATTATCATGTGAGACTATCTATAATTAAATGATGAAATGTGGTTTTGCTCCAGTGTATAGACAAGGCTTTATGTGAACTAAAATCACAGAAGTTTTATTTCTTTGCTTTAACTTTCATTTGGTGTTGGGAACGGGGGCGTAATATAAACAAGCAATTCATTTCCAACACAGTTTAAGTCCCCGTGGGAACCTTTTTAATTTTCGGGAGAGAAGGCAATTTCTTGAATTGAGAAATAACTGGAAACTTGAAAATGATTGCCTCTTCAACATTAATAGATATTACTCTCAAACTTTAGAATGTGCTTATCATCACCATTAAATTTTGAGTTTTGCCTTGAAAATGTTTTTTTAAAGTTTTTATGATAACTTTGGAAATACCTATACAAAAAGGCCCGTTATTGGGACGCCTGGGTGGCTCAGTTGGTTAAGCGGCTGCCTTCGGCTCAGGTCATGATCCCAGCGTCGTGGGATCGAGTCCCACATCGGGCTCCTTGCTTGGCAGCGAGCCTGCTTCTCCCTCTGCCTCTGCCTGCCACTCTGTCTGCCTGTGCTCACTCTCGCTTCTCTCTCTATGACAAATAAATAAATAAAATCTTTAAAAAAAAAAAAAAAAAAAAAGGCCCGTTATTCATCAGGCAGCTCTAAGCCCTGAAATGAACCTTGCCCAAGTTTCTAACCCTGGTTCATCATCTCGTTTTATAGTCTTTCTGTTTCTTCTGACCAGATAAAAACAATGCTGACCATCCAAAGTTGAAAATTAAAACAATGATTCGAAGACTTCATGTGAGGAGTAACATCTCTGGAATTCTTTGGGAAACATCATGATATATTATCAAATTAAATTTAAAGTAACTGAATAGGGGAGTTTTGCTAAGTTATATCTGCATTTTCCAAGTATGCTTTACACATCAACTATATCCCATACACAATGGAAGAGACTGAAATTAGAGACATTACACAGCTTTCAAGGAGTTTGGAACCTAGTAGTATTTACCAAAACAAATACTGGAATAAACCTTAAATTTAGGTACATTTTGGTCTTGACCATTCCTGTCATGACGTTTGGGAAAAGGCTACCAATTGTTTAGTATTAGTAGAGCATTTCTGCTCTTGACATGACTTTAAGAATCAAAGAAGAGAAGTCCTCCTAGGAGCTGAAAGGTAAATGTAAGTGTTTGGCTTCAATATCTCTCTAATGGTAATTTTTAAAATCTTCCTCTATGGTTTTTGTAATATGATGATTTCATATGTACATTTGGATCTGGGCTCAGCAGATTATGGCTCCTGGGTCAAAGATGGCCCTTTACTTGTTTTTGTAAATAAAGTTTTATTGTAACACAGTCCTGTTCATTCCTTATACATTTGTTTATGGCAAGTTTTGTGCTACAACAGCAAAGTTGACTATTTGTGATCAAGACCATATGACCGAAAAGTCTAAAATAGTTGCCGCCTGGCCCCTTACAGAAAACTACCTGCCAACTTCTGTTCTGAATATTATGCTTAAACTGGTAATTTCTAAGATTACCAATTTCAGACCTTATTTGCTGTTGCTCACTCTGGATAAAACCTAGATGAGTGGCACCATTCCCTACCTCTCCTAATGCTCCTTTTTTCTCCAGGTAGTTCAGTTACTGCCACTTTACAATTCTAATTGATAGATCACACCTTTGTTTCTTTTTCCTTCTACTATAAGCAACATGTCCTAATACTAGTAATTTCCACTCAGTGAGGTGAAAATACAATTCTGGCGCCCTTGCTGGCTTCTCCTTACCCTCTTCTTTCCCATGTTCTGTTTTGCATGTTTTATCTTTAATATCACAAAAGTTGAAAGCTTTTACAGTTGCCTGGTAATCATTACAGAGTCTTTGGGGCCCTACCTATAGGTTGGTTCTAAATTTTCAAGCTCACTGAAGAGTTTTAATTTTTATTAATAAAAAAGAGTATTCATTGTATTACTAATTAGTGCTGGTTATATTGCCACTACTTTAAAATTTTTGTTTTTCTAGCAGGTTCTGTGTTTTCATGTTCCCCCTTGCATGTTCTGTCTTGAACACTTTTGTGCCCATCTATGGAAGCACCTTCTTTCCCAAGCCTGTCCCTCCTGAATGCCTCCTGCTGTTCTAATCTTGACTGCTGACTTCCTGAGCCACCAGCAAAATGTCATCTTGGGACTTTGCTGCCTTGTTGCCTGTGTTGGAGCCAAGGTTATCTTGATCTCATGCCTTTCTCTCTCTTGATTTGATTGGAGCCCATCCTCTGATCATTTTCTTAGAGAAGATGTGTGGGAAGTAAACCTTCTAGATCTTTGCATTTCTGGACCTGTCTTTGTTTTGCCCTCACACTCGACATAGAAATCTGGGTTGAAAATTATTTTTCCGGGAAGGTTTTGATTCCGACTGCGTTGCCTTCAGGCCACCAGTCCTGCACCAAGATAATGCTCTGATTCACATTCCTTCATCCTCAAAGTATCTTTTCTTCTTGTAGCTTTAAAGATCATTTCTTTATACTTGGTGTGTTAAAATTTCATTATGATGCATCCAGGTGGAAAGGTACTTTTATGGTCAGGCTAAAGGCTCTTCAGCTAAGTTCTCTGGGTCCTTCAGCGCAAAGACTGTTCAGAATCATTTCTTTGGTGATTCCTTTCTCCCTGTTGTTTGCACTTTTTGGTTTTAGAAATTCTTACCAATTTTGTATTAGCTTTCCTGAATTGATCATATGTAATCTTCTTTGGTTTCCTTTATATTTCTAACACCTTGTCTTGTTATTCAGATGTCTGAAGGGTTTTTTAAAAATGTATCCTTCAAGCTTTCTGTTGAATTCAATATGAAAGTATATATTTACTTTTCAAGAGCACTTTCTCGCTCTCGTATTCCCTCCGTATTTCTGTTTTCGATAAAGTGCCACAGTGGGCATCCTTGGGTACACGGCTTTCCCCAGCTATCTTATAGGATACAGGCCTAGAACCAATACTGCTGAGACACATAATATGTGCATGTAAATTCTGGAAGCTCATGAGGGCCCTTCAGAAACAGGTTGCACCAGCTTATATTTTTACTTCAAGGGGGGAAAAGTGGCATATCAGTATTTCACTTTGCATTTCTCAATGAGAAGGAGGGACTTTCAGAACATTATTAGCCATTTGTATTATTTTCATCTATGTCCCTGATCATATAAGTCACCATTTTTTACTGGATTATCTTTGGTTTTTGAATTGTACAAACTCTTTATTTATTACGTATTCATACATTTGTCCATTGTCTACGTTGCACACATCTTCCAGCATTTTCTCTTATAACTTGGCTTATGCTTTTGCCCTCTTAAATTACTATGGAGTTGAACCTATTTGTCTTTTCCTTTGTAGCTTTAGATTTCACATTATACTTGGAAATTCCCTTCCTGCCACAAGACTCTAGATGTATTCTGTAGTATGTTAAGAAGGAAAACAACAACAATAACAACAACAAAATTCAACTGAGTAAATTTGAAGATCTAATTGGCCTTATTCAGTGACTCATGAATCAGGCAGCACTCCATCCACCAAATAGAAAGGAACTCCAAAGAGCTGCACAAAATGAAAGGCTTTTATGGAAAGAAGGGGGCAGGAAAAAGAAATTTCTAGCAAAGAGTTGGTTGTTGCAGACAAAGCTTCCTTCCTAAGGCAGGGTCTATGAGATAGATTACCCCCACTAGTGCTGATGGTAATTTCAAATTGAGTGCGAAGGTTACAATCCTGGAAGAGGCTGGAACTGCATTAAGGTTCTGTATTCAGTCTTGGTTTGCTGATCTGGGGCTTAGCACAAGTGACTCCATTTGGAGCTTGTCGTTTCTTTTTTTAAGAAGTATTTTATTCTAGTACTTTCTTTTTTTTTTTAAGATTTTATTTGTTTATTTGAAAGACAGAGATCACAAGTAGGCAGAGAGGCAGGCAGAGAGAGAGGAAGGGAAGCAGGCTCCCTGCTGAGCAGAGAGCCGGACATGGGGCTTGATCCCAGGACCCTGGGATCACCACCTGAGCTGAAGGCAGAGGCTTTAACCCACTGAGCCACCCAGGCACCCCTCTAGTACTTTCATAACTTAAATGCGGCCGCTCAGTTCCTCTGCACTCTCAAGTATAAATGGTGAAAATATTACCCAGCTAGTAGGTTTGTTGTGAGAATGAATGTGACAATGCAAGTGTATTGTCAACAGAAGTACTTGGCAAGCTCGGGCCTGTTCGCAGTATCTGCTGCTTTTATGGTAATGATTCTTTTTTTTTCAGGGCCTAGCTCAATGCCTGATTAAAAGACTGATGTAAAAAGTAGATGAATAAGTATAAAGTATTGAAGGGAAGGGCAACTCCCTGTGATGAAGAGAGAAGAGCAGGAAGTTCTAATGCCCTTTCGTAAAGGTGAAGAAGGATTGAGGCAAAATCTCCCAGTTTCGTCCTTTGTCTTTGATTTGTTTACCCCCATGATTTACGTGGCCCAGAATATAAGTGTCACACTAATAAAAGCTAAAAATACTTTTTAGCCCTTAAATTGAGTTAAATGAATGTTATTGTAACAAGTTAATTAGGCATACATAAAATTGCTAAATATGTCATTGAAAATGCCTGTCTTTCATGTTTTGTTAAACATCAATTATGATCATAAGAAATCTGCATCTTGTAGAATGGATACTGCTGATACATGTTAATTATTTTTTAAAATAATTGAGTTCTTTTAAAGTTTCCATATGCAGGGATGCCTGGGTGGCTCAGTCAGTTAAGCATCTGCCTTCAGCTCATATGATCCCCAAGTCCTGGGACAGAGCCCCGCATCGGGCTCCTTACTCAGCGGGGAGCCTGCTTCTCCTTCTGCCTGCTGGTCCCCCTACTCATACTCACTCTCTCTCTTTTTCTGCCTCTGACAAATAAATGAATAAATAAAATCTTAAAAAAATTTTTTTTTAATTTTAAGTTTCAGTATGCTTTTAAGTGCGCATGTCCTCTCAAGGTTTGAGCTATTCTGAGTTTATCCAAATGAATTTTTTTTAATCCAAATGAATCTTAATGATAGGAAATGAAGTAAAATTTTTCCCGAAGTTCCCTTAATAAGACGAAAGGGAAATGGAAATTGCTATAGCCAAGGGTCCATAAAAGATACTTGGTTTACACTCCAGATGTTCAGGTGGTAATTTTTTCAAGTCTCATCAGATGCAATCTGTGTTGGATCAGCACGATAAAATAAAATAAAACAATGAAAAGCGGTTTCCTTTGTCCTGTCACTGATGGTACACCAGTTCTCAACAGGGCGATATACACTAGAGGCTGAGCTGTGTGCCTCTAATCTGTATGTTTTTCAATCCTCGAGACTGTCCTGGGTTCGTGCTAAAATAATGACAACTGTTGTATCCAAGCCATGAAGTTGTTTATCATCAAGAATTCCTGTTGCCTCCCTTCCATGCTTCTCCATCTGGAAACTCAGATTCTCAAGATGGTCCCAGGGAAGCAGGTGGTACATCAGAGGTTGTCACCGAGGCAAGCTGTGGGCAGGCATAGCTGCAGAGTACCAGGTATAAGGAGGCTGGCTGTCTCTTCCGTCTCTTGAGCTCCCTCCTTGGATGTCTCCCACTGACCCAATGCTTTGCACCAGAATCCCCTGGAATGGCCTTTAAAAGCACAGTTTCCTGGCTAATGCTACATTAACTAATGGGATGAATTGAAGTGTGATTTAGGTTATCAGCTGAATTGTGTCTGAAAAATGAAAGCATTTTAAGCAAATAGCATTAAAGTAGACATGGAAAATATCAGAGTATTGTACTTTCTTTAATTATTTTGTTTTATTTTTTTAAGATTTTATTTATTTATTTGACACAGAGAGAGAGAGAACAAGTAGGCAGAGAGGCAGGTAGAGGGGGAGGGGGAAGCAGGCTCCCTGCTGAGCAGAGAGCCCGATGCAGGGCTTGATCCCAGGACTCTGAGATCATGACCTGAGCCAAAGGCAGAGGCTTAACCCACTGAGCCACCCAGGTACCCTCATAGTTTTGTTCTAAAATGGAGCCCAGTGTTAGGATAGTCATTGTCTTGGAAGATAGTGGCCATTCTCTCAGTGACGATTCTCTTCTTCCTGCTGAAATTGATCACCCTCCCTCTTGATTGGAATCAGAACAAGGAAATCATCTGGTTTCTTCCCAGTCCACTTGTCCTCTTGCTCGCCAGCTCCTCTATTCTGCTGGGTGCACCCTTCAAACCTTAGGACTACCTACCAAGTGTCATGGGAGGACCACTGGCGTGCTCTGAAGATCCCTACCTCTGGGTCCTATCCAATAGCTCAGAAGTCAGGGTTGACAATTACAAGGTTGGGCTTACTGCTACATCCTTTTCTAACATGGTTATTCCAAAGTAGTCTCCAGGAAGAGCTATGCCTCGTGGTATCCGAAATGTTGTATAGCCTCGGCTCAAATTCAATTCACACTGACTTACACTTACCCAAATGGCACACTGTTTATACAGATTACTGTCAAGCATATGATTCTGAGCATTTATTGTGTGGCTACCTTCCTATATTACCTGTCTTTGAAATGAGTAATCACCAATAAATCTCAATCTCAGGTTCCTTAGGAGTCATGCCTATCTGGCTTGATGGTATGAGGTGAGGTTGAGAACTACCAGCTCTGCTGAGCCCCTCAATCAACCTAAGGATGTGACTTGATTATTATTGCCTCTGACACATTAGAGTGTCATTAACATAAAAGTCATCTCTTAAACACATTGAACTGAACTCAATTAATGTAATTGATTACCAGCCTAGCTGTAGGGATTTTGCAGCTTTAGGGAAACTGACAAACATTTTTGCCCTTTTAGATCCTACAATTAAATTCATAAGGCACAGTCAATAAGCATTCTGCAGGCGCTGAATTCATCATCTTTAACGATGATAAAAATCTGGGTAGATGAACTGGCTGTTGATAAAGACTAATTGTTGAAATGGTTTTCAATAGTGGTATTGACAAATAGAACTAAGTCCTTGAAAGATGAAGTTGATCATGAATTAATGGACCCTCTTCTGGACGTGAATTTGTACCAGCCCTAATAGGTCCTTCATTTATTGCATCTCATTTGCTAAAGCTGAAGGCATGACGAGAAAAATGTATCTGTCTGGGTTCTGTTTAAACTGTGTAGTCCTTTGAACTATAACCCTCGAAATGAATATTACTGATTCATAAGTAAAATTAATAGTGTGTGCATTCAAGTTAATATTTAAGAACTGTATTAACCTTCTTTTCTAAGATATTCTACTTTCATCTCCTAGAACGTGGAGAGAATTTCAGGATTTTTCTTTTCCCAACCCAGTGTATCCCAGCTCCTATGCAAGTGGTAGATTTTAGAGCCTCCGACCTTTGCAGGAAGGATGTATTCTTGCTTACATAAAGGGTCTGGGGGTGGTATAGGGCAGCCTTCTAACATGGCTAATGGTTTTCTTCTTTAACCTCATTTGTCCTTGATACCGCTCACTCTCCTAAACATTCTCCCTTATTACCCAGCAAGTAACACGTACAGTTGTCCCAAACACCAGTCTCTTTAATGTCTCTGTGGCTTTGCCTGCTCTTCCCTTGGATTGGAATGTAATTTCCTTCCTTATCCACCTGGTATTTACCTCCTCATATCTCTAGACTCTTCTCATGGTCATCTTCTCTGTGAGGTCCTTCCTGGTCCCCCTGACTGCCCTTGGCATAGGCTGACTACCCCCATGAAATGTGCCCCCAGAGTATGGCGTATATCCTTCCTTGGCACCTGCCTCCAGCAATCTGTTGGACTCAGATGTTTATATCTGTAGCTCCTCCTACTGGACTGGAATTTCCTTCAGGGCATAGAACCATGGAGAACTTCACAGTCTATTGAACTACAACTTTTTTCAATAAAGGAATGAATGTATGAGTAGACCAATGGCAGGGAAACTATTCTCTCAAGACCATTCTACCTCTCTTCCCTCTGCCTGGGATCTTCTCCATGGCTAGCCTCCCAGCTGAATTCCTCACTTCATCCAGGTCTCAAAAGTTACCTCCTCGGAGAGGCCTCCGCTCCCTCCCTTGCAACCCATCCACCCCCTTTCACACTAGATCCTGCTGTATTTTTTTTTTTACATAAAATCATATCAGCCACCAATAATATGAGATATGGTTTATGTTTGATTTTTATCACCTCCGTCTCTCCACTAGAAGAGGGGCCGGCAAACCTTTTTTTGTAAAGGACCAGGTAGGAAATATTTCAGGCTTTGTGGGCCAGAAAGCTTCTGTCACCATTAGAACTGCTGCCTTGGTAGCGTGAGAACAACCACAATATATAAATAGAAGGGCATGGCTTTGCTCCAATAAAGCATTATTTATTAAAGCAGCCAGAGGCCAGATTTGGCCCATGGGCTACAGTTTGCTGCCACCTGAGCTAGAAGAGAAGCTTGTAGGTCTGAATCACAGCCATATCCGGGTACCAGACACAGAGAAAGGTTCCACGAAATAGTTGTTGAATTAAATAACAGAAGAGCCTGATTTTGACTGAATTTGCAAAGTCAGTGGCTGTTAGCCTGGGAGGAAAGGATAGACAAAAAATCTTCCGGCTAGCCTGTTGATTCCTCTAAGTCATGAAAATGGCTGGTAAGTGGGTAATACTGACCAAAGATAGAAGTTTACTGAGAACTTCTACAGAGACAACCAGAGAAAATGCTTCACTTAGGACAAAAGGAGATTGCTTTACATTTAAATTAGGCAGTTAGAAATGAATTCTATGGCAGTCAATCCAGGAAGCTCAAGTCTTCATTGTATTTAAAGGTTTATATGTGGAAAATGCATTGCATCCAGAAAAAAGTATTTATTTAATAGGTATTTGGGATTTGTTTGTGCTTTAAGAACTGTTGGTGTAAATATAGGTATGGTTGATGTATTATAAATAGATATTAATTGAATAATTGATCTCAGTATTGCTCTCAGTGCAGAAATGCTTATTGCTCTTGGCTAAGCGTTAGAACAGAAGTTCTAATCCTATTTTTCCATTGGAGTCTGGATGAGGACGTTCCTCATCAGTGTCATTGCCAAGGGTGTGATTCCTAGGACTCAGCAGGTGTCTACATTGGAGAGAGGGATGGTGTGGTTGAATCCTGGCAGAGAGAATGGATAGATGGAGGCACAGATAAAGAAATCAGTGAGTCCCACTGAGGCACCCAGGGACTACCGACTAGTAGCACCTGGGACAGCACCACTACATGCTGTCGCCTGCAGGGACTGAAGCACCCATCGCACAGAGCAGGCAGAGAAGGAAGCAGGCCTGGATCTGGGACCTCAGGCAGAGCGGTTGAGTTCGTGTGCATGGAGCTTAAAAGAGGGGAAAATGAAGCAAACAAACAAAACTCAAAGCAGGAAAGGTGTGGAACCTTGGGCTGTAACATAGTTCGATATCTAAGGAAACTGAATTTACTCTAGGTAGGGGCTAAGAACAATTATTTTAATGCAGAAAAGATTAGGAGATCACAATTTCTTTTTTAATTTTTTAAAGATTTATTTATTTGAGAGAGAGCAGAAGCAGGGGAAGGGACAAAGGGAGAGGGAGAAGCAGGCTCCCTGCTGAGCAGGGAGCCCCCGATGCAGGGCTCAATCCCAGGACCCTGAGATCTTGACCTGAGCTGAAGGCAGATGCTTAACTGACTGAGCCACCTAGGCGCCCCAGGAGACCACAATTTCTTGATTAAAATAGAACCGTTAGCTGAAACCTTTAATTCTGTGATTTCTTTGCCAGCTTCTTTTAACTTCTGTCAGACATTCTCAGTCATCAGGGGCGCCTGGGTGGCTCAGTCGGTTAAGCATCCAGCTCATGATTTTGGCTCAGGTCTTGATCTCTGGGTCATGAGATCAAGCTCCTGCACGGGGCTCTGTGCTCAGCGGGGAGTGCCCTTGAGATGTTCCCCCTCTCCTGCCCCTTCCCCACTCACATGCTCGTTCTCTCTCCCTCTCTCTCTCAAATAAATAAATAAAACCTTTAAAAAAAAGAAAAAGTTCTTGGTCATCAAGGGACTCTTACCGCCTAATCACTTTTTCAAATCCTTTGTATAAAGATTATAAAATCTTGAAATTTACTAAGTGTGGCTAATCATCTCTCTAAAAGTATGTCCTTTTTAAAAATCAGTTCATGTTTTTTTTTAAATATTTCCACACTGTATCTATTTAATTATTTTTCATAAACTCTACACCCAACGTGGGGCTTGAACTCACAACCCCGAGATCAAGAGTCATCTGCTCTGTCAAGTAAGCCGGCCGCATGCCCCCAATCAGTTCATGTTTTTCAATATTATCTTAGGTCATGGTTTCTCACAACTCATATTTGGAATTTACAAACCCATGGGATTGTTTTCACTTTCCAAATATAAAACTATAATAGAAATTTTCAAAGAATACACATTAATCACAGAGATCTATACAGCAGCCCCTGGGGGTGGGGGAGGGGCATCCACTGCATCTTCAACCCTCTGCTTCCCCCATCTCCTGCTCTAAAGTGTGGATAGACTCCACACTTTTGATGCAAACAAATTTTCAGGCCTAAAGTGATGATTTTAACAGTTTGAGAAAGGCTTCACTCGTTGTTATCAAGTCTTTTGTTCAAAAGTGGATTTTCGTGTAGGTACAAAAAAATAAGGGTAATCAGGGGCGCCTGGGTGGCTCAGTGGGTTAAGCCGCTGCCTTCGGCTCAGGTCATGATCCCAGGTCCTGGGTTCGAGCCCCACATCGGGCTTTCTGCTCAGCAGGGAGCCTGCTTCCTCCTCTCTCTCTGCCTGCCTCTCTGCTTACTTGTGATTTCTCTCTGTCAAATAAATAAATAAAATCTTTAAAAAAAAAATAAGGGTAATCATTCAAGATGGAATGGTCTGCCCTGCCCTGCCCTGCCCTGTAATTCGTTATGCTCTGTAAACGACAGATACCAATTGAAACTTAGAAAGATTTGGAGTGGTTAGGTTTCCAGCCTCTAAAGGTTCAGTCTTTTGGAGCCCAAAGCAGGAACACGTGTAATAACCATCAATTTGTCTGACCCAAACCTGGGGCCACTCTGTTTCATCTCGCTTGCTGGGATTCACAAGGATTAGACAAGCAGAATGAAATGTACCATTTCCCATCAGCATGTTAACTTCATTTGTAGGTTTCTAAACTTGATTCAGAATAGATTGGAACGTGAGAGCTGGGCTTTTTTTAAGAGCTGTGCTGAGCTTTGTAATATCCATGATTCTGTCTGTCATGTTTGCATATGTAAAACACTTTTTGGGCTCACACCATAAATCAGATTATACAGAACAGAAATCTCCACATTTTTTGCTTTTGTACTCCATTCCCATTATAGATTTTATTTATTTATTTCAGAGAGAGAGAGAGAGAAGAGCACAGGCATGAGTGGGGGCGGGGCAGGGAGAAGGCAGAGGGAAAAGCAGACTTCCTGCTGAGCAGAGATCCCGATGCAGGGCTCGCTCCCAGGACCCTGGGACCATGACCAGAGCCAAAGGTTGACGCTTCACCTTAACCATCTGAGCCACCCAGGCGCCCTCTATTCCTATTACCAAAAAAGGCTTTGAACATGTAAACTCCGAATATGTGTTAATTTATATGTAATTTATATGTACACCCACGCCACTGTAAAGAGTATGTTATGGAAAGCATGAAGCACATGTGAAAAAGGTATTAAAATGGAATGTTAACATGAGATGAGATGAAGATGGGGTATATTTTTTAATCACTTGTAAACATGCTGTTTTTGCTGCATTCCAAATTCTGTAATATTTTCATGACAGCAGCGTGATTGAGGATGCTTATTTATTTTTGAGCACCGTCGTTTACCACGTCGTTGAATAAAATTTTGAGGGTCTGGGGTGCCTGGGTGGCTCAGCGGGTTAAGCCTCTGCCTTTGGCTCAGGTCATGATCCCGGGGTCCTGGGATCGAGCCCCACATCGGGCTCTCTGCTCAGCGGGGAGCCTGCTTCCTCCTCTCTCTCTCTCTGCCTGCCTCTCTGCCTACTTGTGATCTGACTGTCAAATAAATTTAAAAAAAAAATTGAGGGTCTGTTTGCAAGTTCCACTTATGACTTTACTTGGTTTCACTCACAGTCATCGGAAGCAGAAACCTATCAAGAGGCAACAGGACAGAACGTCTCACCAGCTTGCTTACTGTTTTCCATTCTCATCTCTGCAAGTCAGTTTGCTGAGATGTGGCCAGAAAGCTTCCACGTTCCTTGTTGTCCCTCAGCTGTTCTCACAAACCAAATGGGAGATGTTACATGGTATTATATTTAACAAATGAGTTTGCACGCCACTGAAATGCTTCACTTGAGGATTTTTGAAAGGGTTGGAAAAATTCATTTCTGGGTTTTCAAAGGCTGCTGTTTTTATAGATATGTATTTGCATAATTTTCAATAAAACAAGCACATAATGGTAGCATCATTTTTAAACATCTGTTTCCCTGCATTCTTAACACACACCCAGATTTCTTTTAAAATTGGAGTTATTTTCTCCTTCATTATTCTGATAGCTCCTTTACTCCAAAGAGACAACCTCTGAAGGACAGAAGATTTAAAGGCTTTGGTTCAAAACCAACCATTTTATTGACATGCTAAAGCACTTCGGTTTCTTTGGTTCCTTGGCTTGCGTTCAGTTCTTTCCAGAGGGCAGGCATCTCTAAATGTACCTGGAAGCCTTGTTTGTTCCAGTTGGAGCATCGACTCCGCCAGTTTATAGTTTTCTCTGTTTGTGCCAGGATCAGAGCATCCTAAGAATTGTCATTTTCTAATAGGGTCTGGTATCCTGTCGGCTCGGCAACAGTGTTTTTCTTGTTCAAAGTGTTCTTCTTTACGATCATACAAAATTCAGAGTTCTCTTTGTTGAATTCTTTAAAATGGACTGTTGAGATATCCTTATTGAATGGCATTAAATCTGTAAATTAGCTTAAAGAGAGCCGAGATTTTCAAATTTAGTCTACCCATTAGGAAGTCCCATTTATTTCAAACCCTCATAAAATTCTCCAGGATTCTTCTAAACAGTTTGTGTCTTCTCAGTTAAGCATTCGGGATTCTGTTAGCTTCACGAGTACTGTGTAAGCTTCCAAGCTTGACTAAACAGTTGGAAATCTTTAAATGCTCCTGCCGTGTTGTGGAATTGAGTGACAGTGGCCTGTGGAATTGATTAGTGAAGGTTGAGCTCTTCTGAACCCACAGTATGAATATTCATGAAGGCAGAAAGCATGAGACCCAGTATGTTATGTGAGCTGGAAATACATTATGAACAGTTATTTACTTTTATATTAAATTTAACTCCTCTTCAGTGGTGGCGTATGGTTGAGCCTTTTTGATCCCTGAGGTCAGATGCTTGCCCAGATTTGCTTTCAAAAAATGGGTTTTGAGTGTAAAAATCCATAGATTGTGAAAGGGGTAGAAAGCCCTGGACGTTCTCGATTCAGGGGAGTTTCGATCCGTATTAGCAGGAGTTCCCAGATCTCCTAGCGTGATGTAACTGCTCAGGATGGTTTATCTCCAGGCTTAGTCACTGCTCTTCCCGTTCTCCTCTCTCCTTCCTCTCAGAGCTTCTGTTTACTCGCAGTTTCTGTTCCCTCACACAGCACATAGTAGTCATGTGTTGAAAGAAAATCAAGAAAATCACGTGTGAATATCATATTACACTCCTGCTGGTTGGCAATTTGAACATAATCACACGTCCTCTGGATGTGTGCCAAGTTGAGATCTGAGTAGACCTCTCTGGTCTTCAGTGCACAGTCCTGCTCCAAGGTACCTTGCCCAAGACTGAGGAGGTCCCTGAAGTTCACGGGCTGCCATTTCTTTAGACCCAACCTGTGGATCTTGGTGTTTTGCTAGACATAGCACCAATACCCTAAGTTTCTACCACCTCACAGGACCGTTTGCCGTTGCCTCCTGAGCGGAGTTGCTCAGGGATGGTCACCAGCCTGTCTTCTTCATTAGACCCCGTAGAGGAACAAACTCAATGAGAAGCCAGCAAACACTTTTTTCAGGATGTCACTTTGGTACACACACATCACTGTAATCTGGACCTGTTGAAAACCTATCCTGTGGTCTCATCTACTTCCGGAGCTCCCTCAATTGTCATCTGTTGACTTGAATAACCCATACTTCTGAGTTGTTGTGGGTTTTTTTTTTTTTCCTTCATTCTTCTTGTTCTAGGGAATTCTGGTTTGCCTAACTTAGAACTTTTGTTCAGAACTTTTCTTATTAGGCTCCCTCACAGGCCACAGGAGGGCTTAGGAATTTTTACCCTTGCACTGCTACCCATGTGCAATCAGGAGTATGAGAAAGTCATAAAGAAGAGATTATAGCGTTCCTGTGGATGTCATGTCAACTGCGATAATGAGGCGGGGATTAGGGACAGTTTCCTTTGGAAGTGTCTGTCGTGTTTGTGAAATGTTAACATCGGGTCATAAATGGTATGGACAATAGGGTTGGTAGAATCCACGGCGAACTCTGGAATTCCAGGGGTTTTAACCAATAGAAATCACTGTGTAATGATTATATGAGTGAGCTTTTGGTGCCTAACAAGCATCCCCCAAATTCGGTGTCACGCCGTCATTACTTACTAACTCGTATTTGGCCAGCTGCTCTAGGCTGGGGGTGCTGGGAAGCTCCGCTCCACTTGGCTCCTTCCTGAGCTGCCAGCTCTGGTTTGTTCCACGTGCGTGGTGACGATAAAGGAGCAAGAGCACAAGACCAGCTACAAAGGTGTTTTTTGTTTGTCACACCTGGGCTCCGCCGTGTGCCCGCTTTGCGCAGTGAGGTGTTAGCCGAGTCAAGGGACAGGGAAATGTGCACTGCGTGCAGTGGGAGGCTCTGAAAGGCATGTGGCGTAGGGTGACCAGTCACATCCTGGGCTGCAAATGAAGAAGAATTTAGTCGATCACAGAGACCAGTACTAGCGAGGTGAGCATGGAATATCTTGACGCGTAATGCTATCACGTGATCCCAGCAAAGTCACACTGACAATGGCCTTCTCGAGTAAAACTTGGGCACATCTGCTCATTCATACTTCTTTTCGTTCCAGTCTTACCTACCCATGTGTCCGACGTGCCACCATGTTCCTACAGTTTTTAATTTTACAACACAAGTAATAACTTCCAAATTTAGTTTTTCCCACCAGGATCTTTCCTTTCCACACATATTCCATAAAAGGACGTCACTGTCTCTAATAAGTGCATATAAAAATGAATCACTTTGGATTTTCTTATAGCATTCTATCTACCAGTCAAAGTAAGATCTTGTGATATGCTGAGTGTATCCGTCTTTGACTTCTGTGGAGGAAGAAAGTCTCCCAACATTTTAGGAAAGCCCTTTCCTTTTGTTATGGGGTGGGGGTTGGACAGCAAGATCACCATCATTCCTTTAAAATGAATCTGTCAGGAACAGGGTGATTATTCATTGAATCTCAGTGGGCACGTTTTCCATCTCAATTAACAGAGCCTGGATTTTTAGGTCTCTGATTCCTGGCCTGTGTGTGTGTGTGTGTGTGTGTGTGTGTGTGTGTGTGTGTTGCAGAAGGTTGGGGGCTGGGACTGGAAGGTTGTGGAGCTCATCAGTTGTCTTCTGCAGCGTTAGCATGAGAATTCACTGAAGCATGTCGAGCAGGTAAAAAAGATGTTGCTTTCTCAGCTCATTGTGAAAGGACTCAAGCATCTTTTTGAAAAATACTGCAAGGTGAGAGCCAAAAACATGCTTACCTTAATCCAAACCACCAAATGATGTTTCATGGGGGCACATTTTTGTATAGAGCCGTTCCTGCTGGAAAAAAGACAGGTTGATTATTTTTAGATAATTTATTCTGAAAATACCACCTGTTGCACAAGAATTATAATGCCATTGGAAGGTTATCCTCAAGTGCAAACAAAACAAGAGGAATGCAACATCAGAAACAAAAATGAAAATGCTGCAGCAAACACCGACCACAAAATACACTTTCGGTTGTGGGTCTCAATGTTACTTGGACAGGGAAAGAACAATGAAGGGATGTAGACCGATGTCACACTCTCTGTGGGCACAGCTGGTGGCAGCATCTCCATCTCCTCTGTCCCTTAGAACTTGAGTGGTGCTTCTCATTTTCCCCATAACATGGGTTCCTTCCCAGCCCTGGACTGCATGTTCACTTAGAGTTCTAGAAACATGGCCAAGGAAAATTTACTGATTCAGTCCTTAGAGAGCCTGGATTTTATTTTTTCTTTTTTGGTCTGTATTCTGGCATAGGACTGCCTTGTGTGTATCAACTTATACTTGTGTTTTTTGTGTCATCGCACGTGATAAGATTTTTCAAATGAAAGTTCTCAGAGCTTAGCTACGATTTGGTGAGACATTTCATTGGGCGTTGGGCTATCGACATTTGAAATGATACTGGGTTTATGTTCATATTTTAAGAGTGAATGTGTTCATAATATCTGAAATCTATTCCTTTCTATTCATTGACCTCGAGAGATGAAAATAACACATCTCTTTTTTTTTTTAAGATTTTATTTATTTGACAGACAGAGATCACAAGTAGGCAGAGAGGCAGGCAGAGAGAGAGGGGTAAGCAGGCTCCCTGCCGAGCAGAGAGCCTGATGTGGGGCTCGATCCCAGGACCTTGGGATCATGACCTGAGCCGAAGGCAGAGGCTTAACCCACTGAGCCACCCAGGCGCCCCCACATTGCTTTTTTTTTTTTTTTTTTTTTTAAGATTTTACTTATTTATTTATTTATTTGACAGAGAGAGAAAGAGAGGGAAAGCACAAGCAGGAGGAACAGCAGGCAGAGGGAGAAGCAGGCTCCCTGCTGAATGGGGAGCCCAATGTGGGGCTCGATCCCCGGACCCCGGGATCATGACCCGAGCCCAAGGCAGATGCTTAACTGACTGAGCCACCAGGTGCCCAACACATCACTTGTTGAATGCTGATTACATGCCGACATTTTTTTTTAAAGATTTTATTTATTTATTTGACAGACAGAGATCACAAGTAGGCAGAGAGGCAGGCAGAGAGAGAGAGAGAGAGAAGCAGGCTCTGCACTGAGCAGAGAGCCCGATGTGGGGCTCGATCCCAGGACCCTGAGATCATGACCTGAGTCGAAGGCAGAGGCTTAACCCACTGAGCCATCCAGGCGCCCCATGCCAGGCATTTTGCTAAATGCTTCACTTCTATTCATTCATTTCATCTTTGCAGCTGTCCTAAGCCATGGTGACTGCTCATATTGCTATTACGCAGATGGAGAAACTGAGGCACAGAGTCAGGAAGTAGTTCTTACACGTCGCACTGCTAGGAAGTGGGGGCGGGAGCTGTAGGGTTGAGCTTCAGAGAGTCCAGCTACAAAATCTGCCCGCAAAGGACCCTATCAGTCTCGCACTTGCCCTGTACTTGGGCAGGAACATTTGTGTGTTTCTTGTGGAAACCATAAAGGGCTAGCCGTTCGCAACCAAAATGGCTCCTGCGATTTGCACACATCGGGACGTAAGAGTTGCACTAGATGATGTGCTGATATGTCCTTCCTCACTTCAGTGTCCTCTGTGAGCAGGAAGGAGGGTTTCAGAATAGGAATCCCAGCCCTGTTGAAGTGGGCTTCAAATGTGTTAAAAACCCAGCGGTTTCTTGCCATCCCCGCCGCTCTCACTCTGGTCCAGGCCCCCACTTATTTTGTCAGGATGGACGCCATGGGCCCTGTAAAGCTCTCCCTGCCGCCTGCCCTGCCCAGCCTCCTCCTGTCTGTTCTCAGTAAGGGCCGCTCGCAATCACTTCTCTATTCGTAACCTTCCAAAGGCTGCCTGTTTCACTCAGCACAAAACACAAAGCCCCTCCAAGAGCCTGTGTCACACACACACACACACACACACACAGGTCCTTTATCTACCTCTGAGTCCCTCAGCACCTCCCCATCGTCCTACCACTGGCTTCCCCACTGTCCCTTAGGCACACTCTCCCCAGGCACAGCCTGTCTCAGGACCTTTGCCCCTAGAGGTCCCTGTCCCTGAAATACTCCTCCTCCCCCAGATATTTATCCGACCCCCACTAGAAGCCCAAAGTGTCCCCTTCCGGCATTATTTTTCTCCACATGCTTATAAAGGCCTGATATGCGATACATTTTACTAATTTCTTAGCTCATTTTCTGTCTCTGAATACCAGAGTGAACATTTTATTATTTTTATTCGGCTTTGATTCCTATTGTATCCCTGGAAGCGAGAAGCCTGTGGGCGTTCAATAAGTATTTGTTGACTAAATGAATGCATTATGGAGTTGTTTCAGAGAATTAAATGAACTAACATATGGAAATAATTTCAAAAATTGCTTAGCATGAAATTAGTGTTTAATAAATGTCAGGTATTCATAAGATAATAATATTAGAGTTATTGAATGAATGATGAATTAAAAATTGGAGACTATTACTTTATCATGCGGTGGAAAGAGGATAATCAAGTTATAAATGCTTTAAATATCCTAACTTACATTTGCAGTAGAGGCTGGAGGAGGTGGTCTGGGGCATCATTTGTGCTCCCTTGTCCTACTACCTAGAAGGAGAGCTAGAGGGGCGCCTGGGTGGCTCAGTGGGTTAAGCCTCTGCCTTCGGCTCAGGTCGTGATCCCAGGGTCCTGGGATCGAGCCCCACATCGGGCTCTCTGCTCAGCGGGGAGCCTGCTTCCCCCTCTCTCTCTGCCTGCTGCTCTGCCTACTTGTGATCTCTGTCTGTCAAATAAATAAATAAAATCTTTAAAAAAAAAAAAAGAAGAAGAAGAAGGAGAGCTAGATGCCACATTTCCCTGAGCAGGAAGTGGTCCTCAGTCCTCGGTACACTTTGGAATCACCAGGGGATTCTTTCAAGATTAATCCTGCCTCGTACCCTCAGATATTCTGATATGATTGGTCTGGAGGGAAACCTGGGCATTAGGACTTTTGAATCCTCTCCGGGTGATTCTGATGTGCAGCCAAGGTTGGGAACCCGTGCCAGAAGCTTTTCACAGACTGGCAGTGGCACGGGGAAAAGCTTTCCCCTGTCCCTTTCTACACTTGGAACGGGAAGTTCGGCCAGCCGGGGTCCAGGTCTCTGTTCTGCAACACGGGAGACCATGAGCAGGTCAGTTCACTTCCACCACCTTCTTCATTTAGAATATGTCTTCTGTGGCTTATGGTGCAAATGACTCGCTTAAGGCCAGACCCTAAAACTATGGGTATTCCCGTCCCTTTTTTCCCCATTATTCCATCTGGGGCTAGCAGGAGAGCCCCATTTACAAAGGTAGCCTAAGAACAGCGTGCTCTGAGGGATGCCTGGGTGGCTCAGTCCATCAAAGGTCTGCCTTTGGCTCAAGTCATGATCCCGGAGTCCCGGGATAGAGTCCCGGATCGGGCTCCCTGCTCAGTAGGGAGCCTGCTTCCCCCTCTGCCTGCAGCTCCCACCTCCCTTCATCCCAAATGTGTGACCTGCCCTTGTAGGCACATCTAAACTCTGGGTCCAGAGAGACCGCCCCTCCCCGTTGACCCTACGATGCAGTCACTCTGAGCCCGCACACGTCTAGGATGGCGGTGGGACGTTGGGATGGGACACCACCAAGTCCAGTTTCTTGGGTGCATGACCCAGGCAGTAACACGGGGCCCTGACCTGGGTTTCACATTCTGCTGTCTTAAAGTTCTGAATTAGGTTTGGGTGACAGTGTCTGCATTTTGATTTTGCACTGTCAGTGCAGATTATGTAGCTGGTCAAGCGTGTGACACTTAGGAGACCTGGTGTGAATCGCACCTGGCTTACCTCTGAGAATCGTGTGACCTTGACCCAGTTACTCTTCTGTGTTTGGCGTTTGCACTGAGGAGGTCGTGGGGTCAAACTGCCGTTCCTGTGGGGTGTTCTGAAGATAAAATCGGGTAACAGATGAGTGTCAGCGTGCAACACATAACACGTTAGCTCTCGACGAACATTTCTCTTTTTCTGAGCCTTTCAGACTGCGAGTTGCTAAATCGAAGATGCGTCCTTTCTGAGTAAAGGGGAATTTTAAACTTTTATTTTCTTAGTTGGTGGTACATGCCTAGAGGACAGATCCTGGAGGGTTTCCATTTGTTCTTCTCAACTCTTATTAATTACACAAAAGGACCACAGAATTCGTCCTTCTCAATCTTCTTTTTTTTTCCCCATTTGAACAATATGTTGTCCACATGGCATATAGGATAGCATCTTTCGAGGTATTTCAAAATGATCTTCTTTTCCTTATCGAACATTAGAGAACAAAAAAATTGAATGAAGTCCACGTCATTGAAATAACAGTGCCTGCATTCCTTACAGGAGGGCGCTGGTGTTCAGACTAATAGCTCTTCGCTCACAAAAGGCTACACTGGCTATAGCCTGTGAGCGAAGCCTTCATGGAGAGTCCGGGGAGTTGGGGTTTGACCCAACACTCCGGCATATGAGGCGTGGGCCCTGGGAGCCAATAAGCCGCTATTGACTTCGGCTTCCTTCCTTGGATAATGCAGATGGTAACACCGGCCTCTTTATTCCCAGATCGTTTGGTGCATCAAATACGATACTTGTGGATGCATTTTGAAAATTTTTGAATGCCATACCTATTTTGAGTTTAAATGATGTTTTTTTAAAGATTTTATTTATCCATTTGACAGAGGGAGAGAGAGAAAGAGACCGCAAGTGGTGGGGAGGGGCACAGGGAGAGGAAGAAGCAGGCTCCCTGCTGAGCAGGGAGCCCATCACGGGGCTCCACCCCAGGACCCCGGGATCATGACCGGAGCCGAAGACAGACACTTAATTCGCTGAGCCACCCAGGCGCCCCTTGAGTTTAAATTATTGATAAAACTTCTGAAGTTGGGTGTGAACAAAGAGATTCATTTAAATCAGTTGAAAATTTCTCCAGAATATAAATGCCAGGAGTTAGTTTCCCATCTTTTTTGGAAAGGGGAAATGTGTTCGACACCAGAATAACCTATCACCACCCATATGATTCCCATCCCTTCAGTTTCACGGGAGCCAGAAGCCGTAGATGCTACTTATTGAATATCCATAATCTTCTGAGCTTCTTTCTCGGCATATCAGTTATAATTCGATAGTGTTCCGCAGACAGTTCTCTCTCTACATATTCATTCAGTGATTGATCGTGAATCCGCTCTGTGACAGCGGCTGCTCTAGGCAGCGGGGATGAGTCAGTTAACAAAACAAACTTCCTTGTCCTTGTGGAGCTTCCACTCTAGGAGTGTGGACAGCAAAACAATTTTTTTTAAAAAGTGTGTTCTATAGCTCATTAGCAAGTGATTAGTGCTATGAGTGAAAATGTAGAAGAGGAGGGTGCCTGGGTGGCTCAGTGGATTAAAGCCTCTGCCTTCCACTCAGGTCATGATCTCAGGGTCCTGAGATCGAGCCCCGCATCGGGCTCTGCTCAGTGGGGAGCATGCTCCCCGCCCACCCCCCCACCTGCTTGTTAAATAAATAAATAAAATCTTTTAAAAAAATGTAGAAGAGGGTAAAGGGGTTGTGGGTGTGGGGGACCAGGCTTGTGGTGTATGTGGCTAGAGGGTCACACCTGAGCAGACCAGAGAGCGGGTAGGGGGATCCACACCCACAGAGTGGTAGGATCAGCATTTCCGCTTGGGGGAACAGCCAGTGCAATAGCCTAATGCTGAAATGGGTCTGGTGTTTTCAAGAGAGGGAGAATATGATTACCAAGCCATTGCTAAACACTTACACTAACACCTTTTTTCCATTGTGTGTGCTTTTCCCACAGTCACATGACGCAGGGCATCCCATTTGACGACCCTCGGTTGGAGACCTGCCAGATCCTCCCTCCGGCCCCTCGGAGGGTGGAGATGAGGAGGGACCCTGTACTGGGGTTTGGTTTCGTGGCCGGGAGTGAGAAGCCAGTGGTCGTTCGCTCCGTAACACCAGGTAAGCACCCGGCCCGCTCCCGGTCTCCTGGGGTCACCTACCACACCCTGCACCAGCGACTGTCACTGAGTCCCATAGGTTTCATACCATTCCACGTGGAGCTGTGGAGCCTTGTGGAGTTTTTCCAACATCGGGCTAGAGTCAGACCGCCAGAGGGACACAAAGGGCTCTGTAGACTGGGTTTCAACTGCCAAATGCATCATATCTTTTGACTTCGGAAAACACGGATCTATCATTTGTAACCATGGAAATGACCTACTTCTTAAAGTATGAATGCACATCAAAAGAGACAGGCGCTGTGCTGTATTTCGGTAAGTTCACGATTAAACTCCTTAGTGAACAAAAGCAGAAAGTGGAATGAAGTCACAGAAGGATTTTAGTCGTCGGAGCGCTTGGATTGTGTTCTGAGGATGTGCTCTTCTCCCCCCACTGGCTGCGGAATATAGTTCTCTACCCCGCTGTTGCCAGGCTGGACCAGGTTGCTGACTTTGGCCAACGGCCTATTAGCAGAGATGACACTCAGAGGCTTGACAAGTGCTTGTACTGTTGACCTTCTCTATTGGATTTCTGTCATGGGAGTGGCAGGAGAGTTTCCCTCAAGAGGCTCTTACCTTTTCAGCCCATCTGTGCTCACCCGAAAGGCCCATAGCCCGAGAAGAAGTGACCATCAGACAGCCTACTGAATTGGACACTAGTTCGTCATCCAGTAATGGCTGACTGATCACCAATGGGACAATTCCCAGCATCCCTCAGTAGGAGCCAGTCATTAATGTCCTCTGCCTCAGGCTTTCTTATTAGACTCTACAGATGTCCGACATCCACACAGTTGAAAATAATGCCCTTAGGAGGCAATTACCTGAAGTGGGCCGCCCTGGCCTTTCTAGAAACAAGGCTCTTTGACTGATTTCTTTTTTCATGATATGTATTTATGAGTTTATCTTAATGGACTTGTATTGGATTTGTTTTCACACAAAAGGAAATTGCCTTCCATACTATTCCTCCTCAGGATTTGGCAAATCATGGACAGAGCTCAGGAGAACAGTCCTGTGGTGAGGAGCACAGCCTCTGGCAACGGACTGCCCAGGTTTGACGGGTTTGGAGCTCACCTCTGCCCCTGTTAGACGTGTTGAGCTTCCATGTTAATTCCTCGCATTTCAGTTTGATGGACACTTCTCTGCGTCCTCTGGATAATGGGGCTCATGCTCATATCTATCTTCAAGGGCTCGGGACAGAATGAAACACATTCTAAGAGTGCAGGTAGCTTTTCTCCGTCCCTGCATCTTTATGCTTACCGTTCCGGCCACCAGCGCCCCTGCGTCCCTGGTCACCATGCCTCACGAAATTGAAGGAATCGGGGACTTTGCTCTTAGCCAGGGAAAAGGATGCCAAACCTGTCAAGATCAAGAAAAATAAGGATCATGTGAAGTTCAAAGTCCAGTGCAGCAGAAACCTTTATACCCTGGTCATCCCAGACAAAGAGAAGGCAGCCACGTGACGCTGTCCCTGTCCCCAGGTTTGGCAGTGAAGAAGCCAAAATGAAGCTGGTACACTGATTGGAACTGTATTAAAATTTTAAAAGCTCAAAAAGTAAATAAATACATAAAAGAACGCCAGGTACCTCCTTCTCATTTCAAAGATATTTATTGTTATTATTACTAAACTCTTAAAATATTTGGGCTACTGAGTCTGCCAGTTAAAGAGAATGAAAGGCATCTAGTGTGCAGTAGAGGTCTCAAAAGTTGATTGCATTTTTCATTTTTTTGACATCATATAGTCCAGGGTAAGCCCTGTGACCACAGTCAACCACCTTACAGACTCGTACAGAGAAGAATCGGCTTCCTTTTCTCTCCCACCACTGCCTCACCACACAACCTGTTCCTGTTTGCCAAGCTTCCTCTTTTCTTTTTTTTTTATTTTTTATTCATTTATTTGACAGGGAGAGAGAGATCACAAGTAGGCAGAGAGGCAGGCAGAGAGAGAGGGGGAAGCAGGCTCCCTGCTGAGCAGAGAGCCCAATGCGGGGCTCGATCCCAGGACCCTGAGATCATGACCTGAGCCGAAGGCAGAGGCTTTAACCCACTGAGCCACCCAGGTGCCCCTAGCTTCCTCTTTTCTTAGCTGTAGGTCCTACCTCAGTTCTCTGTATGGCATCGTTGAGCTTGACGCGGCTGAGAATTGTATTACTAAAATGAAAGAGATTTGTCGCCTACTGTGATAACAAAATAATACACCTGCATTGTGAAAAACATACAATATAGATCATATAGAGGAGAAAGTTAAAAAAACAGAATCATCTGAGCTCCTACTACTCAGGGCGAGCCATTTTTTTTTTTAAGATTTTATTTATTTATTAGAGAAAGAGAAAGAGACCGTGCGAGAGAGAACACAAGCACAGGAAGTGGGAGAGGGAGAAACAGGCTTCCCGCTGAGCAGGGAGCCCAATGTGGGGCTCGATTCCAGGACCCTGGGATCATGACCTGAGCCAAAGGCAGACACTTAATGACTGAGCCACCCAGGCGCCCCTAGGGCGAACCATTATTGTGTATGTAGAGTAGACAAGTCTGTGTATGAGGGTGCGTACATTATATGTCATACGTATGAGCTATATAATGTAGGGTAGGTGTGTGTGCACACATCCTTTCCTGAGTGGGGTGACATTGAGCTGCTGCTTTCTGATAGAGGGACACTAACATCTCTGGTTCTGAGATTCTCTTAAAGAGGAGTCCTCCCCAGAGCAGGCAGGAGATCTGAGTGTTGTTCTAGGTTTTCCTATATTGCTTCATCGTTCCTTTAACCTCTTCCCTTCTTTGCCCTTGACTCTCCTGAGTCAGACATCGACCCTTCATTTTCGACAATTTTGAGAACAGTGGACAAAAGTGGAACAGGTCAAAGATTACCATTTCCGATCATTTTGGGGTGTGAAAATAGTGGTCCAATAAATTGTGGCTTTCATAAAAATGACTCTGCTGAGGTCTCAGATGATTTCTGTGGCTTAACTAGATTTTCTGTACCAGACACTCCAGCCTTCAGAGTATGGGGCACGAAACAGTTCTCTGAAAGGAGCTGTGTCTTGCTTCCCTCTGAAATTCTTGTTTAAGTTGCTTGATTAAACGAGAATATTTCCATTTGGCCAAAAAGCCTGGGTCAGATGTAAAAATATTGCCTATTAATCGGCAAGTGGTTTTCGCAGGAAAGTAGTTAACGTCCATCAGCCAATCTGTGTGAACATTTTTCAGTATTTGATCAGCATCTGATTTCTAACCATTTGTTGGACTGAATTTGAGCGAATGTTTGCAGATAATCCAACGGTTCTATAAACTCTCTTGTGATTTTCAGAATTTCTTATGTGTGCAAACACTAAATTCTCAGTTCCCACATCTTGAAATGAATATTTTTCTATCACGATATGAGGAAATATTAAGGTTTTCTCTACTTTTTTACTACCCAGAAAGAAGATTCATTTATGCTCCAGCTTCAGTGACACATATGCCAAGTGTCGGGGTGGGAGGGAAGCATCTGAATTCCTTTGAGATCCCGTCTCTGGCTGCGAAGTGCTCATTTCAATTACTGAATAAAGTCATCGCAATAATATTTGAGAGATCATCTTTCAGCTGCACCTATGACCTAGTGACAGACCTGGAAGTAAAATGAAAATTATAGTACCCTATCAATATTTGGGAGGTAATTACATTAGACATGGAGGTAGTTGAAATATTCATTTATAGGTTTTATCTGATACTGATGTATGCTTTCTGCAGTTGTGGCTTTAAGTTTATGTCAGGAGACCTGGCAGTGACCAGTTTTTCAATTATAGGAACAAGTTCAAAAGAGATGCGGGTCACCCTGAACTTGACCAAGTCCACAGACCTAAGCTGCAGCCGGGCTCTATCCTTTAAGCCATTTCTTCAACCTGTGTGAGCCTGGGGCCTCTCATTCCATGAAAGGGTTTGTAAGTGTCATTGGGATTCTAGGCAAGGCAGCTAGGCCCTTGGTATGTAATAAATGTAATAAATGGTATGTAATAAATGCTCAGCAAATATTAGCTCCCTGCCTCCTTGCAAAAACCAATGGAAAAGACTATGATGGACCAAGACAAACCCAAGAGTCCTCTGTCATCTCGGGCGAGCACGGGCACATGCACCCAGGCTCGGTCCCTGCCACGGTCCCAGCCACAGAAGGGACCAAATGACCTCACCCCCCAGCTGATACGACTGTCTGCTGCTTTCTGAACAATCCCAGCTTTAGCTCTGCTTCCTTGCCCCCACCTTTTAGACAAGAATCACGAAGATGCCCCCACTTCTTGAGCCTCCCCAGAAGCACATAACACAGGCCCCATCCTGTCAGTCCTTCTTCCGACGGGCTTGCTGCCTCCCGGTTGCCGACAGTATGGGGCCTCCCTAGTTGGACTGAGTAAGTAAATGCAACTTTGTTCAGGTCCCTGTGTGCCCCGGTACTTTGGCTGCAGGCCATCTGCACATGGGTGGCCATCCCTTTGGGGCAACACCTTTTCGGGGCTTCCTCACCAGTATACTCAGTTGACCAGCAGTGTTTGGAGCCCTTGGGAGCTGGTGAGAAGCGCTTTACCTCCCCGTCGCTACTCCGAATCTACAGAATCAGCTTGCAGGGTGCCACGGTCCCCGGCCTTGCGCGTGTCCGTTCAAGTGTGCGGTTTTCCTAGGCCGCTGTGTCTCAAGCCTGCCGGGAAAGTGCTAGAGAAATGCCAGTGCCTGCTTCCCACCTCCAACAATTCTGATTTAATTGGCCGGGGTGTAGCCTGAGCCTCTGGAGTTTATCCAGAACTCCCCAGTTCATTCTCTCTCTCTCTCTCTTTTTAAATAAGCTCTACTCCCAACATGGGGCTTGATCTCATGACCCTGAGACCAAGATTCACGTGTTCCACCGACCAAACCGGCCAGGCACCCCTCCCCAGGTCTCTCTAACTCTAACCCTGGGTTGGGTTTTGTTTTGGCGGACAGCGCCAGGTGCTGACGATGAGCCGTGACGGGGCGAGGAGGACAAGGATGGATTGGCGATGGTCTTCTCACCTGCGCTTCGCTCTCCTTTGTCTCCAGGTGGCCCCTCTGAAGGCAAGCTGATCCCGGGAGATCAGATTGTAATGATTAACGATGAGCCGGTCAGCGCTGCGCCGAGGGAGCGGGTCATCGACCTGGTCAGGTGAGTGACTCCCTCCCCTGGGCCCTGTTCTGCTGCGAGGGCTGATACGCAGCTCTGAGACCTCCTCCTGTGGAGGAATGGCTTCCTGTGAGCCAATGAAGGGCAGTAACACGAGCCCACGTGTTCACCTTGATGGTGCTGGCGACACTGACCTCTAACCGAAAAACGCATGCCCCCTAAGCACCGAACACCCAATCGCCCATTCTCTGTTAACTGCCAAGGTGCCTTTGCTTCAGCTGGAGTGTTCTTTGGCTCTTACTTTCATTGCTATATCCAAAGGTTGCATTTTTTCCCCTTCCAGCCTCACTGACACATTGATATTGCCTAATTGAGGAGGTCAAAATGCAATACCCAAATTCCATATAAGTGAAGAGTAATTTTATATAATCCCATGGATATGCAAACACAGAGCTCACTGATTTTTCATACTTGACTGAGTGATGCATTACTGAATTGTGAAAGCATCAACCGAAGCAAAAGGATAGTTAGGTCAAAGCTGTGACAGTTTAAAAATGTGCTTTTAGTGTATTGGCTTAGCTTGATCATCGATGTAAATAATTCGTTGTATGATAGTCTTAGTGGAGCACCAGAAAATCTGTTTTATGTGATGTTAAAATATTAGTCAAGAGATCCTTGAAGCCCACTGGAATTCCTCTCCCACAGCGTACTTAGGGCAAAAAGGGGTCATTAGAAGTTAGAAATGAAACTATGTCTATTGTCTGAGCAGATCCGCGTGTGCTCCGGGGGTGTTAAGGGATAATGGGTGTGTGACACTTGTCTTTTACAAACCGATTTTTTGTTTCCAAACAATATTGAAGCAGTAGCTAAAGCTATCAGAACATTTTAAACTGAGAAGGGGATCTTCTAACATTGATACTCTTTCGTTACAAAATGTACATCTGTACTTTGGAAAGGCATTAAGTGGAGCGTCTCAGGGGTTTTCCAGAGAAAGTTTCTTTCCCAAGTTCTGCAGCTTCTGCTTCACAGAGAAGCACTGGAGGGTCCTGTCAGTCCTTGGAAGGACTGGGAGAGGGGTAAGAAGACAGAGAAATAGAAATAGAGGCCGCTTACTTTTAGGGTGAGCAACATTTCCAGTTTGAGCCCAGCAAGGCCCACCTCCTGGGCAACCTCACAGTACTAGAAGGGTCGGCCACCCTACTTTTCCGTGTAGACCCAGGGGCATAGAGCCTTTGCAACTGGCTGGCCAAGTCTGCAAGGGGCATCCACATCTCTGAAGGGTTCCTCCTTGTGAACAGGCACTGAGGTTCATGTTAGATCCCATCGTGCATCAGGAGTGAGACCTGGCAACACCTCCCATTTTCCTGGGGGCCAGGAATGCAAGAATCTGGGGGTGACTCTGTATTGTCAAACCCCAGGGAGGGAGCTGCAGTGTTGTCATTTGGAGCCATTTGTCTCTTGAGATGCTTGTGGTTGTCAGCGGGGACAGGTGTCGTCCAGGCAGGCTCCAAGCCTTATGTCGCCTGCATCCTGGAGTGTCTTGTTCAGGCCTGATGGCAGCCCACGGGCTTCTTTGGTACCCCCCTGGGCACACCCTTCCGTAATCAGCTCTGTTGCCCTGTGTCCCCGGAGGATGGTAGGAGAACGAAGACGGCTCTGTGGGTGTGCTGGGACTGGCTGGCTCGCTGCAGGACAGAGACATGGCAACCAGGGTCTGAAAGTGTGATTATCTCCCAGCAGTCCTAACGGGACCTCTTGAAAGAGGTTTTCCAAAAAACGGTTTCCTTCTGCCTTAACATGTTTGGGAGAAAATGACCTCACCTTAAACAAAGTCTCTAGAGAACTTTCTGTGTACCAGGGCCCAGCGTAGTTGTGTTGACTAAATGAATGACAGTTCGTGGTCCACACCCAGCCTGCCACCTGTCTCCGCACAGCCCATGAGCTAAGAATGGTTTGTACCATTTTTAAATGGCTGGGGAAAAAAAAAGTACAAGAAGAATATTTTGTGACACATGCATTCCATGTGAAATGCAAGTTTCCAGAGTCCATAAATAACATGCCAACAGTCGCATGCCACCATTCTATGCGTCGTCTCAGAGGGTTTTCTCCCTACGGTAGCAGAGCTGGGTACTTGTGACCGACACCCATCTGGCCCTTGAGAGGAAAATGTTGTCAGTCCCTCTGGCAGGAGAGAGTAAAGGAACTAATGGCATTTTCGCCACAGATCCCTGCAACATGCCTGCATACTTGATCACGAGGTTGTGTTTGAAATGGAAAGCATGTATGCTTTTTAAACATTATGAAATACTTCGGGTGCCTAAACTCCCGTTCCCCTGTCAAGGCCGAACCCTAGGGTCAGAGGTCAGAGGGCAATAGGTGAGAGCCGAGGTCTTCTTGCCAAACTGCCTGCAGTCAGAGCCCCCCTTGGTCAGTGGGGGCTGCTCCTCTGACTGGCACTGGCTGTCAGCTCTCTTGGTGGCATTGGTCCCTACAAGCTGGCTGTCTCCTGAGGCTCACCCTTGAAGGCTCTGGAGGCAGGAAGGGACACATCCTGAGGAGCCATCCCACGTGCACGGGGGCCTGGCACCAGAAAGACCAGCTACCCTTCAAGTTGTCTGCTTGACCCCATCACAGAGGACAAGAAGTCACCTCTCCCTAGATCTCAGCCCTTCTGACAACACCAAAGGTCCCGCTTTCAACTCCTTATGTGGGCTGGAGGAGGAAAGGGGAGGAAGAGGTGCTGGCTGGCAGTAGCAGATCCCATGGTGCCTCTTTCTAGAAAGTTCTGGGGGGTCCCACTTGTTTGTAGCTCCCTTCGGAATGTGGTCTGAGTCTCTTTATGGGTGTCCCACTGCTGTGTAACAAGGACATGGTTTAAATCCAGAATGCAGCTGGATGTGGTGGAAACAGGTGACCTGGATCCTACATCCCGTGAGAGAAGAGACCTTGTCTGTGTTGTCCCCTTCTGTGTCCCCATGACCTGCTCCAAAGCCGGGCACGTAGGAGGTGCTCAGTGACCGTGCGTTGAGTGAGTGGGTGGGCTCTGGAGAGCGCTTTGTGAAAGCTCCCAATTGCCATGGTTTCCCCCAGCCCCTCCTTCAGTTCAAGTTCTACAAGCATGAATGTCAGCTAAGGGGTCCACCTCTCAGGAAACCCGTGTTTGATCAGGCAGCCACTGTGTACGCGGGACACAGAGGGAAGGTACCAGACACCGGGCGGGATGAGACGGCGCCCAGCCCTCGGGGAGCGGACAGTTCTTGAAGCCTTCAGGACGGACCTCCTCGAGACAAGACCCCACATCGAACCCTTGGGGGAGTTTTGTCGGATTTGAAGGGATACTGCTAGTGAGAAAAACGCATTGGCCATGGATGCCATTGAGATGATGAACATGTCCCACAACCCTCAAGGTTGCTCCCTTTCATCTCCGTGCAATCCATTTATCTGCAATAAAAGTAACAAGGTGCTTTCTTTTAACCAGAGAAAGTCTCGTGCAATAATAACACGGTGCAGTGCACGGAGGTGAGATGCACTTGGTCGCCGAGTTCCTATTGTGGCTGATACCTTCAAAATTAAATTAAATTCATTAAACCAGAATTCGGAAATAACGCATTTCTCGCTAATGAAAGAGTTCAAGTATTAGAAAAATCTTCCCCGTGCCTTCCCATCAGCTTAGTCCTCGGTCTGCCATATGTGTACGAACCTTTAAAAATGGGGCTCGCGTAACATCATCCCTGGGCTTCTCAGCCAATACGTGTTTTAAGTCTGTGTCTTACACAAGATAAATTCCCTCTCTCGGGGCGCCTGGGTGGCTCAGTGGGTTAAGCCGCTGCCTTCGGCTCAGGTCGTGGTCTCAGGGTCCTGGGATCGAGCCCCGCATTGGGCTCTCTGCTCAGCAGGGAGCCTGCTTCCTTCTCTCTCTCTGCCTGCCTCTCTGCCTGCTTGTGCTCTCTCTCTGTCAAATAAATAAATAAAAATCTTAAAAAAAAAATTCCCTCTCTCTTTAATAAAATACCCCATTTTCTTTGCCACTAAGGAAATTCAGAAAAACACTCATCACTTTAATAACCCTGTAAAATTCGCTCTTTAAAAATTGGTATCCACTCACCACTCGCCTAAATGGTTTCATCTTGTTTTGTTCTTTTTTCTCCCATCGCGGCATTTGCTTGCGGATCTTTTTTTTTTCTTCTTCTTCTTTTTCTTCTTTCCAGATACATTTATGTTTCTTTGTGGGTTATTTTTCTTGTCATTTGGTTGCTCTATGATAGAAAATTATTTATTTTTCTAGAGAAAATGAAGGAGTTTCTTAGAGACCAATTTACTACTATAGTAACCACATTTGGGTTTTTTTCATGTGTCCTCAGATAGAGCTATAATTGCTGCGCTGAAATTAGACGAGTTCTGTTCATTTCACAGTTTTCTAAGTTCTTAACTCGATCTCATACTTTATAGCGGCCGAGGAGCAAAATCTTTGCAGCATTCTTGCCCTTTGCAAATTACCATATCTTTCTTCTTTAGAAGTAGCCGCGGATAATTTCCCCTGGCTTTTCATAATTAGACGAATTAACTTGAAACAATTTCCAAAATTTTATTTTTGAAAACTAAGGAGTATAATTGCTCATAGACATCATGAATCCTGCCCCATCCCTCAAGGCTAACCAACCCAAGTCAACTCGTTTCACTTCAACAAACGATTACTGAGCATTAACTAGGTAGCAGACGATGGGGCGGGTGCTGGCCATGTATAAATACGAAAGACATGATTCTTGCCCTTCAGGAGACGTCCAGCTAATTTCCCTGTATTTATGAGTGTTGCAAGGCTGCAGCGGAGGGTAGTGTTTGGAAGGAATGTTTGACGAGGTTGGATGGGGATGTAGAAGAGTGTAATGAAGTGGCATTGTGTAGCTGTGAACCCTGAGTGGAAGAGCAGGTTCATGGCTGGAGAGAGGCTTGTCAAATACATCTTGGTTCGTACCTGGAAACCCCAGACCCTCCTGATGGACACTTACTTTCCCACGTGCAGAGAGAGAAATATCCATTGCCCTCATGGCCATCCTAAACCGTGACGTCAAAGTTTGGTCCTGCCTTCCTGCTGTCACCCCTTTAAGGCAGCAACAGAGCTCCTGGCTTGGGTTGGCCTGGAGGCATTTGGGGAGTCAGGACCCATCTGAAAATTGGGTGAATAGCGTGGACCTGCGCCTCCAACCAGAAGCATCCACGGGCACACACGGTTTTGCCTTTAGTGTCAGAATGTTTCTCGGCCCCCATCCCCGGATGCCAATCCCGGTTTTAGAGCCCTGGCAGCATATTCTGAAGGTGTGGGCTCCCATCCTTTCCCTTTGTCTCCATCAGAAGGCAACATGAAGAGCCAGGCATGTGAGCAGCTCAGTCTTACCCCTTCCCATCAGGGCAGTGAAAGCCGAGGGCAGCCCACCCCATGATGAGAAGGCACGAGGGTCAAACTGGAAACTAGTTCCCCTTCTCCCATCCCCTGCTGACCATCCCTCCATCTGTCTCCTCACACTGCCTAGTCTGATTATGCCTGCTGATCTAATTAATGAACTGTGCTAGAGTTCCAGCCACATCTAGAGAAGATTGTCCACATCTATCAGACACGTCATCCCTTCTGTACTAATGTCCTGTGACTGGACAGCTTTTCTGGGGAGCATTAGGCTTCTTCCCGATAAGTAACTAGAATACGAATACGAATAGATGAAAAGTGACGCATCATCACTTTAATTCACGAAGGACAAACACGAATTTTTAGCGACATTCCTTTTGCCTAAGTAACTAATATGTATAAACACATGCCAGGCGATGTACACATTTCTTTCTAAGGCCAGGATGATCATCCCAACAATTACAACCAGGACGCTGATACAGCAAGCGAGCCAACTCATGTCCACAGTCGAAGCCAGAGCTTTGTGTATAACTCACTGTTAAGGGTAACATTTTTGACCCTCAGGAGATAAAAAGAAAATGTGATGGGTCGCATCCCAACTAAGAGAGTTAACATGGAGCAAGTCCTTATCGTATGCTAAACTCTTTCATTCCTTAGTATTCAGACCAGATAATACTCGCACTGCGCTCACTATATACCCTGTCCCGTGTACATTTAATATATTAACTGATTCAGTCCTCACGATGGTTCCTGGGCCCAGGGGTAACCTCTGATTTACAGGTGGGGAGCCCAAAGTGCAAAAAGGTTAGGAATGTGCGCAAAGATCCCTTAGCTAGTCAGCGGTGGAGTGAAATGCAGTCTGCCTCCTTAGTGACCGCGCTTTACCTGTTCTGCTCGTATTTCTTGCGACAGCCCTAGGAGCAAGTATTGCTTCTTGTACCCCTGTTAAAGCCTGGAAGAGGGAGCTTAAAGAAGTTAAAACAGTTGCTCAGAGCAAGTAGGGAGGCATTCAGCGGGGGTAGAAGAAGCCAGTAGGAATTACCAGGACCTGTCGGTTCACACAGGGCCAAGTCTAGTTACCAAGTCCTCACTTGGTGGGCCCATCCAACAACAGAGCTGGATTTGGCCCTGAGATCGTGGGTCTGAGCACCTCCGTTCTTGAATTATACTCACAGAGCCCATCTCCTACCCCAGGTTTCCCAAGGCTCTGGTTGGATTTTTGCAGGAAGTACTCAGGAGTACCTCCTCGCTGCCCTTGGTGGGAGATTGGCAAGAGCTTGACGGCAAGTAACCATTTAGAAGGGACCCATCTACAAGATCAGATCTCGGCCTCTCTGTCTTTTGATCAGGCTCTCCTCGCCAAAATTATAATGGAAAGTCAAATCAGATCATGTTCCATGGGCACAGCGTCTACAAAGGAATCTGTATGGAGGGTCACCTTTCTGTCTCATTTCAGCTGGGCTTAGATGCATCATGATGCTGCTTAGTGAAATAACAAAGCAGAGAGCAGCCACCGAGCATCAGGCATATAAAATATGCATGATGATGTAGGATATAATAAGACCTTATTAGAGGAAGACTGGCAAGCAATTTCAGTGAAAAACAGAAAAGAACAGCCCCTCGGTATGCTGACACAGCACATTGTAGACTCACCAAATACACACTTGCAGTGCACACATATCCTGGCATTTGCAAATTACAGAGCCTGGGGGGAGAGAGGTCAGTGATTCTAGAGAATGGGATGTGTGGGAAAACCTTCTAATAAGGACAAAGTAAAAAAGTGATTTGAGTCCGTAGTTCATAAGGGTTATAATGAGAATTAATAAGAAAAGTGGTTTCATCTGCATTATTGCAGCGTGCCTTATATCTTGTTGATGAGCATCTCCTCGTCTCTCACTAGATCTCTCCATTACTCTGTATCCTTTTGTGCAACTCATGGATGGCGAATGAATGTCGGAGATTGAAGAATAGGGAGCAAGTTTTCAACTAGGGCATATTTTCGGTGATCTACAGTTGACACTACTGAACGTCTTTACATCTTATCTACCTGAAGAAAAAATGATAGAAGATGATTATTGGCCCTATGCTATGTTCTGTTGATCTTTGAGATAAATTATTCCACAAACTTTCTAGAAGTAGCTGAAAAGACAAAAACGAAAAACACATCCCAGCGAGCCCACAGTCAGAACGTACCCAGAACCAAATAGAAGCCCCGTTTCCTAGAGATTTTAATAGAAGATCTCAGGAGCTTAACACTTGAACTTATCTCTACAGCCAACACAGTGGGTGAGCAAGAATCTCAGGCCACATGCTCAGATGGCCAAGAAGCCCATTTTTTTTTTAAGTAATCTCTATACCCAACATGGGACTTAAACTCACAATCCCGAGATCAGGAGTCACATGCTCTCCCGACTCAGCCAGCCTGGCTCCCCAGAAGTGTACCGTTATTTATCTATTGTATATAACAATCCAAATTATTCCTAGTTCCTATCCTAGGGTATGGTCAGTTTGTCCCATTTTCCACAGTGCTGCATCTCTGTTGGGCGGGTTGCTTGAACAGGAGGAAGCTTGGGGGAGGCGAAGCAGAATTTGCTAGAATTTGCTGAGATACCTTTGTGCCCATCTGGTCTGCCTGCGTTCATTCACCTTGGCTGGGAGCTACTATGGCGTCTCTTGTTCACTGCTGTCAGTACTTCCTCAGCCACCTGTCTGCCATCTTGGGTACACTTGCCCCTCCTGTGCCATATTGGGACATGGACTCCTCTCTAGGGCTCATTACCTTCAGGGTCTTGTCACCTTCCCAGGGTTCTGACTACAAGAAGATATACAGGTCATTGTACTGTTTCATTCCACCAAACTATTTGGGGGTTCCCAATGGGATCTTCCTGAAGGATAAGCTTCTGAAAAGAGGGGAATGATGTGTGCTCTTTCACAGGCACCCCCAGTTTGGTACTCTTCTAAGTGCCCTAAGATTCACTCTGTCTCCCCATCCTCTGACCAGTCCCCATGCCAGAGAAGAGTAAGCTTTTCTCTGCTTTGTTGAATGTCCTTCCTAGCCTTATTTTTTACCCTCAGTTCCTAGGACCTAGGTATTTTTTCTACTTCTGTCATAACCCTGTCCAGGGGGTATGATGGGTGTGTGGTCTGACTGACCACATGGGCAAAGGGATAGAGTGGATCCAGCAGAGCCAAGAAATGAGTGGAGAAGGCATGAAGGGGAGAGGGGACACTGGTGGATATTTCAGAATACTCTCCTGCTACCTGATGAAAATTCATGTGGCAGAGAAATCAGAAAAAGGTGAATTCAAAGGCTACATCCGAAATGGATTCACTGTGTCCAACGTTGGGCAAGGACTTTATTTACATAAGCCTGTCTCTTGAGCCATAAAATGGATATCTGTCTCATACAGTCGTGAGAGCTAGCTAAGCCAGAATGACATCACGTATGCGAGAGTACTTGGTGACTTCTAATCAGGCAGGTCGTTGTGTCACATGTTGTCATTAATGCTCATGAAATTGCAGAGCAAGAGATTGGAGCACAATCCAGATATGCAGTCAAAACCAAAGAGAGGAACCTTAGCAGAAATTGAGTTTTGTTTTGTTTTGTTTTGTTTAGAAATTTAGTCTTTTAGGATGAAGAAAACTTGAGGAATGATGAAAAAGCCCAGAAGGCCCCCGGGGTTTGTTGGCAGAGCTAGCCAAGGCTCAGCCCTAGAGCGCTAGAACCCAGCAATGTTGATCAGTGAACTTGACACGGGCATTCACACAGGTGTGCAGCAGGGCAATGAGGTGGTGGCTGGAACAAGAGGGATTCAGTGTCATGTCATATGGATGAAGGGGGTGTGGGCAGATCTGGGAGCTCTTGGCATGTGTCCTGCTGAGGTTATGACTAGGTTAGGAACGACCTGAACCAGGGGTCGGTAAGCGTTTTCTGCAAAGGACCAGGTTGTACATATTTTAGGCTTTGTGGGCCATATGGTCGCTGTCACAACAACCCTGTTCTGCCATTGTAGCACAGAAGCAGCCATAAATAATATGTAAACAAATGAGTGTGGCTGGGTTCCAGTAAAACTTTGTTTACAGAAACAGAGAAGGACGAATTTAGCCCCGAGGCTGTTGTCTACTGGCCCCTGACTTAAACCAATGAAACTTTGAGACCTGTTTTGAAGATAAGGGGACTAGAGAGGCAGAGCAATAAAGCAGAGGGTGCTGGGTGTTTTTTGTTGTCGTTGTTTTGCTAGCAAAAATAGTAAAGATAACACCAATATGATGAACTCTGTGGCAACCTAAAATCCTTTTTGGAAAGTGGAGTCATGGCAAAAAAAAAAAAAAAAAGCAACAAGCAAACAGATAAACATCACAGATTTCTGTATTGCTTTCCCTTATCCTCCCCAGTCAGCCCCCAAAGTTAATTACTCCCATATCTTGAGCTGCTGAAATGTACAGAGATTTTATTATAATCTATACCACCCAAGGTTAGCCATATTTGTGAACTTGCTGGTCTCTGTCATGAGTCTGTATTTCTTAGTGACAAGGACCCGGATTAGGAGAACACTGGCTGCTGTAACAAAACCCAAATCATACCATGCTTCAGTCACAATGGGGATTTGTAAATGACATAAAGTCCATAATGAGCGCTCCTGATTGGTGGACAGCTCCCCTGCCCGCTGGGCGGGGCCGAAATCCAGGGACGCAACCCAGACACCACGTGGTCTGTGACTGCCGTCTCCAGCATGCTGCGTGGCTTTGTCCTTGTCATATGGCAGAGAGGAAAGAGTTTGGAAGGGTCCATGGGAGGGTTGGCCAGGCCAGGCCTGGAAGGAAGGGGTTGGGGGTATACAGAGCTTGCACTCCCCTCGCTTTGGTAGGAAGTCAGCCACATGGGTGACTGTCCCCATGTGGGGAGCTGGGTGTGCGGTCCAGCCGTGTGGCTGATAGAAGTAAATGTTTCCAGGAAGTCCTCTGTAAGGGGATTTAATGTGGAGCTGCCTTTTACATGATTACATACAATCCGTTTCATTATTCCTTTGATCAAATCTAAACAAGTTCTTAAGCTTTTCAGCAGTCGTGTCCGAAGCAGGTCCCTGGTTTGTCTCATGCCTTTGCATACATGTTGATTTTAGTCTGGACACCTGTGTTCCAAACGCCCGCATAATTCCCCAGCTCAGCTCATTGTCCTATCTCTGTCTACCTCACTTTTCCTGACTTCACTGGTCTCAGCCTCTTCGTATCACCTTGGCCTCTGCTCATAGATTAGAAGTGGGGTATTTAGTAAGTGGTTCAAGTTACCATTCTGGAATTAAACTTTCCGTTGGCCTGAAGGTGGTGTCAGATCCCATACTCAGCATGACCAGAGTTACATTTATGCCCATACTGAAGATGCCCACTGGTGGACATTAAACTTCTCTTTTCTCTAAAACGCAGTGTGGCCTTTTAAAGGTTTTATTTGAGCCAGACATGCGTTGCTTACATGTGAGCCGACAGGTAAACCTCCTCCCTTCCTCATTGAATTGGCATTGGCGCTGTGTAATCTTCCCATGCCCCCTGGTCTGAAGATGCCGAGCGTAGGAGTGTGAGATCGACCTGTGTGGGGGACAGAGAAGATCGGGGTTCTTCCCCAGGCATCTCCCAACCAGCCCTGTAAATCTGGGCATGCTGCAGCTCCAAAAGTTTGTGAGGGAGGATCGTAGTTATTGTGTGTGAGACCGTTCTTCGTTGTCAAGGTCTGTCCTTGAATGGAAGGACATTTGACATCTGGCGCCTCATCCACTAAACCCCGGTGGTGCTCCCCAATGACTGGGGATGTCCTTGCCCCATTGAAGACCACTGAAGGTGAGAGTTATGAAATCTTGGCCACATTAAACATGCTGTGATCAGTAGTAGACACCTCTCCCCTTTCTCTCAAGAGGGTGTCATTTCCCATTCCCACAGGTGAATGGTTCCCCAGTGAGTGGGAATGTCCAAAGATGGGGAAATATACATGAAATGGTTGGGAAGAGAGGAGGGGAGGTAACGAGGCAAGTCCTATCCCTGTTCCCAGGCAACAGAGCGCAGAGCAGGGAGGCAGCAGTCATCAAAAGCCACCCTCTCCCTGCTGGGAGTCCAGATGGTGTGGTAGCAGAGACCCTATGTTCATAAACTAAATGGTGAGACCATGAATTTTTGTTATAAATAGGATCTATAAAAAATGTATTGGCTTGTAAATCTCAGGCAGAAAAGGATTCTTCGCCCAAGTAAGATGCAAGGAGAGATTTTGTACTCCCTTGCCACTCTGGCTTGCTTGTTTTTTCAAGCAAACGAAAACCACTGAAAGAGGTCCTTGAACCGCAGTTTTTCAAACAAGGAAACGTGAAGCCACCACCATTTATTAACCCCACCTCTGGGCCCCACACACCAAATCCTAGCACTTCTCTGGGACTGGGAGTAATCAGACTCCTTTCTAGTTAAGAAAACAGGGTTCAACTCATGCTGAGTGTCTGCTGGGCTCGATGCTATGCTAGCGGAATTCCATGATTTGCTCAACGTCAGTTGAGAAATACTTGATGAAGCCGGGAAGTCAGTCCTGTGTCCATCTATGGTATGTACCATCCCTTACTCCATCCGTCACTTGGCGTCTGGGGGACCCTTGAACCCTGAGCAGACCCATCTCTGGTGGCTATGTGGATTAGCACCAGAGCACCCGTCCTGAATGGTGAGAGCCGAGTGACATCTCCAGGACGCTTGCGTGACCTGGGCAAGAAGGTAGCTCTTCCCAGACACAACTAAGAATATGTCTCCCACCAGGCTACTGGGCAGGAGTTCAGAGTAGGGATACATTGAGTCGAAATAATTTTTTTTAAAGGATGTTTTTTACAGCTAGTGTTATGGGGTTAAAATTTTGTACCTGCTACCTAGTCTTTTTCTTACATTGGACAAAATGCACACGCAAGGAAAAGGAAGACTTTCTTGAAGGCCATTTGTCCACTCTGAAATGCGTTTTGATTCCACGTGCAAACATACGAGCTTATGTCTGTCAAATCAGCAACTGGGGCATCTGGGAGGTTCAGTCAGCTAAGCATCCTGCTCTTGGTTTTGGCTCAGATCATGATCTCAAGGTTGTGGGATCAAGCCCCATGTTAACTCTGTCCTCAGCAGGGAATCTGCACGGGATCCTCTCCTCCTCCCTTTCCTTCTGCCCCTTGCCCACGCTCACGCATGTGTTCTCTCTGTCTCTGTCCAATAAATTATAAAAAAAAATCTTTCAAAGCAGCTTTTATTTCAACATTTTGGCTTCTCAGTATCCTGTATATTATAAATCAGTCTTTGTTAAGCAAATTATGTGCCAGCACATAGTAGACATTAAAAAGCAGTTAATAAGCCATTTGATTACAACTTAAAAGATGAAATATAAGCTCATTTACTCTGTAAGTTACATATGTTTAGACAGAAAAGTACCAAGAAAAAATTATGAATCTTGTCATTTTGACAGCAGCCTGTGTAATATATTATTATTCTAAACTAGATTTCTATTTCCACATCTTTGCTTTCTCGTATCCTGAGTATCTCCCATTTAAACAACCAAGGCAAAATTCATTGCTGATTCTAGATCAAATAATAAAGGACCCAGAAAGCATAAGATTTGTTAGTTTCCCCCATATGAGAATTTATCACTATTAGACATCCTTCTTTTCCTTTTACCTCCTTGCTGCTATCTATTTATATATTTATGCACAAAATAGTCTGTATCTCTGTGTCTAATAAATGGGACTGCTCTATCGGCTGAGCATTCTTGGGTTTTTATAAGAAGCATGTCAGAGCTGAATTTTCATCACACGCTCTGAAACTCTGCCCCAGGGTGTTTTCATTTATATTTAATGTTAAATCAAGGATATTAGAGGTGGAACAGACTGTTCCTCATTGAACCCAATCAACAGTATCAGCTCGCTTTGAATTCTGGAAATAACAGGGAACGTTCTTTCTCATAGAGCACTTCAGGGTGTCTGGGTGACTGGGACCTTGGTAATTTCAAAACTGAATAACCGAACACAGTAACAAAATCAGCCTCTCTCAGGGTTTACAATAAAACATACCAAGTTTGGGGAAAGCTTCTAGAAATGTGACCATTTTTTTTGAAGACTCACACTTCTCGCCCTTTAATTTCCTGCATCTGTTATGTGTCTCACATAGTGAGGTACCAGTTTCCACTATTTTACGAAGTTATACAATACGTGGGAGGCCCTTAGGGGTGGCCTTCCTCTGTAATTTGTTTTCTTTTCTCCATGAAGTCCCTTTCCTTGGTCTTGCAAATATACGGTAGTTCTTAAGAATAGCATAGCTGTGATTAATAAGAGCCTTTCAGGCAGATGTGGAATGTAATTCAAACAGGCTTAAGCAAAAAAAAAATGAATCTAGTGACTGGTGGAACTCCAAACAGATCGATGGTGCAGCTGGTCAGGCTTAAGAGAAGTCAGGTGTTGAAACCCAATGGTGACAGGAGTCCTTTGTCCACCATCTTTGGCCTTGGCCCACTTTCCTGTGTTCACTTCTCTAGGAGAGCTCTCTCCAAGTAGTGGTGAGGCTAAACCAGACCTCTAGGCTTGCAAGCCACCAGCTTAACAACTCAAGAGGGTGAGGACCCACCATTTTCCCCAAATATCTAAGCCACCTTCCCAGACAGGGCATTTACTGGCCCAGTATGGTGACTGTCTACCCCTAAATAAATTACTGGTGCTTGGGAGAAGACTGTGCCCTGGGGGCTGGGAGGGGGGCAGGTCTGGGTCATGTGATGAAGATGGGATCATCCCTGCCTGGAGTTTTAGGGCCTGAGAGTTGGAGAGGTTGGCTCTGCAAAGGACATCTGGTGGCCATTACTAGAAGAGTGGACTGAATCCTGGTCAAGCCAAAGAAACCACTGCTGACATTATGAGTCCGTCATGGCTGTGGGTTTTTTGGGAAACATTTTATGATGGAAAATCTTGAAAAAGATCATAAGTGTTGAGAATAAGTGTAGTCAACATATGTTGCCCTCACCCAGTTTCCACCATTCTCACTCATGGCCAGTCAGTCATCCATACCCCAGGACACCCTCTACTGTTCATGACATTGAAGCAAACCCCAACGTATCATATCATTTCATCTGTAGTAATTCAGTATGTACCTCTAAGAGATCAGTATTCCTTATAAAAATTAAAAACACTTCATAGCATTATACCTTATAGTATACAATGTAATCAGATAGTCCCAGTATTTGTATCTCTTCCATGGCCTCAGAAAATAATTTCTTATTACAGTGTATTTGAATCAAGAGCCCCATAGAGTCCATATAATATGAGTTGTTCATATGTCATTTAAGACTTTTTTATTTTTACTTTTCAAGATTTTATTTATTTATTTGAGAGAGAGTGCCAGCAGGGGGACAGGCAGAGCAGGGGGACATGCAGAGGGAGAAGCAGACTCTCCACAGAGCAGGGAGCCCAATGTAAGACTCCATCCTAGGATCCCAGGATCATGACCTGAGCCAAAGGCAGATGCTTCACCAACTGAGCCATCCAGGCATCCCATGACTCTTCTAAACTATACTTTCTCCTTCCCTTTCTTTTTTAAATTATCTTCCAAAACAACATACCTATATTTAAAAAAAAAAGTTATTTGTCCTATAGAGAATCCTGGACCCTGAATTTGCCAACTGTATCCCTGGATGTCATGTCCCATGATCCTCTCTGATTTCCTGTAAGAATCGGATTTGCTTCCTTATGGAGGATGCTGCGTACCTTCCATCTCCAGGGGTGCATGAGAGCTGGTTGTGTCTCTTTGTATAATGTAAGCAACTGTTGATAATGTTGGCCAAATCTCTCATTTCATTAGTGATTGTAACAAAGTGATACACTAATTCTATTATTTCTTGCTCAGTTATTAGCTGAATAAATTTATTTAGTTACTTACTTACTTACTTATGAGTATGTTCCATGACTAGCATGGAACCCATTCGCTGAACGACTCTGGAGAGAAAATAAATTTGGTTACCCAAGGAACGATTCCTATGGAAGGCAGGGTAAATATTTGATTCTGTCCCTTCGTTTTCCGCTTTCCAAAACCAGATTTCAGAATGAGTTGTTTCACTGGCTTTTCTCCCAAAAACTTTTTTTTTTAATGTTATTTTGAACTCATGGATTTAGGTATGTTTGATTATCTAAATCCATTGGTATTCTTGTTAAAGCTCAACTCGTCTCATCTTTGGTAAGTTGGAGCCTGTTGCAGTGGGCTATCGAGTCCTCGTGACATGACCCTAAGGGTCTGTATTAGTGTCTCGACTTTCTGATAAGACAGGATGCTCAAGGTTTGGCTCGTGTGTTTGTCACTCCAGATCTGGAATCAGTCATTCCTCCAAGGAGCTGTGATTGCTTCTAGTGGGAAATGGTGTTTGGTAATCTGAATGTTGGTGTGCTCATTGAGATGGATAGAACTACAACATTTGTGTACATTTTTTAAAGGTGAACTACATCATGAGGAGATATTGATATGTCTGATTCAAGTTCAGGACAAAACGTTTTTACATGACCCCATATATCTTTCATCTTTATCTCCCTTTTCTCAAACTAAATCCCTATTCTTGGGGACCGTATCATGACTTCTAGCTTGATCCCACACCACCCATATTCCCGCCTCGGAATAACAACACAAATAACCTGGTTACCCATTGCATTTTAAGAACATTTTGTTGCAGTTCTTTTTGTCTTCCTGACATGCCTTACAAGGATGTTCAAAATGCTGTTTTAAAATCACTTGGGACAGTTCCTCTCTTTGTCACTCTGCCTCTAACTGGATTCACAGGTACAATTATTTCATCTTACTTAAAATTGCTAGGATGGCTCCTTTGTTTAATTTTGTTTTAAAATTATGCACAGCTATAACTATTCCTTCAACAGGATACGTGGGTTCCTTATTTCATTTTAAAAAAGCAATATTTGGGGATTTTATTTAGTTGTGTTTTATAATTATGTCTATTTACATGATTCCCAAGTCAAATCTACAAAATGTATGTTCAAGGAAGTGTAAATTCTGTCCCTGTGCTCCCCTCTCTATTTCTTCCCTGATATGTAACACTTATTTTTTATTTTATACTGTGGTTCTTTCTTCCATTATTTAATATGAGCACATACTCCAATTTGTCTCCATTCTTAGAAATAGCAGTAAATGAGACATACTTTTTTCACTTAACTGTATATCCTACGGATCACTACATCATATCATCATATTTCTTACACACACGTGTGTGTGTTTGTAGATGACTCATCGTAATTAGGAAGACAGCTGTTTTTGGTCAGGTGGTTGTCATTAGACTGGTGTCTTTACATAATGGCCATCTCCCCACACACACACCTACCCACGGTTTTTTATTTCAGGCTATTATCTAATGGTTTCCTACTCTGAACATTTTTGAAGTTAACAAATAACCTCCTCTTTGTCCTTCTTGCCATCCCCTTGAACACTGAATTTGAACTATTATCTTTATACTCACAATTCGTATTATCTATAAGGCAAGTGTCTACCTACCTCTGCTCTTGGTCAGTTTTCCTTTTCTTCCACCCATTTTTTAAAAAGATTTTATTTATTTTTTTTGACAGAGAGGGGGAGATGCAGAGGGAGAGGGAGAAGCAGGCTCCCCACTGGGCAGGGAACCCAATGAGGGACTTGATCCCAGGACCCCGGGATCATGACCTGAGCCGAAGGCAGATGCTTAACCCACTGAGCCACCCAGGTGCCCCTATCCAGCCATTTTTACATGGATATACTACATCCATTCGTCAGAATGGAATTAACACAGATGCTCCCTGTTGCCCTTCGAATATCAGAGCAGTAGTTCTCCAAGGAAGTATGTGCTTTGCTCTTCCTGGATGGGAATCTCCCACTTTTGGGGGGGACCTGTTGGTAATTCCAAGGTTTCTCTGCTCTCTGAGTGATCAGAGGCCCCTCTCCCTTCCCTTCAGGTCCTCCCACACGGATACTTTGGTGGCCTGTCTTCACCAGCTCCAATGTAGCTGCCGTGGAGATACCTCACATGCAGTTTTGCTGGGCTGGTGTCATGGGTTTGGAGCTTTGCTCTCCTAGCTGCTCTCTCTCTTTTTATAGGCCAACTCAACACTGGTTCACCAGTTTCACCTAATCCTCCAATGGCTGCAGATTTTACTGAAAAGCTTCACATACGAAGAACTATTTACAAATATTTAGTATCTCTTATGGGCACGTAGTACTTTCATTTGAGTAATTCTCTTGCAGTCCCAGCCAACAAATATAATCAAATGGCAATGATCGTAGGTTCAGGTCAAGTCCAGCTCTTTTTAATAAAGAAGAAGTAATCCTCTCTTATGGTAGAAGGAAAAAAACCTAGCTCTTCTGTTGAAAACAAAATGGTTCAATGTTTTCCTTTTTCCTTAGAAGTGAATAGCAGACCAGTTTTTATGGTACTTGTGAAATTTGCCATCTGAAGTTTAAATGTTGAGACTGTTACACTTGGGGACATCGAACAAAGCATAGATTTTAAAAATTGACTTCCTGCGCTGTAAAGCATCTACTTGTAAAGTAGCGTGGGAAATAGTCAATCCAGTGAAGGCATCGCCTCTGCCAGTATTATTTTCCTACTATATGTTCTTCCGTGATCGACATATATGAGTAAAGGGTACTGTTCACCTTCACAAAACAGTAGTGTCATAGCAAAGATTGCCGTCATTCTGTGAATGAGGTTATAGAGGCTCGAGAGGAGCAGAGTATTTTCTTGCAGTTGTGCAGCCAATAAATAGCAGAGCCCAGAGCCAAACACGGCTGCTGAGGGAAACAGAGGTGGAGAACCATCATGCCAGAATGTGCAGAAAGCTCGAAGTGCCATTTTCAACACAAGAAGGCAATCGAACAGTTTCCATCGGACAAGAGAACTTAGACTGCTCATTTGCTTCTAGGATGGTGAGGAGAGGAGGGCGTAGGAGAAGCCTTTTGAAAGTCTTGGGTAGTCTAAACATTGCAGTTCAATAGATATCATTTTTTTTCTCCCAAGTTTTGTAAGCTATAATTCAGAGAGGCTCTAGGGTGGTTTCTGCCCACCTCTGAATTGAAAAAGAAACACAGCATTGAGGCTATTTTAGGCATCTGTCAGGCTGTAATTACCTCTTTGCTCAGAGAAATCTTTATGTAAGACTAATGCAGATTGGCATCTCTGGTTTAAAAGAACATTTCCAGTCATCCTCTTAAAAGAATGATCTTTATTAATCATACTTATTTCAATATGTTTTGATGGAAGAAAATGCTCCCAGAATGGCCTTGACTTGGGAGGTTTTACTTTTAATTGTGGTTGTTTGTGTTGCATATTTACTTCCCAGCTCTACACACTTTGAGTTTTCTTCTTCTACTCTTTCTAGTCCCGAAATTGTTGAACGGTGTTTATTTCAACTTTCCAAGTAAGCTGGACTTGTCTATGTATCCCTTCTACAAAACGTTTGCCCAAATCATGACCACTGAGATGTGGAATTGAAATGACGGTTTATAGCGGGAATACCAGTGTTTCATCATTAAGTGCTTAGTCACTGTCATAGGTCAGGCTACCAAAAGCTCACCCTGAGATGCGGATTCATGTGCAAGTGACTTCAAAGGAAGAGTTCTCTCGAAAACTAAATAGGGGAATAGGGAAGTCAGACCTGGAAGAAAAAGAGGCCAAACAAGATGCCATATAAGACCATATTCCAAATGGGTATCTTTGGCTCAATCCACAAGGGATTTCTGGGTAACTTCTCCATCACACCTAGTAGTTGTCCCATCAGAGACATTTGTGGTCCTTCTCCACCACAAGACAGTCACTGGTTAGGTCTGTCCCCTGGGGCATTTAAGTTCCCTCTAGTGCACCTTCCATACTCTGAGGCAATGGCCAACTCCACAGCACTGAGGGTATTTCTTGAACAGCATCAAGTCCAGGTGACAGTAATAAAAGCTGTTGGGCTCAGCATAGGCGCTGTACACTGACTGCCTGTGGTGCTTTCGCTCCGCTCCTTACGTGTGCGTGATGTGTTCTAGCTGCTTCCCCCAACAAATCCTAGAGTTCCCATGGGCATCTTGAGCAGGCAGAGGTGCATAAGACATTCAAGTTCAGCTGTGTTTTCTAGAAACACATCGACCATCAGAGACCACCTGCCCCAATCCAACATTTGTTTCTAGCCCAACATTCCATGTTTACTGGCAAATATCTCTAGAAAAAGGACTTGAGAGTGAATTAATTGAAGTAGAAAAAACATCTGCTATAAAAAGGAAAATATGCTTTTCTAATCTTTAACTCACATGATAAATCCGCAACTGAAGTAGCTTGAATATCCTGACTGGCATGACGACTCCCCGACTCCTTGAATGCCACTTGAGAGAATGGATGGGTTTTTAAACAAACAATCTTATCCGTTAACTGTATCTGTGCTGAAGAGAGCCAAATACAAGGAAAATGTCCAAGTCTGAGCATGCCTGCCCCTGGGGTGCTTGAAATACTTAGTCAACACAGCAGTTCTGACACAAGCCGAAGGGGCCAGGCATATTGTTACGGCCATTCTCGACGTGAGGGATCTAGGACTCAAAGGAACGAAATGTATTCATTTGATAAATATTTTGGTGCCTGCTGTGTGCTAGGCCTGGGGGTAGTTGCTGGCTATGGGGTACTGGTTACAGACCCTGTCCCTGCCTTCCTCGAGCATGTGGTCTCATGAGGAAGAGGGACAGTAAGCAGTGAAACAAGCCAATACATAGGTGAGTACGGTTAGGGTGAATGAAAGGGAGAATGATGGTATAGGAGTAGGAGACTCAGGGAAATCCTAAATGAGGAGGTGATGTTGAAGTTGTTCCTAAGAGTATGGGAGAAGTCAACCAGGCAGAGTGGAGGGAAGAAAAAAGCTTTCTTTTGGGGGAGAAAAATAGCACCATGTGGCTGTCCTTGGCCGGTGAAAGGAAACGTGGTATGAAAAGACTCAGAGAGAGAGAGACGGGAACTGAGCATTGGAGGGCCTTCTAGAGTAGGGTTAGTTCATTGTGGCCCAAGGGCCAAATGTGGCCCTTCGCTTGTTTTTGTAAATCAAGGGGTTTTTTTTGGAACATAGCCTCGACCACGCATTTACATATTGTCTTTGTGCTATGACTACAGATGAGGGTGGTGGCGAGAGGCCGTGTGGCCCACAAAGCCTAAAATATTTACTGTCTGGCCCTTTACCGAAAAAGTATGCTGACCTTTGATGTAGACTATGAAAAAAAGTCTGGATTTTATTCTGTAGGAGAGAGGGGACCGCTAACGGGTTTTCAGCAATGGAGTAAAATAAACCGGTTTGTATTTTTACAATTTTACTCTGGCTGCTCTGTGTGGCGAATGGAATATGAGAGGCACAAGTAGAAACAGCGAAGCCATTAGAAGGTCTTAGAAGAGTCCAGGTGAGAAATAACAGCTAGAGACCTGGCCCAGGGTAGTCCTCGAGAGTCATAAAAGCTGTGTCATAGAAGAAGAATAGATTGACAGGACTTGGTGGCATATTTGATAGAGATTGAAAGACAAGAAAGAATGGAGGGTAAGTCCCGAATTTCCAGCTCGAGCTGTGGGTGAATGATGGTGCCGGGCCGTGAGATAAGCCAACAGGAGCTGGCAGAAGTATTTAGGCGAGTAAGTAAGTTCAAGTTGCTCAGGGTTCCGTGCTCTTGCATCAACCAAGCCTGCAGGGGAGACCAACTCATCATGGTTTTCCGATAAGCAATGTGGTCTTCCATAGGAGCCATTGCAGGGGTTTAACTCTCAGTGGAGTGCGCACCTTTGACTTCAGATCACGAACAATAAATCTTTCCTCTGCTGGTATTTGGGGTGATTGTGTAATCGAGCCACAAAGATATGGTCAGAGTGATCTGGTTTAGACAGATATGCCTGTAATTGTGTGACCTTGTCTTTAGGCTTGACAGAGTTTCTGTATAATTTATATTATGCATAAGCAGGAGCTAATTTTGAGCTTCATCTTTTAAAAAAAAAACATTTCAGACCATTGATTAAAATCTTTCAGTTGTGGATTATATATGTACCCACATACACCATGCAGAGAGCATCTTGGAGAACATACAGCATAGGATTCAAAATACTTGTGGGGTCCTTGTCACTGTAACATGTGTCTGTGACAGCCGTGGGAGATCCCCTCACTCACATTTCTCAGGTCCTTTCTCAAAATCAGGAGATTCTAGAATTGTGCTTAGCCATAGACTGGCCAGGAGTAGCTCTGAGGGCTTCAAACCTGAACGAGAGACTGCGCACATCTGTCTCCTCTTCCCACCTCGACAGCTAGGAGGGTAGTAAGGTGTCTATCTTGGTGGCTTCGTGGCTCCCCTCAGGTAGAATGGAAGTTTAAGCCCCGTGGTACTTCCACCCACATCTTCTTAAGCAGCAGACCTGGCCCAGGTTAGAACCTGGCTCACCTTGGAAGCTGAAGGATGACCAGGCTGCCCGCGTTTCAAACTCAAGCTCAAACTACCGCTCACACATAATTAGTTTCTGGGGATCTATATAGGGGACTTTTGTTTCCTCTTCTTTGAATGAATAGCAATTCCTCTACATGGAGAAACGGCATGTGGATAAGAGCAAAGCATGTGAACAGTGACTTACTGACTATGCAAATGGACGACTTCACCAGCTCTGTTCAGACTTCCTCCTAAGAGTTTTATAGGGCATATGTTTAAAGACCTATTCATATGATACATTACATGAGTTTCAAAGGAGCTATTAATGTCTCATTTGGGCGAAGAAAATGCATTTTTTAAAAGAACTCCTAATGTGTGTTTGTATAATCGTGTCTCCTGGTATTTTTAATGTTGCTCCTGTTCATCAAATATAAAAAATAAGACTTCAGCATCTTCTGAAAACAGTACTCACAGAGCAGTAGTTTCCTACCTATTTTATATTTCCTGCTAATCCCTTACCATTGTTTCCAACATGTTATGATTCATTCAGACCTTGTTGGATTTTATTTCAAACTGTTTTTCTATGCATGTTATTTTGTATTATGCAATGGGCAATTTTGAAAACTCGCTATTTAACTCAGTTTTTTATATTCGCCTTTTCTTACCTCCTCATCACCCTGTGGGGCTTTTTTTCTATTTCACCTAGCTGAATATTGGTGTTCCTTGGACATTACTGAAACTCGAGGGAAAAAATAGTGTAAAAGACAAAAATTGGTTCATATTTTTAAGATTGTTACATACGCTTTGACTTGCATCCTTCTGAGTTGTCTTTGGCTATGGATACGCTTCCATATGGTGGCAGGAATAAAAAGTCCAGGATGATTACGAATGGAAATCACCAGCCACACCCTCTGTTCTTAATGGCCTTGAAAGTGGAAAAAGGCAGTTCTGCTGAATCTCTATCTCTTACTATATTGGGGATGCGCTGAAAAATGATCTAAACCACGCTCTTAGGGTCTATAGGAAGGAAGTTGTTTCACTACTTATGTTTGTTTGCTGTTTGTTTTTAAACCCCACAGATACCTGCTTTTGAAAAGTAATCTTCATAGGATTCTTCATGTAGTAATTAGATACCTTTGAGAATGAAACACCTTCTTTTTACATATCATCAGCCCAAATGTAGATCACAAACCCTATTAATACAAAGCAGAAAGGTCTCAGAATTCAGTTGCAAGGTTAGTGCAGTGAAGTTCACGTTCAAAGCAGTTATTTCCCAATAGACAGGAAAACAAGATTTCTCTCTGTCTTGCCATGGATTAATTTATAAATAGTTTTCTTCGGTTGGTGCTAAATTCAGACGTGGCGGGTGCACTTCAAAAGTTTAGTGTAAATCCCACAAACTCTTGCCATCAGTGAAACATGATCATGGTTGACTGAAAATCTGTCAACTTTTAGAAGGAATTTGGGCACTGCTAGGTTTTCTGACATCTGGGACGTTGTTTCAGGATAGCCATTTGTGCTTTGTACCTGTGCTTCCTTAACCCGATTTCTCCTCCTAGCAGGAAGGTAGAGTCTGTCTTGCTTTTTCCAAGTACTCTCTGTATGTGGCGTCTGAGAATTACAGCTTCTCCTTCGGGCTCACCTCTTTTCCTTGCCAACATTAAAAATAGTATTTTTCTCCTTACACGTGCCCCCTGTTCACTGACATGCATGTGAAAGTTACCAACTGGCACTAGAGTTCAGAGACTACCATTGCCTTATTAATATTCAAGCACAAGTTCAACCCCCATAGAGCTCCACGTGGTTATAGCTCCAATTCATGTAGATTGGGAGTTAGTGGCTATGGTCATTAACCCCTAGGCACACCTGCAAGCCCCAGCTTCTTCTGGCACTGGAACAACCTTATCCGCACATTCCATTCCATGAACTCCAACAGTGCCTTTCACCTTTTCATTCTTTTTTTTTTTTTTTAATTTTTTTTAAAATTTATTTATTTAACACAGAGAGAGAGATCACAAGAAGGCAGAGAGGCAGGCAGGGAGAGAGGAGGAGAAAGCAGGCTCCCTGCTGAGCAGAGAGCCCAGTGCGGGGCTCGATCCCAGGACCCTGAGATCATGACCTGAGCCGAAGGCAGAGGGTTAACCCACTGAGCCACCCAGGCGCCCCTCACCTTTTCATTCTTGAACACTATTCACATTGTGAGGCCTCTGGACACAAGTTTCCTCTAAATCGTCCTTATAGATCCCTTCCTCGTCACCCTTTCTGCCTCTTTAAGTCATCATTCCCCTTCACCTGGAACATGGCAAGAGCTTCATCCCTGAGTCACCTTCTCCCTATGCCCCTGACATTTGCTTGCGCTGTGGGCTGAGTGAACCTTTGGAAAAATAAACCTGATTGTCTATGTTGACTAACTGGAATTTAAACAACAAGTTAAAAAAAAAAAAAGCTGATTATATCAGTCCCCAGCTTAAAGAAGCCATCTCGTGGTCACTGTCATCTGAGATAAGGTACACACTGCTTACATCAATTCAAGACGTGCTGTCATTAGACCCACACTCCTGCTCAGCCTTGTATCCTCTCTGTGCTCTCATATGGCAGAGCACATTTCCAGCAGCCCCCACATGTACCCTGTTCTCTCTGACCCTGTTTCTTTTGGACTTGTTATCCCAACTGCCTGAAATTTCCTTTTTTTTTTTTCCCCCTTGATCATCTGGTACACTCTTCCTCCATCCCTAAAGACCAGTTGAAGCATCTGTTTCTTTGTGAATGCCTCCCTGAGTGTAACCTTCCTCACATGTACCGGGGAATGAATTGACCCCTCCCCCTTCATGCCAGCATATGTTCCCATATACGCTCCTACATGGCACTTTTGTTACGGTTATATTTATCTGTGAGTCTGGACCGTGGGCTTCTTGAGGACCAGAAAACTCTTAAGTTCATCATATCCCTGTTGCCTAGCATGCTTCCAGGTATGTAAATGTTTACTGAATGAATGAATGAGTATATGAATGAATGAGATCCAGATTTGGCTGGGTGGTTTTGGGAACCTTTATGCTTGCATCTGGCTTCCTTCTGAAAACATTAATGCATTTCTTCTAGATTCTAATAGTGGCAACAAGTGTTCCCCGGCTTTCCTTGTTGTATGACACCCACTAAAAACCCAAGTTGCACCCATACATTTAAATGTGCACCTGTAACTCCATTTGCTTTCCAACACACGTGATAATTTCTGCCACCTACTTCTCATTGAGTAATGATTCAGCTACTGAAGGGTGGTTCTCATCAGGACTCTTTGCCTCAACTGGATCTTCCTCACCTGTTCTCAGGCTTCCTTTTCAGCCTTTTCTCTCTCAAGAGCAACTTACCCATCTTGTGTCCTAGTTATGCTTGGAGATGCACTATTCCCTAACCAGCCCCAAAGCATTCCTGCCTATGGAACTGTTTTCACTGGGGTGTGTGGGTGACTCAGCCCATTAAGGATCCCGACTCTTGATTTTCCTCGGATTGTGATCGCATGGTCGTGAGATCAAGCCCCACATCGGGTTCTTCGCTGAGAGTGGAGCTTGCTTAAGATCCTTTCTTTGCCCCTCCACCCCTCGGCGTTATAGCTGCCAAACCCTTCCCTACTAGGTGAAGCACTCCCATCCAGCAGAACATGAGCCTCTCCACACCACAGTGTAGTCAACTACGAAATGGAGAACTCGATCCTTAATTATCACTAGCATTGTGGAAATACAGAGAAATGCTATGGGAACAGGCTTTGGGGCCTATAAGATAAACACAACATGTATCTTTATTAGGCAGCTGTCCTGGGTAAAACTTCAGGATGCGGGCGCTCTGAATGTGGATAATGACTACCATGGACAGAGGCAAAGAATACTGCGAGGCGTGGCCCTCATGGGATTACTGGCTCCCCTTCTCAGGAGCAGCGCTGCCTTGGACAAGATGCTTAGCCTCTGCAAAGAGCCTGTTTTCTGGCGTGGGGGCAGAAATAATGAAAAACATCTTGCAGAGTTATTTTAAAGGTAGGAGATGATGAGGGTCAGGCAGCTTGAGGCAGGCCTGGTGCAGTCGGTGTTGAATAATGAACAGAAGCTGGCAGAGCTGTGATGTCTTGAACTCGGCTGCTTTGCAGTGTTGCTTGTCATCTCCTACATGGACCATACCAGCAGGGACACACATCCCAGGCAACATGCAGTGTTATGGGACTGGGCGAGGCCTGAGAAAGTGTTTGTCACACCCAAGAGGCTAAGTCCCATCTTAGGAGGCTGCCGACCGGGATGAGTGTCAGGTTCCTGCTTTAGAAACCTACCTGGCCAATCAGCACCCTCCCAGGTTTCTCCAAGTCACAGGTGAGAACGAATCTCGAGCCTCCCGTCACCTCCTGCAGGAATTCTCAGAACCTCAGGGATGGTGAGCTGAGATAGAAGCTCAAAGACCGTGCAGCCTGCCTGGTCGGGGAAGAGCGATTTTTATGTTGCAGTGAAATGAGCAACTCTGTCACTGGGCTACACACTCTCCTCTGTATCTTCTAGAATGTTCTCCCTCTGGGCTCTGGAGAGAGGCATTAATGATCATAAAAACAATCGTGGTTGAAATGACAACAACAAAGACATATGGGTCAGGGTCGTGTGCAATACCTCTCTCATACCTTATCCGTACTTAATCCTGCCACTCGTGACCCAGATTCTGCCCCAGGGGTGAGCCTGTGACTGGGTTTGTAGTGAGGACCTTCCTCCAGCAGGACAGCAAGAGTGGGTAAGCTTTGATAAATGAGGATTTTTTTTTTTCAACATCTGGCACCTGGGTTCAAAGTATTTTCATCTTCAGAGCCTCTGTATCTTCATCTCTAAATGGAAAATAATAACGCTTAATTCCTAATTTACTTGAAGGGAATACCTGGGAAATATTGGGTATGAAGTGCTTTGCACTGTCCCTAGCATGCAGTAGGTGTGAAATAAATGCTCACTTGTACTAGGTCTCAGAATGTTGCCAGTTGGCCCCACATAGATCCTGACCATCTCTCATTCCTATCTACACTGGAAACTTGTGTGCAGTAGCCTTTTCATAAAACCAGTCCACGGCATGTGACTCCAGGTAGCCAAGCAACCCGTTTCTCTCTTTCCCCAATTTGTTCCCTCTTTCCGTTAAGGAGAGTCCATCTTTCCTCCCATCTGCCCCTTCCGAGCTGTCTCTGAATGTTGAAAGGTTACCATGGACAGCAGTAGATTTGAAGACAGATGCGGTAATCTGGGAAGACTTGGAGGGAGTGATTCTTGGAGAGTGGTCTGAGGAAAGAGGATAGGGTGTTATTTGTAGTCAGAGAAGACATTTCGGGCAGTTTTAGGTCAAAGACGTTGAACCAAGCCTAATGTTGGGAACTGGAAGAGTAAGCAGCACCATGGGAGAAAGCCATGGACGTGGAGATTCCTTCCAGTTTCTGCATCTTCGGGATGAGAACACAAATGGCCAGAGGCATAAGGGGCTCGCTGAGGCCCACTGCCACCCAGCTAGGGCATCCCCTGCTCAATGTCCAAGTTCTAGATGATTACATAGAATGGCAACCGCTGGCGAGCAGGGATGACTTTGTGTTTGGGTCACTGATGTATCCATATAGCCCAGAAGAGTCTTTGATGCATAGTAGGGGCTTGTCAAACATTTATTCCATGAATTCCAGTGATTTTTAAAGTTGAAATGTTAAGTGGAGAGCTGCAAGGGATGTCCTCCCCTGGCAGGCAGAGATTAAGAATCCTACATGAGATAAGATGCAGTTGGAAATCATTATAGTGTTTTGCAAAGGGAAGTGGTAAGATCAACATATTAGCTCAGGAAGATGGTTCAGATTGCTTCCAAATAGACCAGAGAGAAAGGAGACAGGAGGCATTCCACTTCTTGATAGAGAAGCGATTTTTTTCCAAGTATGCTGATGAAGTGAATGAACCTGAAGGCTAAGCCATGTATTGGCTATCTGAAAGCCGGGTCTTATTATCATCTCACCTGACGGCGTCAAATACATCCGTGGAGTCCAAGATTAGAATTTAATTTCTCTCACTACAAATTGCAACGTGCTGACTTTCAGCCCTGCCTTCCAGAATATTCCATTTAAAACAAGAATTGCTCTTACTGGCCTTTGCATGCACCTGCCCTAGAGCCTAGAACATGGAGTGTCAGTGTCTGCCCTTGGGACTGGGCACTTATAGTCAGTCGCCTGCGGAAGACACTCCTAAAACACAGAAGCACAATGTTGGAAGTGAAGGCAATAGCCGTGTCAACAAGATGGAGAGGATCCTTTTAGCAAAATGACCATAAAATCTATGATTTTACTTTACTTCTGGGCAAGGGTGGGGTAGGGGGATGGAATCCTGCAGACACTCTGTACCCTCCATAGCCGCATGCCTAAGTAGATGAAGTTTATTAATGCAAACACAATGGCCAAGAAGTACTTCTCTCTATTACTTGCTTCTCTGAAATATATTTTCTCCCCTTCCTCCCTCAATCCCCATTCTCATCCACCCACTAGGATCTTTTTTTTTTTTTTTTTGGCAGTCTTCAAGGAAAAATAATGAAAAGAAAAAGAAATGAAATTTACATAATACCTTTCTGCCAAGATACTAAAAGCACTTCAACCATCTATAATTTGTCCTCCTCCCAACAATCCCCTGAACAGGCCTGTTATTATTATTACTGTTATTATTTCCATTTTGTGGGCACATCTCTCGCTGCTGAGACTTTTGGCCAACAACACCTCATTTCTTGAACAATGTTCGTCCCTTGGCTTCTACTGCCATGTCCCATTTGCCATTGTGCCACGTATTCCGTTACAGTCTCTGGCCTTCTGTTTAATTTTATCATTTAAAAATATATTAAATCCCTGTATTGTGAATGCACTGCAGGACTGGTGAATAGAAGGTGCTGTAAGCCCTGAAAGAGGGCAGAATCACACATAAAATTCCTCTGAACTAAGACAGAAAGGGAAAGCAACTGTCAGGGCAAATTGATTTGAATTGCATAACATTGTGATTTATTTTTTAATTTTTTTTTTTTTTTAAAGAATCCACTCAGGATGCGAACTGTTCTTTCCAACAGCTTCAGCTTAGCAGATGACACTACCTGTCTCCTTCTGATCTCTCCCATTCTTTCAGGCTCAAAATTTGTATTGGCTTCCAATTTTTTAATGTTTCCAACTCCCTGAATTTTGCTTGTCATTCTGTACGCTCCACGGCAGCATTGCCTCCATGGGAATGACGCTGAAAATGGTATGAGCCACTTCCAAATGGTCTCTTTTAATGGTCCCAACCATCAGTCCCTTCCTTGGCCAGCGACCTAATTTATTTTTACCATGGAGAGATTTTATTCAGCAGACCAGATGTTGACTCTGACATTTTCCCCCTCTTTCTTCACCTCGTACTCATATTCAGCATTCCATCAAATTCTCATTCTTCTCTTTATAGAACATTGGCCCTACTGTTGGCTTAGGGGCCATATTGCTTCATAACAAATAACCACAAGGTCTCAGTGCCTTGTGACAACACACGTTTTCTTTTTCATGACGGCAGTAATATCACATAGCGTTAAATTTGCCATTTTCACCACTTTGACAGGTACAACTCAGAGACATTAATTACACTCAGAGTGTTGTACAGCCATCACTGCTGACTGTTTCCAAATAATTGTGCGTCACCCCAAACAGAACTCCGTACCCATTCAGCAAAGCGTCTCCATCCCCCGTTCCTCCTAGTCCCCCAGTAAACTTTAATCTACCATCTGACTCTATGACTCGGCCTAGTCCAGAGATTTCATAGGTGGACTCTTACAATGTTTGTCCTTTTGTGTCTAGAAATAAGCATTTCTTTCTCATGCATCTGAAAACTGGTTGGGGTGGTTCTGCTGATCTTGGCCGAGCTCTCCCAGAAGCTACAGGTAAGGGGCTGGTCCTCTACACAGGGACCTCATCCTCCTTGGGCCAGGGAGCTGGCTTAGAGTACAGTCAGGAATGGACAAGTGAGAACACCTAAGGCCTCCAAAAATGTGGGCTGTGGTCTGGTGCGCCTTCACTCCTTTCCCTCTTCCATTGGCCACAGCAAGTCATGGCCAAGCCCAAAGCCTCAGGTCAGGAAAGTAAATGTCATTGTGACCTTTCCGAGCCTCATTTTCTTATTGATAAAAATGGGATAATAGTTTTTCCGATCTTCTAGAGTGTTGTGACAATTACCACAATTCTCTACATTTGCCATGTGAAATAGCAAACAATATTATTGTTGTTCTTAAAATGTAAAGAGTAGAAAAGCAACCTAATCCACCAAAACTTTACTTTTTTCAAGTTATATTTTAAAGATTTTATTTATTTATTTGACAGAGATCACAGGTAGGCAGAGAGAGGGGGAGGCAGGCTCCCTGCTGAGCGGAGAGCCCGATTCCGGGCTCGATCCCAGGACCCTGGGATCATGACCTGAGCTGAAGGCAGAGGCTTTAACCCACTGAGCCACCCAGGCGCCCTCCAATTATTTTTTAAAACCTTTTTGTTGAGGAGTGGAAGTTAAAGTTAGAAGAGGATGCTGGACAGCTTCATGGAAATTCAGAACGAGATTTAGAATTGCACACTAAGGCCAATTGGAATTTGATGAACCAATCACAATCTTTCTCTCCACTGGTTTTCTTATTTGCTTTTAGCAGTAGAACCCTTTCTTCAACAGACAACTAACCACAATCCAATGGGTAAAGCCCTGGAGAGTCTCTGGTTGAAAATGTGCAACAGGGGACGCCTACGTGGCTCAGTTGCTTAAGCGTCTGCTTTTAGTTCAGATCATGATCCCTGGTCCTGGGATGGAGCCTGCTTCTCCCTCTCCCTCTGCCCCTTTCCGTGCTTATGTGATCCCTCTCTCTCAAATAAATGATAAAAACTCTTAAAAATTGGGGCGCCTGGGTGGCTCAGTGGGTTAAAGCCTCTGCCTTCGGCTCAGGTCATGATCCCAGGGTCCTGGGATCGAGCCCCACATTGGGCTCTCTGCTCAGCAGGGAGCCTGCATCCTCCTCTCTCTGCCTACCTCTCTGCCTACTTGTGATCTCTGTCAAATAAATAAAAAAAATCTTTTTAAAAAATCTCTTAAAAATTAATTTTAAAAAAAGGAGAAAATGAACAGCATGTCCAAGACTCTTCCTACTGGCCTGTGTCCTTGTCTCAGAAGGGTTGCATGGAGCACAGCTGGAAATCTGTGGGCTTCCCAATAATTTTGATACAGTTTGTGGTATTTAGTTGGGATGAGTTGAATATTGTACACTCATACCTTTTTGCACCCCTCTCTCAGTGGACGGAGCTTTAACTGTGTGTGAGTAAGTTTAAGATATTCTTGGAACTTAGACACCAAGAAGAGTAAAAGAACAAGGTCAAGGAAAGCTAGTAGAGTTCATCATATTAAAGAGGTATCCACGTCACAGGACCATGAAGGAATGGCATAGTCAAATAAAACACCGTCTTTACCTGAACACCTGCATGCGCCATGACCTATCAGCCCCACTCCTAGGTACATGCCAAACAGAACTGTGTACGCTCGTTCACCAAAAGACATCTTTGAAAATAATAATAGCAGTCCCAGCTTACAGCTCCAGTTTGAAAACCACCCAAATGTCCATTAGTTAGTAGACCATCCTGTGGTGTTAGAAGTCAAGATAAGGAAGGGAGTACCTGGGTGGTGCAGTCGGTTAAGTGTTGGACTCTCGGTTTTAGGGTCAGGTTGTGTTCTCAAGGTCATGAGACAGAGCCTCGCAGCAGGCTCTGTGCTGGGCATGGAGCCTGTTTAAGATTCTCTCCCTCTCTCCCTCTGCCCCTCTGCTCTGTCCTCTCTTTCTCTTAAGAAAAAAAAATACAAAGGAAGGGAGGGAGGGAGGAAGGAAGAACAGAAAGAGAGAAAGAATAGAAGAATGAACTCAGGGTAGTGATTATTCCCAAGGGTTATGTCTGATATAGCCCAAGGTCTCTGGGTCCGGACACTACTGACAGTTTGGGCTGAAAATCCTTTGTCTTCTGAGACATGAGTGCCCTGTGGGACACTGAGCAGTGGCCCTATCCTCTACCTACTAGATGCCAGTAGTTTCCCCGTTGTTGTGATAACCATAAATGTCTCCAGTCATTGCCAAATGCCCTCTGTGGGGCAGAATCACTCCCCATTGAGAACCATCGATGTATCTCAAATGCTGGGCACTACGAGATACTCAGTAAACACCTATTAAAGAATTGAATGAGGAGAGAGCTATTTAGTATCACACATGTGTGTGAAACAATTGAATTTTTATCTCAAGGGCTCCTGCTGTCCTTTACGAATCTTAAATCTAAGTACCGGTTTCATCCATTAGTTAAAGGTAAGTGGTTCAAAGGCGAAAGACAACATTCATTCAGCTGAAAATAAATTAAATAGACAAACAATTTAGGTCAGGCCAAAAACAAACATCACATACAAATAAAACACTCTTGACAGCGGTTTCCACATTCTGAGCACCTAACCTGAAATTTCACTGCAACGGTTTAAAAAGTACAATAAAATAAAGTGCTTCAAATTAGCCGATTTCATTTAAATGTTAATTTTGATAATCACTGCATCATTTATGTGATTTTAACCTAATGACCTAATATTCTCCACAAAGAAAAGCCCAGCCTAAGCCTTAAATACATTCATTAAAATGTGAATTAGATTTTGCAAAGAACTGTGGTTTCTCCCTACGTTTGTGTTTATAGTCCTTGGCTGTATATAAGTATTTAATTCTAAGCCTAAAATTACAATGTACTTTAATCCTTGCTCTGCAAAGTTCAAATATCTACCCAATAATGCGCCAGTGGTGCCCTCGAAACTCCTCTTTGTAGTGAAATACTTTTAGTCCACGACTCAGAATTTATTGGTTCTTTTTCCTCCACCCCGGTCTCCAAAGTGTGTAATTGTTGTACTTGTGTTCTACTCACTTCCAGCATTTAGAGCATCCTTGTCGCCATTTCCACCTCGGTGTATAGGACTGACATTTTGTATTTAAATGTGAGTCTGTGTCACCGTATTCTGGGGAGCCATTAAATTGGACATTGTCTTTTCTTTGAGAAGGGAGATATGTTCTATTTCAAGATCATTTGACCCCTTTGATGACTGCCTTTTAAAAACATAGGTTTTCTTCTTTTTTTAAGATTTTTATTTATTTATTTATTGAGTGTGAGTGAGAAAGTGGGGGGGGTGGGGGAGGGAGGGGGCAGAGGGAGAGAATCCCAAGCTGACTCTGTACTGAGTGCAGAGGCCAATGTGGGGCTCCATCTCACAACCCCTGAGGTCATGACCTGAGCTGAAACCGAGAGTCGGACACCTAACAGGCTGAGCCACCCAGGTGCCCCTAAAAACATAGTTTTCAAAGTCTTTATGGACAGATGATGGTCCAGTTTTCTTTTGCTGCATAACAAATTTAAGGGCTTAATTAAGGGCTTAATAAAATAATAAAATAATTCCGTGTCTTTCATGTGGCTGCTGTTAAGGGCCAACCAGAGCTGTAACCACATACAGGCTTGTTTGGGCTGGACATCCCAGGTGGCCCCTTCATTCCTGCATTGTTGCCTGGACCTGGGCAGCCGATACAGGTGCGACTGGCCAAGCAGGTCCCCCTCTCTCCACGGTGCTTCTCCACATGGCCAGCCTTCTCCCAACACAGTGGTCTCAGGGTTGTTGGCCTTCTCACCTGGTGGCTGGCTTCTCAGTCAGAAGATAGCCATGGAATGGGTCTCTGCAAGGCTTCCTCCGATTCTTCTAACCAAGGCCTGGGAGTCATGCAGTATCCCTTCCACACTATTTCTGTTTGTCAAAAGTAACTCATGGAAGTAGCCCAGATTCAAGGGGAGAAGACTACACAAGATCTAGACACCAAAAGCTGTGATTCCTTGAGGTCCATCTCTGGGGCCTCTGTAGCTCAGATGGGAAAAGATGAACAGTTCAATTGTATTTATAGTCCTTGGCTCTATATAAGAATTTAATTCTAAACCTAAAATTCTTTCAGTCTTTTAGTTTTTTCGGTTTTTCAGTCTTTAACCTCCTGCTTAATAAGGATCTTGTCTTAAATTCTCTTCATTTTCCCCATTGGCCACCAACCTGGTGGGGTTTTTTTGCTCAACAGTATAACCCCTATCTCAAGGATAAAATGGTCCTGGGATAGACACTGTGGAATTAGTAGCTGCCAAGCCGGTGCTCCCGGACAAGTGAATTCTTTGATCCTTCTCTTCTATGTTTGCTTCCCTGATGACTATGGTGGCTTCATTAAGTACATTTTCTTTGCCAGCCTCCCCTGACCATAACTGAGAAATGACAAATAATCCCATTCTTTGCAGTTATCGAAGTAAAGACACGGTTCAGCAACAATGCGTAGAGCGTTAATGTTTCCTAATGTCTGTGACAGATCACACTTAGCCTTAATGTGTTGATCTGGTTTGAATGCTTAGTCATTTGCTAGCTGTTTCCATTCTCTTCCAACTTCAGTACATGTTAGGAATTGATACAATGGATCATTAGTGTCTCTCTCCAGAGTGTTGGAAAGGTCAACTAGATGAAGCATTAAACCGCCAATCTAAGTAGTCCTATGGCAACTTTTCTAAAAGTGAAGGGCAGCATTATTTCCTTCAGCTTTTCCAGCAATTGACCAGGTGCACCATGTTATGGCTGGTTCTCAGATCATAAAAATCTTAATGTTCTTTTCACATCTCTGGGTTTAGATAGAAAGAAGAAATAGAAAGGAAGCCACTGGGATACCAACATCCTAGGATTGCAGAAAGGCTCTTCTGAGCGAAGAGTCGCTGGAGAAATGCTGTTATAATCACTTCTGATTTCCTTCATCAGCGGCTGTCCACCAGCAGAGAGTTTAAGGGCCGAGGTGCACACGTGAGCTTGCAGAAAAAAGTGTTTTGCTAATCTCGCCAAAGAACGCTGAAGTGCAAGAAGAAAGAATCTGATGTGTGTGTGCATTTACCTTAGAAGTGAGAGTTCCAATGCCCTTTCTCTGTGCCTCAGCACCTTTCCTTTCAATTAAAAATACTGCACATCAGTCCCTCGCATCATGTTAAAATGTCACGTTACAGTTTACCAAATCATATGTAGCCTTAAATTTCCTCTTTATTTTGCCTTCCCGTAGCCAAAACTGTCAGCCTTCATGGATTGATTCTTTACTTCATTTTTGAAGTCTAAAACTTTATAGTGAGTTAACTTGTTTGGACCATATTTTTTTTTTTTGCAGGACTCTTGAATTTTAACATAAAGTATCTTGCTATATATTTTAGTTATTTGGGCTTGGTTTTGTTTCATTTTCCCCATCTCTGAGGAAATCGCAGTGTTCTTCAAAGCTCTGTTACATCGGTCTCAATTTCTGAGTTGATCAAGGGATCTATTTCTTTGGTGCAGAAGGAAATATAGCCAACATTACTACATATGGCGACAGTAAATTCGTGTAAATATGGAATGAGAAAGGCAGTTGAGGAAAGGTACCAAGCTATGCTGCTCTAAAAAAAAAAAAAGACCACATCAGCTTTAGCTGCATTGTTGGAAAAGATTGTAATGCGGAAAGCCTCATTAGAATCCTAGCTCTCCCTCAGGTCACTTTGCTTGCTGCAGCAGAAATCCCAGCCAGGGAAGTTTACAAATGGGATGTGTTGCCAAAGCGTGACCTGCGACCACTGATGCCAGATGTCCCAGATGTGTTTCAAGGGACTCCCTCAAAAACGGATAAGACACTTTTGTGGAAGAATCAAAGGCAAATTTGATAGGAGCAGTTTAGGGGAGGGCAGACTCTATTTTCCACCACAGGTCAGCGCTGTGATTCAGGGATTTAAATGATGTTTTTAACAAACTCAACTATTTCAAAACTATCGGTACTGCCCTTTGAAACTATTCTTTAAAAGTGGAAGATTCACTTGGAATTTATTATGAAATAATACTTCTCTATACATGCCCCTAACTGTATTTTTTTTAACATTCCTAGCTGTTTCAGACCTCCATAAAAGGAAGTTACCTGCTTTACTGGAATGTGGCATCTTCCATTCTCCATTCTAATCTTTCTGTTGAAGCAATTTTAAAATGGCTTAGATTTCCCCAACCCCCAGCCAGGGTCTTGGGGTTAGGAATTCTAAAAGATCTAAAACATTATGAAGTTAATTGTCTGGCAGGTTATAATGAAATAATTATAGGTGAGAAAAACAGAAGAAAAGCACATTTCCAGTCTGGATGACAAATAACATACTGTAATATTTTATTTCAATTTAAATAACTTCATCTTTCATTAATCGGTAAAGTTAAAATCAAGCTAGGTTGTGTTTCAGGCACTTTACAGAGAGTTACTTCAAGCACAAAGATTTCTTAAGATTTTATTTATTTGCAAGAGAGTGAGAAAGAGCACAAGGTGGGTGGGTAGAGGGAGTGGGAGAAGGAGGCTCCCTGCCGTGCAGGGAGCCCAATGCAGGACTTGATCCCAGGACTCAGGGATCATGACATGAGCTGAACACAAATGCTTAACCAACTAGCTACCCAGGCACTCCAGGCACAAAAACTTTAAATGTAATAGACATATTTTGAAAAATGTTTCCCATTTTTTAAATTAACTGAGTGTACTGAACAATGCTTTTTTGCTGATGTTTCTTACCATGAAAAAAAAAAAATCTCATGTGAGATGAATTCATGGGCAGAGACCACTTTCAGATACTTACAGTTACTTGGTTATGAATCTTTCTGTTAGTGCGGCGGACAGAATCCAACATGGGCCCAATAATCCTCGCTCTGGATATGCATAGTGTTGTGTATTCCACTCTCTTTTAGTATGGGTGGGATCTTTGATGTGCTTCTCACCAATAGAATACGGCAAAGGTGATGGGATGTCACTTCTGTGATTATATTATATAACATTGTAACTTCCATCTTGCTAGCAAACTCTCCTTTGCTGGTTTTGCTGAAGCTAGTTACCATGTCGGAGGGGCCCATGTGGCAAGGAACGAAGGGTGACCTCTAGCCAACTGCAAGCAAGGAACAGAGGTCCTTGGTCCAATATCTCAAAAAATAATTTAATCCTGCCCCAAACCACAGAGTGTGCTTGGGAGTGGGCCTTCCCAATTGAGATTTCGGATGAGACCTCAGCCCTGGGCATCACTTTGATGACAGTGTCGTGAGAAAAAAAAATTTTTTTTCAAGATTTTATTTATTTACTTATTTGAGAAAACAAGAGTGAGCAAATGGGAGCGGGGAGGCAGGGGTGAGGGAGAAGCAGACTTCCCATTGTGCAGGGAGCCCGATGCAGGGCTTGATCCCAGAACCCTGAGATCCTGACCTGAGCCAAAGGCAGATGCTTAACCAACTGAGCCAGCCAGCCAGCCACCAAAGATGTGCACAACCTAATCCCTAGAGCCTGTGACTGTACCTGTGATTCCATTAAGAATGGGGTGATTGTCCTGGATTATCCAGGTGGACCCATTGCCATCAGAAGGGTCTTTATAACTGAAAGAAGGCAAGAGAGTCAGAGAGAAACTGGAAGGCGCTATGCTGCTGGTTTTGAAGATGGAAGAAAGGGCTATGAGTCAAGGAATACAGGAAGGCTCTAGAAGCTAGAACATTTCCCAGAATGAGTGCAGCCCAGCTGACACCTTGACTTTAGCCCAGTGAGGCCCATTTCAGACTTTGGGCCTCCATTATAAGATAATAAATTTGTGTTGTTTTAAGCCACTAAATACGTGGTTATTTATCACAGCAGCGATACGGAGCTAATCCCATTTCTGTGGTTATTTGCTTAGTTAGCATCTGAGATGCTTAACGAGTTGCATCTCCAGGCATTTGTCTGCTCCTAACAGATGCACCAGAGCTGGGAATATCTGCTTCCCTTTCCAGAAGTAAACAAATGAATATGGGCCACCGGGCATCGCTCTGGAGGAAATTAGCATTTTTCCCACAGCCTTGTGTGCCCATCCCCCCTCCTGCCTGTCCCAGCGCCTCCTGTCCCTCACTGTTGTGTTTTCCTTTGTATTGTTTTTTCCTTAGAGCTCTGAGCCCTCAGTCAAGGATTGTTTGGACTCAAAGAACACTATCTACTCAAGTCAGTTGGAGGAAGGAGAAGTTGGAGAGGAGTGTAGCCAACGAGTCTCAGAGTGGAATCTTCCAGCAACTGTGGTTCTTCCTCCCCACTGCCCATTCACGACAGCTCGCCAGAGCCCGCTCTTCCTTAGCCCCCCACAAAGCCTCAGGCAGGCCCCATCCGTGTCTCAAGCAGGTTTAAGGAAATTCTCCAGTGTCTTGTACACTCATAATCACAACAGCTTGTAATTGGTAGTTGAAACACTCAGTTGTCACATAAGAATCGAGACTCCCAGCTCTACAAACACCTTCCTTGCCCCTGTTTTGCACCTGGGATGCCTGCAGTGGGCTAAGGGGCATTCCTTAACCTTCTTCTCTAGCTTTGGCTCCTTCCATATGGGAATGGGACCAGGACAGTGAAGTAGAAAGCAGGAGAGTCCTCACTTGATTGGCACCAATGTCATCTGGCATTGGTGTCCTCTTACCTACGGAGGATAATGCAAATTCACTTTTTGGCTCCTGGGTGGCTCAGTCAGTTAAGCAGCTGCCTTCGGCTCAGGTGATGAACTCCAGGTCCCCGGATCGAGCCCCATGTCAGGCTCCCTGCCCAGTGGGGAGTCTGCCTCTCCCTCTGCCCCTCCCCCTGCTCATGCTCAAGGTCTCTCTCAGATAAATAAATAGGACCTTAAAAAAAAAAAAAGTTGACTCTTTCCCTTGTGGACATGTTTGTGGATTCCTGGAAGACTTCTCTGTTGTGTGGCTCCAACCACAGCACCTGGAGTCAGAGAGAACCCAGAGGCTGGCTCTGTCCGTGCACCTCTGCCCCTGTCCAGGCACTGTCACCCCTATAGAGGCTCAGATGCGCCAGACGCCTTTATTCAGTGACCCCAGGGTACCATTTCTACTGTGTCTTCCACATACTGGCCCCAGGAATTGCATCCTGTAGGCCTGCCTCAGTGGAAGGGTAGGGATTTTGAAAACATCTCTATTCTTAGGGGTTATGTTGCTTCCACCAAACTCTCCCAGTTGCCTTTTGTTGTTGGTTTTCATTAAGTAATGTGTCCGGCTCCCAGGCGCATACAGTGTTACAGGCCCTAAGCCCTGGCTTTTAGTACCTCCTTCAAAGGTCTGCGGCACCTTGCTTTGGTGCGCAAAGGTGAGCAATGTCTTTTGACACAAGGCCTCGGCTGGCTCTCCCTCAGCCGTCGTGGCCTCCTGTAACTCATGAGCCCAGAGGGCGCCTTGTGACTGCTGCTGCTGCCGTTTCACCCCTGACAGGACCAAGTGAGGAACCCTACGGGACCCAAAGCGCTATGGAGTTCATTATTCATGTCTGACAGGGGATAATTAAGTACTTGTAGATGAAAGGACACAGAAATGAAAGGCCGTTCCCAGAGCTGATAATAGTTCGATTGAGATTTTCCTATCAATTGTTTTCTTTCTAATAAGACAGTGGGAGCCAGAACTGCACAGGGGAGGACTCGCCCCTGTCACCTCCCCTCTTGCTCAGCCATTACTGACCCTCAGCTCCCTGTTGGGAGTCTTGGGTGCCTTAGTTCCGATCCTGCAGAGAGGAAATCTGATTGGCTCTCTCCAACCTCTGGGTCCAATCAGCTGTGCCCTGAGCACGGATCCCTGGGCCCAGCGACGGCTCCCGAGGGCCCTGGGGGCGGGCCTTGGGCAGGGCACGCCCACTACCCCGGTGGCCGTGTGCGCAAAGGCTTCGGTCAACTGGATCCTTTCTCTCATCTGCTGGGTGTTCCTTGGCCCCTTCGAACAAGAGGAACTCGAGTGAGAGCTGAGAAGCAATATTTGTGTTGCCTTCTGAGTGTTCCTCTCACGCACACACCTGTATGGAAACAGTGGGGGCTGGGCGATGGGGTTAGGTCCCCTGCCTTGGGACGGCCCCAAAAGAGCTGGACAGTGGGTCCTCTGGTGTCTTGGTGAGCAAATGAGGGATTACTTCAAAAAGCTCCATGAGCCACCTCCCCTTCAGCAGTTCGCGAGTTTGCTTACGTACGTCTACCCCCACATTTCTTCATCCTCTTCCAAATTGCGAGTTCTTTATGAAACCATACGTGCAGACAGTGGACTTCATCAAACTCGTCCGTTCAGGCTAGAAAGCATCATCAGAGACCCACGGAAGGCCCCTCTCCTCTGATGTTGCTTATTTATTTTTTTTAATTTTTTTTAAGATTTTATTTATTTATTTGACAGAGAGAAATCACAAGTAGGCAGAGAGGCAGGCAGAGAAAGAGGAGGAAGCAGGCTCCCTGCTGAGCAGAAAGCCCGATGTGGGGCTTGAACCCAGGACCTGGGATCGTGACCTGAGCCGAAGGCAGCAGCTTAACCCACTGAGCCACCCAGGCGCCCAGATGTTGCTTATTTATTTCACGCCTGCCCTCTCTCTCTCGCCCGACAGAGATCCCTTCGAACGCGTTTAGTGTGTCCTTTAGTATGTGCGTGTGTTTTGCGCTTTTGCCAACGGTATTCTGTTGCGCACCGAGTCCGGTTTCTTCTCCTGCGTTTGAAGCACCATCGCCGGAGTTACCAAGCGCAGCTAAGCTCCTGCTTCTTCTCGCCCCGTCCTTGGGTGCTGGCCATCCACGCACGTCCGCGGCCACTCTCCTGCGGCTGGAGCCCTAACTGCTCTCTAGCCTTTCACCTCCCCACCCCGGCAACATCCCCAACTCCCCCAGCCCTTAAAGTCCAGCGGCAGAATTTCTTTGGGACCTAAACCAGAGTGGAAAGGCTGAGGTCATAGTGCATGTAACACTGAGGTTTGCCTAGTGATGCCACAAGGCCTGGCGGGAGGACTACCCCTGTCCACACAGCCAGCCGCGACGCGCGACCACTCCCTGTTTCTGTGGCACTGTGCTGTGGGCGTGCCGTGACTCTGTTTCTCCATCTAATGGCGATTCTGGCTGCCGTACGTGGTGCTGGAGCTTTCCACCCACCCTTGGCAACTGGGAACTCGTGGGAGCCCACGGGCGGAGCTGCCGGTCCTCCAGCTTTACTGTCATCTGAAATGTTCTGATACTTCTTCGAGTTTCTTGACTTCTATCCCTCCCTTCTCTGCTGTGTTTTGCTCTCCTCCCCCACTGCACTCCCCACTTCCCAGCCCCCACCCAGCGCTGCTGTGGCCAGTGTCCCGAACTAGCTTGGCGGGGAGGGTGCCCACTACAGCGCAAAGATTGCTGGAAATACATCTGCCGTGGCTTCTTCCAGGGAACAGCCTTGCCACGGATTCCCTTTACTTTATTCACATGGACAGTAAATCACAAAAGTAGGTCGTTCATTAAAACCTGAAGTAAGAAGTCCACATCTCCTCCACAAAGTGGCAACAGACCTTCCTCGTACTCCGGATGGAAAGGGAAGGAAGGAAAACTGTTACACCCACAGCATGATTTTCCCTGAGGAGTTGAGTTATTTATCAGGATGGGGTTATTTGGGGGAAATTAAATAAACCATGATATTGCCTTGTTCTGCTTTCTGCTACAAGGTATCCCCTATCCGGAACACTGTTTCCCAGCGAGCGCCCGTCTGAAATAGCTCGCACCCCAACATCCTGAGCATTGTCACCGTGGACCCAGGGGGCCTCGCGGCGCGGGGAAGTGATGTTTGCGGGGTGCTGTTTGCACATAAGAAACCCACACTGACACTTCGCTTTTGTGCTGCTGACCCTGAGCAGATAACGATGTTACTAATTTTTTAAAAATCAATTCTTTTTCTAGAAAATTAAAATCAAAGGGGGAGAATCAATGTGGAGGGTAGCGGGAAGTACAGAAACTGATGGAGTCCAGGCTTCTGCAACAGTCCTTCCCTGGGCGAGTGTTATTTCAAAGCCCTGCTGTTTGGCATCACAGATGATAACACCCAACATAAACCGCATGGGAAGCTTTCAATCAGGCTGTTTGTTACACTGGGTGAACACTTGATTTTGGTTTTCTCTGAGGCCTGAAAGCCCATTTTTGAGCTTTTTGATTTACTCCGCCTGAGAGCCCCAGAAATGTTCGCCAACACATCACACGTTGCATTTCAAAAGAACGCTGTCATAGAGAGCCTGGCCTCTGCGCATTTCATAAATATGTTTGTTTTTCTTCTCTTTCAGAAGCTGCAAAGAATCGATACTTCTCACTGTCATTCAGCCTTACCCTGTAAGTGTCCTGTGAGTAAAAGTGCCGCTGTAAGATCCCAGGATTCCAGTCTCCCCCTCCTCCCAGTCCGGGGAAACCGTGACAATGAATTAACAGCAGAGAAAAATGGCATGCACTCACAATATGAGTTCAGAAATCTTCATTATTTGTGTTTTACGCACCATGGTAGCAAAACCATTCACAGCGAGAAAGGAAAGTAACGCCTTTTCTATATATCTTGAAAACCAGCTCTCAGTCTATGGCACTCACATCTGGAAATCACACAAGACTCAAGACTTTCTTATGGTTTCTAGCTTGAGAATCACAAATGGAATGGGAATGTTTAATTGTAGGGTGTTCTAACATAATTCTTTTCCATATTCCTTTCTAATTATTTTGGTAGATATTTCAGGGAGCCCCCCCCACACACACACACACTTAAAGGCGGCTATTGGAGGAGACGCGGCTGTCAGAATTCGATTTCAGCAGCCTTGGTCAGGAGGGTGGGGAGTACTGCCTTGGGTTGCCATGATTTTTTTTTTTTAACAACTCTATCACGGTATAATTTGTATATCCTAAAATCTACCCATTTCAAGCATACAAGTCAATGCTCTGTATAAAATTTACTGAGGCATGCAGCCATCACCACCATCTGGCTCCAGAACACTTCCTTCAGCCCATCGAGATCCCTCATTCCCATTTACAGTGAATACCCCCTTTCCACCCGCAATCCCAGGCAACAACTGGTTGTCCATTTCTATAGATTTGCTGTCGCTTGTAAAGTCCGTACATTGGGAGTTGAGCTCAAAAATACCAAGGCAAAGTCCTTCAGATTTTCCCCCAAGCGTTTATCATCAGTACCTTGCATGGCCTTCGCAGGGTTTGGCAGAGATTCCCAACTGTTTACACTTCTATTTTCTTCCCCGTGGAGTTGGAGGCTCTCCTAAGGGTCATTCTCCGTCTCCTGACCAAACTCTTCCTCTCCCCTGTCCCAGCATCTTCCTTGTAAGCACTGTGGCCTAAGCATTTCAGGCAGGGAAAAAAAAATGTGTTCCAGATTGTGATACAATGACAAATAGAACTAAGCAAGACAACAAACTGTGCTATCCGGGACATTGCTACTTATAATAAAAACTTAGTTTACTACGGACTGTTGCTCGTGGTCCCTCTGTGTGCCACAACTGCACACGCATGTCTGGATTTGAAAACCAAGGAGACAACGGGATGTAAGAGAACTGAGATTTGAGATCTAGTTCCCGGCAATAGAACAGGTCAGTCCCGCACCTGCTCGGACTTCCGAATCTGTCTCGCATCTCACACTGACTCACATCCAAGGGCTTCCCTGCTCTGCCATCTCATGATTCCATGCTTCCTTCCAGAGAAAGAACAGCTACACGGTTTCTGTTAACGAGAGTGTCATTCACACTCACTTCAAATCTATCCATGTTTCCTCATTCTTTGCAGGGGACAAATAGGTTGAGTGAAGCCAGCAGAAATGCCTACAAAAAACTGAGTGGTTGGCCAACTGTAAATTCCTAATGGAACTTCAGGTTCACCTTGTGTCTCCTGGCTTACCTCTTCTCACTTTTTAACCTGTTAGACATGCGAGATCAGGACCATTGTATTCCAAACCAGGTTATTTTTGCAATGTGAGGTAATGTTTTACCCCAGGCAGTAGACTTGGAGAAAGAACAAGGAGTTTGGCATTTAAGTTAAGGGTTGTGTCTTGTGGCTTTGCTTCTGGTTTCGAGAGCGCGTGACTGGTTATTCATATGAATCCTCATTCTTACCAGTGATTCATGGAACTTCCTATAATAGATCATCTGGAACTTTCCAGGAGTTCAGGTGGCTGTTGCTCTTGTGCTATAATGAAAGTCAACATTTGACCACAACCTTCAGGAGCGAGTGTTGTGTGTTCTTCTGGCCAATAGCCGCGCCTCTGCGCCTCGCAGCACTTTCTCCCTGCTCGGTCACAGGGTGGCATCCTCGTCTTTGACTTCCCTGGATTAGCCCTCCTTCCTGAAAAGCCCAGCACATATCCCACCCCAGTGCTTCCTCGGCCTAGCCAAACCCTTCTTGCTGACCATTTGTCTCGGCAGCCAGGATTGGCATCCTGAAACAGAAGAGCCCCCAGGCCAAAAGAACGTGTATAAATTCTGCTTTTATTGCAGATAGTAAAAATTAGCATTTTAATTTATTCTGTAACCTGCCGGCCAGCATTTGTTATGTTGTATTTCTTCTGCCTAGTAAGGCCCAGTCAAGACAGAGAGCCGGTGTCCGCCCCTTCTTACATCACTCCACACGGTCCCGGGGCTCCCCCACAGTGAGCCCCGCTGTGGAAATTCCTGAGGCTTTAGAGGAGTCATTCTTCACAGGCTTCTACCTTGTTTTTGAAGTGTTATAGATGGCTCTCCCCTTCCGCCATGTTTCCTTTATTTCTTAGAGAAAAATTGTGGAAGTATAGAAGGAAACACACGAGAGCAAAAAAATATATGTCAGCACATCTTTTCCTCAGAGACAAGCAGTGTAAACAATCGGCCTGGTTCCTTCCAGTCATGTGATAGATGCCTTGTCACTAGTGGAGATCTTGGACATACAGTTTATTCTGCTTTCACTTAGTCTGTCATAAACATGGTTTCATACCATCGAGAATTCTTTATCAGCATCGTATGCGTGGCTGGAAAGCATTACGTGGAACCAAGATTTATTTAGCCAACACCCTCTTATTAAGCCTCTCATACTGACCTCAGTGGTCTTCCCTTCTAATTCTGCACGCAACACCATTGTGTAGAAGTCTTCATCTGTATCTAGTGAGAAGTTCCCCCCTTCCATTATGATGACATTCTCAAGAAGAAATTTCTGGGTCTCTTGTGAATTTTATTCCGTCTTTTGTACCATCTTCTTTCCTTGCACTCTTACTGTTTTTTATTCCAGGGCTTTCTTGATAGCTCCCTCCTCCTTTCCTTTGACTCCACCTCCCACATTCCCAAATCTGGAACTTCCAGAACTTCCTAGTCTAATGGGGCTTGAGATACAGACTGTTAAAAGTCTTCGATTCCCTCCCATTACACAGTGCTGGCTCCGTGGCACTTGGAATAAGTCACTGTCCATTCTGTGGGCTGGTGCTATCATGATTTTCATTCACTCGGCTTTTTTCTGGACCCAAGAGCTGAGGGACCTGCTTTCCTGCTTCTCCTTCCTACCCAACTTTTACTACGTTCCACACACCTGAGAGAGGCTACCTATCTCCTTGTGGGAGCCTCCATGTGTTAGATGGTCCCAGAATCCAGACCAGTTCCTCCTGCCGTGTGTCATGCCAAGCATGCCGGCCCAGTTTCGGGCTTGTAGGATGCTTCATTGGGTCACTCTTCCTTCCTCCTGCTCATCCGTGCATGTTTCCTGGGAGCGCCTCCCATTCAGCTTCCTGCTTGTCAGTCCTTGTCTTAGGTGCTGCTCTGGGGGAACTCCACGCTAAGTGACCCGGTGATAACTGTGGGCTAACTCAGACTTCACCACATACTTACTCCATGCCCACCTTCCACGTACAGAGTACTATAGACATACAGGAGTTGCAAATTTAAGACCTTATGCTTTACTTTCAGAAATTTTATCTTATTTAGGTAATTTTTTTCCAAACGACGTTCTAGTGACTTCTGAGCCTCTAAAAGCCCCAAGAGCATGGCACACATCTACTCTGGCCACCTTAGCAACAGCAGATTTGGAAAGAGGGGCAGACGTTGATTAGAGCCCTTCTAATCGTAAATTAATTAACAGCAGGGGAATCTGATTATTTTAAATGGTAATCACTCGTCATTTCCACTACAGGATAGGAAGTGCTTGTGATCAGCACCTACGGGCCTGCAGGTTGCTCAGAATTAACTCGTCAGGTTCTGAGGGGTGTAAGTTGTATGTTTTTTGAGCTGCAAAAGGAGATCAGAGTGTAAACCGCAGTCGTGATGGGATTGCATACCCCGCATGCCACACGTAACTCCAGCCAGTGGAATAAGCCACTATTTTGTTGACTCTAATTCGGTAACCTTCAGACTTGAGGAGCTTATGTTTTTATTATCCAAAAGTAATTTTTTTAAAGATTTTATTTATTTATTTGTCAGAGTGAGCACAGGCAGACAGAGAGGCAGGCAGAGGCAGAGGGAGAAGCAGGCTCCCGCTGAGCAAGGAGCCCGATGTGGGACTCGATCCCAGGATGCTGGGATCATGACCTGAGCCGAAGGCAGCAGCTTAACCAACTGAGCCACCCAGGCGTCCCCAAAAGAATTTTTGAAACATACATCAAATACATAAAATAGTCGCAAATCCAGAATAAGAAAAATGCCCTGGCCTGAATTTTCGGCCTTTTATCCCAAGTCTGTTGGCTTCAAAATACACATAGAATAGTATTTACTTAACTCCCTTAGCTATCTAGTTCCTGGCTGGTTCTCCTCGTTCATCAGGTTTGTGGTTAGGGCAGGGCAGATAAATCTGGGGAGGAGACAAGAGGGTAAAGGGAGAAGCAGGCTCCCCGCTGAGCAGGGAGCCAGATGTGGGGCTCAATCCCAGGACCCTGGGATCATGACCTGAGCTGAAGGCAGATGCTGAGCCAACTGAACCACCCAAGCGTCCTTGTGAAGTGCTTTTTTTTTTTTAAGATTTTATTTATTTATTTGACAGAGATTGCAAGTGGCAGAGAGGCAGGCAGAGAGAGGGGAAAGCAGGCTCCCCACTGGGCAGGGACCCCCCCCCCGACGCGGGGCTCTATCCCAGGATCCCAATATCATGACCTGAGCTGAAGGCAGAGGCTTAACCCACTGAGCCACCCAGGCGCCCCTGTGAAGTGCTTTTTTATTGAGGCAATGAGTGACATAGATCATTTCAGGAAAACGTGGCAAAGTGTTATATTAAAAGATTCAGATGCACAGGAGAATCAACCTCTGTATCTGGCATGTTGAGCACACGTGAGAGCCTTCATAAATAAAGGATGCTAGAGCCCCAGGCGGCAGTGGTTGGTGGGGGAGGGGGGGCATCAAAGCTCAAGCCCCTTATCTAATTAGTAGCTTCTGTTCTCGGTAGCTTTCTGACAGCCCACTCCCTTTGTGCGAAACCCATGGTGCCAGTGTAAGTATCGCCTGCCTAAAATCATTAAGAGAAAATAATGTTTTCCCTTCAGCTAAAAAGTGGCATATCGAAAGCAAAAGAACTCACTACTGTACGATTTGTTCGTTAATCATTACCAAACTCAGCCTATAATTACAGCGATACCGAGGAGAACACCACCGTCCCATCCCTTAAGCTCTATAGTAGGACTTTTTTTTTCAGTTTATTTTATTTTATTTTTTAGTAATCTCTACACTCAACATGGGACTCAGAACTCCCAACCCGGAGATCAAGAAGCACAAGCCCCACAGACTGAGCTGGCCAGGCGCCCCTGGAGTGGGGCTTTTAAAAGTCATGTTGAACGTGATCAACATGTTCTTTAGAGCTTTGAGTTCTTGGTTTTGTTTTCTTTTGTTGTGTTCCAAGAGGTCAGCCTTCTCTGTAAACATCTTGCATAAATAGGGAAATTAAAGCTCTGGTGGCCAAACCATCCATTCATCCATCCAGTCCCCTAAGACACGGGTGAGCGCAGAGGATGGGATGGGTGTGGAGGGAAACTTAAGATAACAGGATTTTGTCCAGTATTCAAGCAAAACTCCTCCCTGGAACAGGCACACACAGAGCCAACAGCGATTTTATCTTTTTACAGGAAGATGCACATAACATAAATCTACCATTTTCACTATTTTAAAGCGTTCAAATCGGGGACGTTAAGTGTGTCCACCATCTTGTTCAATAGACGCTGCTGTCTTGTTCCAGAACCTTTTCATGACCCCAAAAGGAAATCAACCCCCGCAGATGTTAGTCACTCCCCATTCTCCTTGCCTGCCCGGGGTAACCACTATTCTACCTTCCATCTATATGGATTTGCCTCTTCCAGAATGTTCATGGAAATGGAGTCAAATGCTACAATACATGGCCTTTTGTGTCTGGTTTCTTTCACTCAACATAATGTCCCTGAGGTTTATCCATGTTGAAGCACGAACCAGAACGTCATTACATTTTATGGCTGACTAATATTCCATTGTATGGATTTGTCATTTCATTTCTCCATTTTATCATATTGTTTTAATTGATCCCAAGTACACTTGCATTTGACAAAGATGGGAACCTTTTTCATTTTTACTCAAAATTCAAAGTATGGGACCCCCTAATTGGCTTTTGTGCCCTGAGATTAATACAGTGCACAGAAAGTCGAGCCTCTATGTTTGTTCTAGAGTCAATTACTAGGATTCTTTCCACAACAGCCTGAACCTCTTAGGACCACATACCACGAAAACGATTAGGTTGGACAATTTGCAATTTGCAATTTGCAATTTGCAGTGCTTGACAATTTTAATCTATCAAGTAGCAATTTCATGATTCAAACTAAAAATTTACCTGTTTTTTAGATTCAGTAGAGAATGTGGTCCTTTTTAAAATAAACAAATGGTGCCTGCAACATAGTAGACACCTCCTCAATATGAGTTCCCTTCTCCTCTGGCTTCATTAAAATTCTGCAACAGGGATGATTCTCAGATGGAGTGAACTGTGCAGCAGGAGTTCGCTCTGGATCGTAGTACACTTCTGAGCAACTTTCCGTCTTGCACATTTAGTTTCTGAGGAAGAAAACTTGAGTCACTCAGCTCCTTTCCAATACAAGACAGTACAATTGACCCTCCAACAACGTGGGTGTTGGGAACACCAACTCCCATGCAGTCAAACACCTGCATGTAACTTTTGACTCCCCCAAAACTTAACTGCTGATGGCCCACGGTCGACCAGAAGTCTTACCGATAACATAATCACGTATTTTGTATGTTCGATGTATTATATACTGTATTCTTAGAATAAAGCAAGCTATGGAAAAGAAAATTTTATTAAGAAAATCATAAGGGAACTATGTTGGTGTGTCTGGCTGGTTCGGTCAGTAGAGCATCTGACTGTTGATCTTGGGGTCGTGGGTTTGAGCCCCACGTCGGGTGTCGAGATTACTTAAAGAAATAATAAAATAAATATAAATTTTTAAAAGGAAAATACATTTATGATATTGTACTGTACTTTCCCCCCAAAATCCACATGTAAGTGGACCCTATGTTGTTGAAGGGTCAACTCTACGAAGAACCTTTACAATGAGACAGAATATGAAGCCAACATTCAGTTGTTAGCCAAAGTGGTCTCTGCCCCATCCTGCAAGAACCCCGGATGACAGATTACCACAAGAGGCTGAAATTCAAGTTTGGGGCACATAAAGTGGGTGTGTTTTGTGTGTGTGCATGCTTGTCTGTTCACACACCCTTAAACCCTTCATGTGAATAACAGTGGGACTATCGATCACCTTAGTACTATTAGTGAATCTTCTCCACCTCTTAAAAATAATGAGGGATCAATGCGACACTTCCATGTTGCGCTCAAAGCTCTGTATTCAAAGCACGGTTTGTGACTTTCGCAGGCATTATTTTAAATGATCCTTGAGTGGGGCATCCAGGTGGCTCAGTCGGTTGAACGTCAGACTCTTGATTTCGGCTCGGGCCGTCATCTCAGGGTTGTGAGAATGAGCCCTGTGTTGGGCTCTGCGCCGAGCAAACAGCCTGCTTAAGATTCTCCCTCTTCCTCTGCCCCTGCTCTCTTTCTCCCTCTCTCCTCTCAAAAAAAGAAAAATAAGAAGATCCTTGGGAACGTGCTCAGCAAGAACATAGAACGCGCTGTTTGCAGTTCTGGTCTGCTGACTAAATCAAACCTCCTACTTTATGAGCATGACAGGGTTTTGATTGCTTCCATGATTTGTGTTTCATCCTCGAATTGGACATGTACCAAACGTACTTTTTAGCAGAAATATTGCATATATGAGAGGAGAAAGCTAGAAAACAACTGCTCCAGGGTTTGCTCTATGTTCCCAATAATCATACCCAGTGTTTTCTCTTTTCTAGTCTCCCAAGTCAGCATTTATTAGTGCTGCCAAAAAGGCAAGATTAAAGTCCAATCCGGTCAAAGTGCGGTTCTCCGAGGAGGTCATCATCAATGGCCAAGTATCGGTGAGTTGACCGTTGCCTGCTTGCAGCTCAGAGAGAGTGGCTGAAATAAGGGCTTTGCCCAAAGCACAGCCAGTCGCCCCTCTGGAATGCTCAATAGAGAATTCGTGGTTGGATTTCACAGGGCTGCTGAATCTCAGAATTGCAAAGGGCTTGAGAGATGACTATGTTGCACCTGATGGGTTCCCTCTATAGTATCCAGAATATGTAGTCCCGTGTTTCTTCGAACGCTTCCAATGTTAGAGACCTCACTACATTGCAGAGGAGTTGATTGGTCTGTGATCTCTGGCATCACCCCAAGTTGAGTAAAATAGGCCTCTGAACCTTCCACATGCTTCTTTCCATTGTGCCAAGTGAGCACGCTTCCATTATATATTTTGAGAAAGGCTTCCCCTACGTTTTTCCTTATTCAGAATTAAATGTCTCTATTTCTTTTCACTGATCAAAAGGGAAAGAAGTGGGGCGCCTGGGTGGCTCAGTGGGTTGAGCCGCTGCCTTCGGCTCGGGTCATGATCTCAGGGTCCTGGGATCGAGTCCTGCATCGGGCTCTCTGCTCAGCGGGGAGCCTGCTTCCTCCTGTCTCTCTGCCTGCCTCTCTGCCTGCTTGTGATCTCTCTCTGTCAAATAAATAAATAAATAAAAATTTAAAAAAAAACTTAAAAAAAAAAAGGGAAAGAAGTGAAGATGCAGGGAAAGAGTCATATATGCCAGCAGAAGTGAACATATACAGCCTGAATCTTCATCCATAGGTCTTGATGGAAATCACGATTGCCCAGGCACATAATTCATCTTCTAAATGAATAGTGCACACATCAATAGGAGGTTGAGTTTCCATTTTTTTCTCCAAGAAAATCTAGCCTCATGTTTTTAGTTTTTCGAATGCAGTCATGTAAGGCACTAATCATTTTTGGGCCTCTGAAATACCAGCTTTTGTGGTCGAGGTTATGTTGTTGCTGGTGGCGGTGTTTAAATGAACTCACGAGGACAAAATCTCATCCATGACTTGCTTGTGACAGGTCACAAAGTCTTCCCTGAGGTCCTGGGTCTGAATTTGAAGGTGTGGGCCTGCACATCCTGAGCAAGGCCCTCCTGGTCCAAGTGTGTGCTTGTCAAAACTCGATGACCTATGTCTACCCCACTTGGAGTCCAGGGGTCGGATGGCCAATCTGTTCAACTATGGGATGCTTGTGGGAGGGGCCTCGGGCTGTCACTGTGCTGCCCTGGGAGCATTTCATCTGTGGCCCCTGTCTTCCCAATCACCATCTCCCACCCCATCTCCTCTGCCCCCATTCACCTCACGCTGTTCCACCCACCACAGTGTATCCCTGTCCCTCTGGATGTAGTTAGCATCCGTTAGCATCTTATAAGACAAAGCTGCAAGGTTCCAGTCACAGAGGAATCACACTACCACAGAAGGCCACCCTTAGCCCATCTTTTTTCAAGCTTCCAAGCATGAGATTGGGCGATCAGTTTATGTATCTTTAGAGAGAATGTGATTCTAGAAGCTGCTATGGCAGTCTCACTCCGTCCTGGATATAATAGGGCCCATTCAAGGCAGCTGGTGTGTGAGGACAGCTCTGGGGGTCAGTCATCACCTGCAGCCCCCCCACTGTCTCCCCACAGGCCTGTGTGTGGCAGGAACATTCACTCACGTGTCTGTTCCTCAACCTTTGGGACCATCTTCATGTCCAGCCTACTCTTGCTCTACTGAGTCACTGCATATCTCTTCATGCGAATTGGGTAGCAAGGAGCTAGGTGTCAAGTCCACAGGAGGGGAAAGGAGAGAGAGGAAACTCAGAGAAAGGAGCAGAAAGTGAAAGGCACAAAGTCTCTTACAGAAATACCCAGGGATTGAATTCTCATGGGTTATCTGTAGGACATTAGCCCATCTCTGGACATCTTGTCTTTAGTTCCTTCATCGGTAAAATAAGAGACATAGAGTTTCATGACTGCTGAGTTCCACTTGGCTTCTTTGATCCCATGACCAGGGAGAAAGGATTGGCAGAACGCATCCCACGTGCCTTCTTTCTTCCCCTGCCATCTCTCCCTACTTTCAGTTAAAGAGAAAATTGAAAGGAATACGTTTCTCTTGTTCATTTCTGGTCATGTTCCAAGCATTTCTTCTTGAATTATTTTTGAGTTAAAATGTTTGTTACAGACTCAGTGTTTTAACCTTTAACATGCTCATCCATTCCTTAAATGTCCCCTTTGAGTTTAAGGAACATTTCTAAATGGGTTAAAAATTGTTCCACCTTCCTGAGTCAGTTGGGGGGGCATGCAACTCTTGATCTCTCCAGGTCATGAGTTGAAGCCCCACATTGAGCATGGAGCCTACTTAAAAATAATTGTTTCCTGAAACAACTGTATACTTCAAGCGTGTTCTTCCTTATTACTCACTTTGCATGAGCTCTGCCAGGTGCCAAAGGTACCACATCAAAGATTATCATTGCTGGTCCCCGTTCTTTTCAAGATAGGCTGCTCTGCAAAGTCTGGCCTTGCTGTCCTGAGCACTGTAGCTCAATTACAAAGGAATTATTTCCTTCATTGGGTTTTCCGATGGGAAACCTTGACTTTTAAAAAACATTCATCGGATTTATTTTCAGATGGGAAAAAAAAATTCTTTTATTTGCATCAACTGAGTTATTTGTAGCTGGAGAAGAAGAGTTCTGCTATGAACAACTGAACTCAGATATCTCGGGAGGGACAGCTTTTAGCCTTAGAGAGTCCCCCCCCCCACACTTTTTTTTCATGTTGGGATTAGAATACATTGTAGATAGATACTGCTTCTGCAAAGGGCAGAATGCTCATTTGACCTTCTTATTTGTTGCTGTCATTAAACAGGAAACTGTTAAGGATAATTCACTTCTTTTTATGCCAAATGTTTTGAAAGTGTATCTGGAAAATGGACAGACCAAATCATTTCGCTTTGACGGCAGCACCTCCATAAAGGTAAGCGGACCCCCTGATCTCCACCTGGACACTGGCAGGTGTGGCCTGAAAGTCCCACGGTCAGCCTGACGTGGCCACACCTTCTTGCCGAACTGTTCCTTTCTGAGATTTTTTTGGTTGCTTCCAAATATAGTGTGTGAATACTTAAAAACAAACTGAGAAAAAAAAGCTTAAACTAAGAAGGTTCTGCTGTGTGTGTGTGTGTGTGTGTGTGTGTGTGTGTGTGTGTGTGAGAGACCAACCACTAGGGCTAGTTATTTTTATGCAACTCCGGTTTAATTAAAAGAGTATAACGGTCCCCAAGAAGGCTTGGCACCCTGCCTAAAATTTCTTAGCAATGTCAGCCCCCAGGAAGATTAAGACGCTAGCTGTTAATTGAATATCTGCTTCTTTGCTGTCCAGCAAAAACAAGGGGTAGGATGATATAAAGATAACATTTACTTTTAAATGCCGTAACCAGGGGCGCCTGGGTGGCTCAGTGGGTTAAGCCTCTGCCTTCGGCTTAGGTCATGATTTCAGGGTCCTGGGATCGAGCCCCGCATCGGGCTCTCTGCTCGGCGGGGAGCCTGCTTCCTCCTCTCTCTGCCTGCCTCTCTGCCTACTTGTGATCTCTCTCTCGCTCTCTGTCAAATAAATAAATAAAATCTTAAAAAAAAAATAAAACATTAAATGCCGTAACCAATTTCATAAAATTAATGCCTAAAAAGAAAGAAATAAGGCATGCTTCTTAGGAGAAGGGGTAAAAAAGGAAGAGTCACAGAGCAGTCCTATTACTGTGGAGCCATAGGTAAGTTGTACAAAAAGGGTATTAGAACAAAGCAGATGGGTTCTTTTCCCCCGTGCTTTCTTCCTGGGGAAAAAAAGTGCATATTCTCTTTTTTATTGGAGAAAAGTGTGTGCAGAAATTGATTGCTCCCTAATGTTCCAGCAGCCTAAAATAAGCTTTCTTCAAATGGCACAATAAAAGAGATTTTTATGGAGGTTTTAAAAAAAGTCCCTAGTGATGATCTGTACAACAATGTATCAAGAGACTATCAAGTCTGTGTTAAAAATGTCTGTCAATAGTCAACCCCTCATTCTCAGTTTTGTAAATTAGTCAGCATAGACCGTATAAGCAGAAGCATTTCTGCAGACGCCCATTCCCTTATTGCCGTGATACCAACAAGCAGCCTGTTTGGAAGTGCTTAAACTAGGTGCCGATGTAGCAGGTGATAGAGAACACAGTATTCGAGATTGATGATGGAGTGTATAAGCCGTCCTCAAATCCTTCCACATTGAACCATCACCTGTGTGCGAGACCACTCATTTTAAATGGGGGTGACTGACAAAGTCCTTTTCCTTTATTCCTACTCAAAATCCGTGGATGGCAACGTGTTACTCTTATTATTGATCTGCTAGCCTAGAGGTGGGCAGACTTCTGGAAGGAGATTAAGTATTTCCAGCTCTGTGGCCTATTTGATCTCCCTTGAAACTACTCTGTTCTGTTGTGTCAGCAAAGCAGCCATAGACGGTGGGCTCCAGAGGTCCTTAAGTCTGCCCTCTGGTTCCATGATTGACTTGAAGGACAAATTGTTATAAGCACAGTTACGGGGTTTGGTTTTGTTTTGTTTTTTAAAGATTTTATTTATTTATTTATTTGTGAGAGAGTGAAAGCGAGAGATCACAGAGCGAGAGGGAGCAGTAGACTCCCCACTGAGCAGGGAGCCCAATGCGGGACTCGATCCCAGGACCTGGGGACCGTGACCTAAACCAAAGGCCGAGGCTTAACGGACTGAGCCACCCAGGCGCCCTCACAGTAGCATTCCATCACAGCAAGAGGATCCAGGTTAAAATCACCAGTGGGCGTAGGTGCAGAGGGCAGGAGAGTTTCCCAGCTTACAATTTCCCAACACCTTCGTGCTTGTTCTCCCAGCAATCACACGTAACAGCACGGGTGTGGGACTGCCAACCAGGGAGGCTCCAGTGAGCCTCGGTGTTCAGAGTTTTTGTCCGAGGTTGGCCACATAGACAAGCTGAGCCCCCGTGGGCCTGACTGTAGTATCCCGCTCCTCCAGACGTTGCGCTGCAAACACTCGGCCCAAGGCCCCCACGTCGTGGGCACAGGCTCTCTGCTGTCTGTCCGGCTCCCAGGTGGACAGACACTCCCCTGAAGAGCCAGGAACAGAGAGTCAAATGTTTCTTTGGGCAAGACCACTCCTTTCCTACTCAGACAATATGTAAATGAATGGGCGTGGCCAGCTTAAATGCTCGGGCCAGGCCATCGTTTTTTTGCAGATCCCCAAGGTAACCCATAGGCCCGCATTATTAGATCTCCCTGTGCCACCGCGGCTTGGTCTATGATACCACATGGTCAGGAAGATATAGGTCAAGATTTGAATACATTCCTTAATCGAAATCCCTCTCGATTTCAAAGAGAGTCCTGTTGCTAATTCCCTCTGGCCTTTGTCTTGGGAACCCACACTAGAGTGAGTGAGTTTGATTTCCCTGAGGGTGGTGAACGGCACCGAGAAGACAGAGGACAGCAAGTTCAAGCTCACTGTGCTTGTACCTAACAGCTTTACTATCGCCGCAGACGTTGGTTGGGAGGTGTAAAAGAGAAGGAGTAGAGGTATGAAAGGAATACGACACTGGTTAATAAAAATTGCCAGAATTCTTGCTAGAGAATCGCGGCGAGGAAAAACTATTGCTATCGATTTTCCACTGTCCTCCCTGGTGTTTGAGGAGACTCTTTTATAAAGTATCTGTTGCCACACAGAGGCTGGTTTGTTTGTTCTTTTCTGGCCCTTGAACAAAACTTATGACACAGAGAATCTTTTTTTATGAAATTCAATATATAGTCAAGGCATTTCTGTTGAATGATGTCTGAGGTGGTGATTAGGTGCGAGGGTCCTTGTTTTAAAGGGGCCTGGAGAAGGGCGCCGGGCTGGCTCAGTCGGTAGGGCACGCCACTCTTGATCTTGGAGTTGTGAGTTCAAGCCCTACACTGGGGTGGCGTTTACTTAATAACAAAAAATAAACAACAGCAAAACAACCATTAAAGGGGCCTGAAGAAATTGAGAAAGGTCTACAGGGAAGAAACAAAATTTCAAAAAGATGAGTTTAAAACAAAACAAAACAAAACAAATCTGTAGGTATTGCAGGGTTTTCCTATCTTGACACTGTTGGTACTTGGGACCAGGTAACTCTTTATGGTGGGGCATGTCCTGTGTATTGTAAGATTCTTAGCTGTATCCCTCAGTTTTGAGAGCAGCCCCAGTCCCCTTGTGACCATCACAGATGTCTCCAGGAATTACCAATTGCTGTGAGGTAGAATTGCCCTGGGCTGGAATAGCACTGCTCCTTGGCATTTTTAGCATCTGAGTATAAATCATCCTGAAGAGAGATCATTTACGAGTTTTCAAGTATGTGGGGGAAAAAAATGGTGTTTCTTTTTTCATTTTCAAAGACATCTGTTTTGCACTGCAGTAAACAAGTGCTTATGTATAGAACACCCACCTCATCATAAATGTTTAATCCTGCCAAAGATTGCTAACAAAGCCTGCTCCTTCTACTTTCCCCAGGGATGTGAAGTAAAAGCGAATGTGTGCGTATTGTTATAGCCCCCCACCTCTATATCAAATAGTGCTACAGTAAATGTGTTCTCTGTGTGAACTCATTTAGTCCTTACATCTTTTCTGAGGCAGGTATTGGTAGACAGGGACATGAAGACACTTAGAAGTTAAATAACTTGCCTTAAGCTGCACAGCTACCGTGAAGTCGAGCTGGGAGTAGAGCCCACATTTCCAGAGCCCACATTCCTGACCACTACCACATGCCCTTACCAGAAGGAGAGACTCTGGCTGCCTGGGTGGCTTAGTGGGTTAAGCATCTGACTTTTTTAAAAAATTATTTTAAGATTTTATTTATTTATTTATTTGAGACAGAGAGTGCTAGAGTGAGACAGCACAAGCAGGGGGAGCCTCAAAGGAAGTGGCAGAAGCAGGCTCCCCACTGAGCAGGGAGCCCAACTAGGGGCTTGATTCCAGCACCCTGGGATCGTGACCTGAGACAAAGGCAGACGCCTAACCGACTGAGCCACCCAGGCGCCCCCGCCTCCGACTCTTGATTTTAGCTCAGGTCATGATCTCAGAATTGTGGGATCGAGCCCCCTGTGAGGCTCCATGCTGAGTGTGAAGTCTGCTTAAGATTCTCTCTCTCCCTCTGCCCCTCCCCTCACCCTCTCCCCAGCTTGTGCTCTCTCTCTCTCAAAAACAAAAGCAAAAACAAAAAACCCAAAGTATAGACTAAGGGTCAGCAAACTCTCTCTGTACACGACCAGACAGCAAATATCTTGGGCTTCACAGACCACACAGTCTCTCTTGCCAATGCAAGGGGCAAGAGCAGCCATAGGCAGTACAGAAACAGATGAGCGTGACTGTGTTTCAATAAAACTTTATTTACACAAACAAACAGGTGGTGGGCTGGATTTGGCATGTAGGGGGTATTTCGCCCACCCCCCGAGGGTAGACCACTTTATGAAGTGGTTTGATCACCACCCCATTGGGAAGCAAGGGGACCTGAACCCTCTCCCCTCCGCCGTGGATTGATCAGCTCTGTGGGTCAAGTAAGCACCTCCTCCAGCTAGATCAACCTGTTGCCTCCCTGTTTCTGAGCTCCATAGTGATTTGGGGTGGTGGGTGAGGTCAGGAAGAGGAGCCTCAGGCTTCGGAATGAACCAAAGGTACACAGTTCAGACACCTGAAGCCCATCTGTGCAACCTTTTCCGTCCCGGTAAACTCTGCGAGAGAGCTCTGCCCATCCTGATGGCATCTTGTCCATGTTTCCTCTATAAGGATGTCATCTTGACTCTTCAAGAAAAGCTTTCCATCAAAGGCATCGAACACTTCTCCCTCATGCTGGAGCAGAGGACAGAAGGGGCCGGAACCAAGCTGCTCTTGCTTCATGAACAGGAGACTCTAACTCAGGTGTGTGAAATTACACCCCCCAGGTGAGAGCAGAAATTACACCCGCCGGTGAGAGCAGAGGCTACCCGGCCCCAGAAATCCCCTGTCCTCTCGAATCCTTTAAATTTGCTCACTGCAGCCCCGGGTATCTCCACTAACGAATGCCCTGGCATTCATAATGTGTTTCACATCTCAAGGTAATGTTTTCCCTTTTTGTCAATTTCTCATAGACTGTCAGTCGGTGTCACATCCAGAATTATCAAAGACTCAGCAGCTACTCACTGGGAATGTGCCTCCGTCGGTCATATTTTATATTATGGGAAATGACTTGCTCACCTGTTTTGACCGTTGATCTCCTGAAACTGTTAAAAAGAAACCAGCTCCTGCGATTACTCAAATGAAGCCAATATCATATTTCGTTGTCTTAAGTTCTGGGTGCATACTGGTGACTATTTGTGGAAGCTTGAAATCCCTGCCCCAGGGCTGCCCACTGTAAACATGTGATCTGCCAGTGTGTCCCAGTTCCTGCTTACCAAAATGCCACCCCCATCTGTTCTGTTGGGAGACAAGTAGGCTGCTTGGCTGCTGAATTCAGTGTGGCACCCTGACTTCTCTTGTGATTCGACACAAGCTGGGTGTTTGCTGGAAGTATAAGGGACTTCAACAAGTTGCCTTTCTGTAGGAGAGCTCAGTGATAAGGGGACTTTAGGGAGAGAGGGAGACACGCGGGAAGACCAGGAGGAGAAGCAAGGAGTCAAGGTGCCCCCAGCTGGATGGATTAGCAGAAAGTTTGCTCCCACAGTATCCCTAAATCTCTTGATTCGGTCCGACTCAGTGCAGGGAATGAGTGACAAAGTTCTCACCGGTTTTCATTTATAGCCCTCTCCCTCCACTTGACCTCTCTTTATGAGGTTTAAATCAACCTATAATATTTGAAATCGCGTCACATGTTGTTTATTAACCTGTGCCAAAAGTCCCTTGGAAACAGAGGCCTTCTTTTATAATTTGTTCTAGGGGAACAGGCCCTGATAATCAGAATTCCCCCATGTGAAAGGAGTTCGGCTTGGAGTTCCTCCAGATGCTGGACTTAAGACAAGGGTTTGGGGGCAGGTGGTTTACTGGGAGGCGATATCGGGAAATGATGGGAGAGGAAGAGGAAGGGAAATGGGAAAAATGGGGGTGCCAGTAGACAGCAAGGTAATGAGCCAGTTTCCTCTGTGGGCAGCTGGAGCTCGGTCCTACCGGGAAACACTGCAAGCCAGCGGAGAACATGCTGCAGAGGTATCCCACCTAAGGGATGGGGTGCGGGGGCATTTGTCCCTTGGTGGTGGCGGTGGTGGGCTGCTCCTGAGGGCAGTCACTCCCTGGCTGTGCAGGGTTGTCGGGCGCTGGCCTATGGTCACAAGTGTTTACAGTGAGCAGCCTTCAGCTGGGAGCAGTAAATGTCAAGGGTATATGGGCATACAGCCAGTTGCTATGAGCCTAATGAAACCTCCCACAATTTTCTGATATTTGCAGTTAGACTATCCCTCTGAACTTCTATCTATTGCGTAGCCTTCATGGGAAAACTGCTTGCTGATTTAGCTGGAGAGAGATTTTTTCAGTCTCTCTTGGTGCTAGGTACACATAATTTCTCATTCCGGATTGATTTCCAGTTATTAAATTTCCACTCGAATCTTAAAAGGAAACAAAAAGCCCCTAACCCTGATTCTTCCCTTATCTTTCTAAAAGAGGCTTTGTTTCGTGTTTAGCCAGAACTAAAAGCAAAGTGTTAAAACTTTAAGTATACTCTCTAGAAGGAAAATTGGTTGATTTAAATATCCTGAGACTAACCAGCTATATGCCTTTTGCAAGTCATTGCATATGAAAGGTTCGATCACCAAAATATTTATAGGCATGGCAGAAAGGGAGAGTAAGTATAAGAAATGTGTCTAATAACAAAAATCATTTAAATTAATCATTGAGGGGCGCCTGGGTGGCTCAGTGGGTTAAGCCACTGCCTTCGGCTCAGGTCATGATCTCAGGGTACTGGGATCGAGTCCCGCATCGGGCTCTCTGCTCGGCAGGGAGCCTGCTTCCCTCTCTCTCTCTCTGCCTGCCTCTCTGTCTACTTGTGATCTCTCTCTGTCAAATCAATAAAAAAAAAAAATCTTTAAATTAATCATTGAAAATATTCCATTTTGGTGAGAACCCCCAAAAGAACTTTTAAACAGCTCCGAATTTCTGGCAGTTTATAACTAAACTTTACATACAAAATATTATTGTCTATTTACATACTACTGCAAATTTCCAGGAAATTGTTTTCTTGTTTGTTTTAGGGATTGTTCTTTTTAGGAACTGCATTTTCTAATGAGTCTGAAGCACTTTTTTTTGCATTACATGATTTCTCAAAAAACCTCCTGATGATAAAAGTAGACTCAAGATCGCTTGTGGAAAATTTGAGAAAGATAGATTCTAACCAGTACTGAAATGATAATCCAACTTTCTAATCTCAGCCCAGACCTTCTGACAAAATACCCTATGACCTCACCTTACAACCCCACAGCAGGCCTGAGCAGTGCTTCCAGCCTCTTGGAGTTCCCACATTTTCTTCTTCCTGGTTTGCTTGACCTTCAGCTGGTGAAGAGCCAGCCGCCAGCCCATGGGCTGGTGAGTCCAGTCAGCTCTGTAATCCCACCCACAGCCAGAAAGCTGGGTCAGTGTTACTGCTTCTCAGGATGCCTTATTCCTTTAAAAGGACTGTTTTCCCATTGAAATTCGTCAGCTCAACAAAAGTAGGGATGGCGACTGGAAGAATGTGTGCGCATGCACACAACATGGTGTTCAATAAAGCTATTGTTATTTTTATTTTGAATTTTCAATTGCCATTCACAAACATTTTTATTTTGCCAGATTTGTCCTCTGTAACGAAGGAGTTACAAGGCCATGAAGCTACGTACAGATACATAGAAAAGCACACACAAGTATATGAAACTACAAGTAGAGCAACTGTTGGTTCGTGGTGCATGGTTCAGGTGCATCGTGTTGACCTCTTTAAGGGAAATCAAAGAGCTTTTACCTTCTTCCTTGGAGTCCAGTATCTTGTATTCGTTCGGCTGTTTATGAAGCACCTACTATTACATTGGCTGATTCCCTTCAGTTGCAAAAGGAATTAAGAAACTTAACACTTAATAGTTGGCATATGCTGTGCTATAAAAGAGGAAAACCAAACAATCCATGGTCCTTAGCCCTAAAGAACCTGTGGTGTATTCTAAGCTCCCTTGAACAACTTATATTCTCAACTCCCTTGAACTCCCTTGAACAAGTGTCCCATTATGGAAAGTTTGGGGTAGTTTGGAAACTCATGGACTCCAGATTTAGTGCTCAGGCCAAAACTTTTGTCTTCTGACTTTCCAAAGCATTGTTATCCAAGGGTGACATTTTCCTGCTTTCCCTGCTGCAGTCAGTCTGGAGTCTCATTGAAAAAAAAAAAAAAAACCCATAGCCGTGTCATACAATAATCAGTCTCTGTGGTCTCCCTCCAGATCCCCTTTTTGACCCCCCAACCCCACCCTAGTTTTGGTGCGCTATCACTTCCTGCACCAGCATCTTCTGATCTTCAGAGGACTGCCCATAGACTGCGGTCGCCCATTCTCTTCACACCTGGAAATTCACACCCCCTTGGGACAGCCTGAAACCAATGGCTGATCTGTGGTCCTTTGGCTCAGGTTCCCATGGCTCTGTGGTGTAGGTAATCCTCCTGAGTCCCCTGTGGGTTAGGCTGTAGCTACCCACCTCTGCACACTATGCCCTTGGTTGGCTCCTCTCCTGCCTGACCTGCTCCCCCGACTCCCTTACCAACCTCTCCCTGGAGCAGTTCCTCAGCAGGTCCCTTATCTCAGGGTTAGCTTCTGGGGAACACAACATAGGATATGTGCAGTTTTTGGGGAGTCGGTATCTGGGAGACATTGTAAAAGAACTTTGACCACTCTTCCTTGGTGTTGAAACAAAGCTGCCTGTGCTTCCGTGTCCCTCTGCCAGCAGTGAAGGAGTCTTATGTTTGGTCTGATCTTCTAGGTGACACAGCGGCCGAGCTCCCATAAGATGAGGTGTCTTTTCCGAATTAGCTTCGTCCCAAAGGATCCAATTGACCTTTTAAGGAGAGATCCAGTTGCTTTTGAGTATCTCTATGTCCAGGTATGTGAGAATTTGAGCACATTTTGTATTAATATTGGGGGATAAATTAATGTGGGGTTTTGCCCCTAAATTCTTTTCTTTGGGATCTTTCTCTTTGTCCCCCACCCCAAGCTTCATGCGCTGTGAAATGATTCCATGGTGCTTTTTAAAATTTTCCCTTTTGATTTTGAAATCATTTCATAGTTAAGTTACAAGAGTTGTAAAAGAATTTTGATAATTTTCACCCAGATTCACCAGTTTTCGCATTTTACCATACTTTAGTGAGAACGCATTCCCCCTTTGCGCATTGCGATGCCTGCACATGCTCACGCACACACACGTTATTTTTCTAAACCACACGAATGTCATTTACCAAATCCTGCTCATTTACCCCAACTACTTCTGTGTGTATTTCCTAGTAACAAGGGCCTTTTCTTACATAATTGTGGCACAATTAACAAAATAAGAAAGTTTAACAGATACATTTCCATCCTGGTGTACAGTCTATACCCAGATTTTGCCTACTATCCCCCAAATAGCCTTTTTCTTCTAGAAACCCATTTTTTCTATAATAGGATCCATGCCAGGATCCCATTTTTGCATCTAATTGTCGTGTCACTTCAGCTCCTTAAGTCCAGAATATTCCTCAGCCTTTCTTTGACTTTTGACACCGTAACAGTTTTGAGGAGTACAGGTCAGTTGTAGCAACCTCTCATTTTTCTCAAATTTCTCCTGATAAGGTTTAGGTTATGTCATTTGGGCAGAAGAAAGACATGCGTGACTTCATGTCATCCTTAGTGCACCACATTGGGGGGTAGATGATGTCCATTTGTCCCCATAATGATGAGGTTGACTTTGACTCTTGGTTACGGCGATGTTCTCCAAACTTATCCATTGAGAAGTTATTATTTTTTTATAATTAATAAGTAATTTGTGGAGAGGCACTTGCAACTTTCTTAATACCCTTTCACTTACTGGTTTTAGTATTCCCTGATGGTTCTTGCCCGAATCCATTATTACTGCAATGGTTCAAAATGATGATTTTTCTAATTCCACTATTTCTTCTTCATTTATTAATTGGCATTCTACTATAAAAAATATTTTCTATTCTTTCTCCTTTCTTTACTCCATTCATTCATTTATTTGGTGCTTCAATTGTTCTGAAATGTGATATTCCTTATAATGGAATAATTAATTTCAAAGCAACAAGACTTTGTGAAAATAGTATCTTTTGCAGACTATCTCCGATTCTGGGTTACAATTCTCAAAAAACAAGGTTTCAAGAGATGAAAATCTTTGCTAGTTTGCCCCAGAGGGAATTTACTCATTTGACATTTAGGAGATATTCCTGTATTTTTCCGTAACTGCTTCCCATTACTCTCACTTAAATTCCCAGTACAATCACATTAAACAGTAAGAGCCCGTTTACCTGAAGTTTAAGCATCTCACATTAGATCTACTCAAAGAGATTGTAAACCTAAATGTAACCTCCCCTGGCACCAAAAAAAAAAAAAAAAAAAAGAAAAGAAAATACCAAAACGAGGCCCAAAAAACCCCCCAAAGACGTGCTCCCTTTGGCTGAGCATACCTGTATAAGGCAAGGATTTCTGGAGCTGCAAGAAATAAAAAAACAAAAAAGTTAGAAAAAGGAAAAAAAAGAAAAAGAAACCTTTGTTAATTCTAGGTAGTTAATACTCTGGTTTTTGTTTTCCTATTCTCAGTATTTTCTTGTTTATTTCAAAACTTCTGTGGTCTTTAAAAAGTTGAGTGGATAAAGAAAACCAGTAGAAGATGGCAGAGAGACCTAGACAAGATAAATGCCAGAGGTTAGGAATGGTGACATAAATTAAAGTGGCAATAAGCCCTAGAGCACAGAAATTAAGTTGAAGGATTAAAAAAAAAAGCAAGCAGAATGTGTACTAGAACATTCCAGCAGATGGGGCACTAAGGGCAAGGCCCGCTTAAACATTCCCCCACCTCCGTGGTCTTTGGAAGAGACTGTGCCACTTCCGGCTCAGTAGGATGATTAATGTTCCTGAAGATAACCCTGAGTCATTTGGAAAAGCCAAGTCCAATTCAGCGTGCCCTATTCATCAAGAAACGCGAAACTGTCAAGACCTGGGTTTTTTAAATGTTCCAGTTCGGTCGCCTGGACCCCTGTTCCCCCCCCCCCCCCCCCGCCAGCCGAAGAACCCAGATGTGACTGCCTCATCCCCCTCATTTCTGTTAAGACCCAACCCTGGGCTTTGCCACAGCAGCTCAGAGGATACACTAGTTTTTTTTTTAATCTTGTTAGTTGTAAGGAGATAGTTACAGGTGCTAGTCAGAGCACTGGTATAGACAGATGTATGCACTTGTCATTCTCTATAATTATGTACTCCTTCCATTCACAAGAGGATGCTTCCAAACCATTGTCCCTGCCTGGGGATCTTGCTTGGGGACTTGAAAAAATCACAGATGATGTTTCTGCTTTCCCGCCTTGGCTGCTGCTTGGCTGATGGACCAGCCAGTCAGCTCTTCAAGGAGTAGCCAGTGGAGGGAGGGAAGGAGGTGGGAAGCCACGTGTGGTGGACTGAAACTAAGCTACCGTCATCTCCTATGTCCGCCACCAAGAATAGGAAATGAGAATGTCCTGGCATCAGCCTGGGTCTCGCAGCATGTGAGGTACGTCTAAGATAACTTATCTAACAGAAGTCAGTGGGTCTGCAAATGGTGCTGGGTGCCAGTGTCGATTCTAAGGCACTACAAGGATACAGGAAAATTAGCCTAGAGAATAGAAGAGTAAGCAAAAGTGCTATCGCTCGTATGACAAAGCCCGAAGTCCGTTCAGCTTAGTGGGTGTCTGTGGAGGACAACAGCCGTTGACTCTAGATGAACCATGACAATGAAAATAGAGGCACTCTCTGCTAACCTCCCACTCGCTAATGGGCCATGAAGTATCTTACAGATTTTAGCATATATAGTAACAGAAAACCCTAACCCTTCAGACAGGTGTAATTCATAATTTCCTGTCGGCTGTCTCGGCGCAGCGTTGGTTTCCTTTTTAATACCCAATGTGTCTATTGTAAATGAACTGTTTTAAGCCTAGAGTAGAGCCTGTGAGGACCGCTACAGCACATCCGTGCCCACCGTTTGCTTGTGTGAACTGTCCTTGAAGTCCTGTAGTTATGAGTTATAAAAGCATGATCTGTCCCACACGAATATACGTCAGACTTCTCGGTGATTCTCCAGGGTCAGTCTGAATTCATTATGTAATGTAATTAAGTGACTAATCACCTTGACAAAAACCTCACCCAGAAATCTGGTTAAACACAGGGTACGAAAGGGACGGGAAGCAGTGGTCCCAGTCACAACTCCTTGGAGAAATGATGGCGGTGACTCAACCTAATAAAACACATTCCAATGTATGCAACATCCTTAAGAGGTGTGCCAACAACCTTGAGAGTTAGCCCACTTTCCAGGTAATAAAACAGGCTTGAGAGATGAAATGCACATCTGAGGTCCTTCACTCAGTGGGATCAAAGCTTTCATCTCTCAGTCCTGTGCTAAAATCCTGGTTCACACGTGACCTGCAGTAGCAGTCCTAGAAGAAAGCCAGTCAGTGACACGATTGACCAGCAAGCATCACGGGCTTATGATGGCCTTGCACTGGGCCCCGTGCCTTCCTCACCGTCACCCTTCACGAGACTGTAAGGTGATGTTCCACCCCATGGTGCCCCTTAATGGACACCCCTTAGGCCTTAGGATGGAGGCAGGGTTAGAACGGGACTTCCCTCTTAGGGGTGAAGGGATAAGCCGAGAGGCACAAACATAGAGCATAGGGACAGAGCATGCGTTGTATGACCCCACTAGGGCATAGGTAAGTATTTGAAAGGTAAATATTCTGCACAGAAACTGTACAGTGGTACATGTTCCCACTGAGTCAAATCAATATAGGAAGGGGTCACGGATGTGCTTTTCTTGGAAAAGAGCCACAGTTTCTGAGACCATTTTGCCCTTGAAATCTCAGAACAAGACAAACAAGGAAGAAGGAGCTAGCCTAGTTTTTCAGAAAAATGCATGTGCACACATATGCAGGATATAATGAAGCAATACCGTGCTTCCCGGTGATGTGTAGCCCTGTGCCCTGCTCTTGACGACTGAGCACACCACTAGAAAGCCAGTCACTGTGGTCCCAGTGGACTTGGCACCTTTCAGGGCACCTGGGTGACTCAGTCAGATAAGCCACTGCCTTTGGCTCAGATCATGATCCCAGGGTCCTAGGATCGAGCTCCACATCGGGCTCTCTGCTCAGCAGGGAGCCTGCTTCTCCCTCTCCCTCTGCCTGCCACTCCCCCTGCTTGTGCTCTCTCTGTGTCAAATACAGAAATAAAATTGTTAAAAAAAAAAAACTTAGCACATTTCTCGGCCACTGTTCAGTTTGCCCCTCATCACCCTGTGATGTAGGCATTTCCCTCTTACAGATGAGCAAACTGAGGCCGGGGGATATGAGATGATGCTCTCAGAGCCCCAGCAGGGGTGGTCAGCACTGGAATGAACCAAGGATTTCCATAGCAACCCTTTACTGAGCGCACCAATGCATGGCTTTGATGTGTAGCTCTCACAGTCTTCGCACAACCCCCAGTGAGGTCGTTAGCACAAATCCCCGTTGCACAGATGAGTAAACTGAGGCTGCAAGAGTAAAGTGGTTGAAGTTATGTGTGCAGGGGGGCATTGGCAAAGCCAGGATTCTGAAGCAGGCGGGTGGCGGGGCACGCAGGGGTGGGGAGGGTGTGTCCAGAGCTGCTACTGTCCATCACCTTGCTAACTCCACCTCCCCAAAGCTGCTCTACACAGCGAAGAGGAAGTTAAAGATGTTCCTGATGACAGCTGTGTATGCCTCCAAACACTCAAAACCTACCAGGTAGAGCCCTAAGGGCTTGACTTGTTACCTCAGTTAATCCTCACCGTAACCCTGTAAATGGGGAGCAGTATTGTCCCCAATTTACAAAAGAGGAAACTGAGGCACGGAACATTTAGGTTGCATGCCCAAGTGCCCTCCCCTCTGTAGTGGAGGAATAGGATTCGAACCCAGGATTCCAACCTCAGCAGAAGCCACATGTGTTTTTCGTGTTCTTTTGTAGCCCCTGTATTAGGAGACCGACCTAAATTCCTAATTATTCTTACAAAACGCTCGACAGTTAAATAGCAGCTCACTTGTCAGTGAATGTGGCATGTTGCGCGTGGTCTCTGTGTCTGTGTGCGTGCAGTCCAGCTCCGACCGGGTTGCAAGCGGCCTGGTGGAAAGGTTTGCACCTTTAGCCTCCTTGGGGAAGGGCTGTCACCTGTCCCCGAGGCAGCGCGCGGCGGCCCATTCTTTGACCCGTGGCGCCCTCTGCTGGTGTCTGTTGCAGAGCTGCAACGACGTGGTGCAGGAGCGGTTTGGGCCAGAGCTGAAGTACGACATAGCCCTGCGGCTGGCGGCTTTGCAAATGTACATCGCTACTGTGACCACCAAGCAAACGCAGAAAATCTCCCTCAAGTACATCGAGTAAGTGTTGAGCCTCGGAGGCGATTCAGGCCCAGGGATGCTGCCTCCGTAACGCCAAGGGTATTTTTGACGTCTGTCTCTGTTTCCAACATTGATGTCGTTTGCGGCGGGGCGTTCGTTCAACAGGGGCACCGCGACCGCACATCGCGTCCGTTTTGCGGGGGGAGAGACCCACTTCTTCCATAAGCCGCCTTTAGCGAATTGTGGTACAGAGGATCGGATGTCACATGAAGCGTCGGTTCTCAAAGTCCCGAATGGACTTGATTCTAAGCCAAGCTTTGGTCTCCGTGCTTTTCAGGCATGAAGGTCTTTAATTCTCATGACGTCCCTGGGAGAGAACTAGCCTTTTTGCTGTATTTTACAGATGAGCCAACCCAGGCACAGTAGGACAAAAGGCTTTGGCTGAGTGCGGGGGCTACTTGCTAGAGGGCTCAGGATTCGAACCCAGGTCCGGTGCGGGGTGGGCGGGGGTTCCACCTTCTGCTATGGTCCGTGTGATCGGTGGAAGCACCTGTGTTCAGGCTGCCACCCCTCCCTTAATCTTGGTAGCTCTGATGATTGTTCGTATTTCAAAGTTTATGGCAGGACAGGAGCCACATCTCCATGGAACAATAAGGCCGTAGAGCCCTCCCCATGTGCACGAGGGGTGGGCAAGCTACATGAAATCCTTCCTTCCAGAGAAGCTTCCCGGGGGCTGCGTGTAAAGCCTTTCTAAACTCCTGCATGTCGGGTTGACCCACCAGGGAATAAAATCACTTCTTCTCAACAGAGTTCGTGAGCCTGTGTGGGGGACGGTGAGAGCTCCAGGTTGCTGACTCCGAGGCCCCTAGTCTCACAACTCTCGGTTCTCCCATCTACACCGAGGGACAAATCCTCATGTACAATTTGAGAACCTCGGGCTTTTAGTTCTCGGCTCACTCTTTCTCACAGATGGCTCATGTCTTTCTTGCCACACAGGCTGTGAGTGTCACCTCAGAGAGACTCAGCTCCCAGAGGGGTCTTACACTCAGTCGGACACACTCGCTCCCTCATCCGTTCCCCTTTCGTGTGTTCCTGGGCACGGATGATAATGGGCCTCTGTGTGAAAAGGCGGCCTGAGCAACCTGCCATGGTTTTCAGACCATTAAAATGCATTTCTGTTCTTATTGTCCGTCCCCACGTTCAGCTAGTTGGAATATGGTACCGTCAGAAACCTCCCAGAGATGACTCACTTGAGTAAAACTCTTACAGTCTATGATAATGTCCTCATTAATTAATTTACTCACCCGTTCACTGAGCATTTTATGTGGGATTCACGGTAGGCCAGCAGAAAGTACAAATAAGCATAAAGGACTTGTGATCCAATTGTAAAGATACGAGGGGTGCCAGGATGGTTCAGTTGGTTGAGCATCTGACTTCAGCTCAGGTTGTGATCTGGGGATCCTGCTTTGGCTCCCCCCTCAGCAGGGAGCCTGCTTCTCCCTCTCCCTCTTCCCCTCCCCTTGCTTGTGCACATGCGTGTGCTCCCTCTCAAACAAATAAATGAAATCTCAAAAAAAAGATAGATATGATTTAAAATACTGATACAAGTAGAATTACCAGGCAGCCCGTAAGGAGGGCAAGACAATGGGTAGAAATAGGAGCTCGTAGAGGAGGAGGAGGACATGGTGATCATGAAAAACCCCATCATAACTAGCAGTGGCGTGGGTGGTCAAGTGGGGGGGAAGGCCGTCTCCCTACCCTTCTTTGGAGAGGATCTGGCATAGGAGAAATGACCAAATCCTGGCGGTCTTTACAGTATTTAGGAGACACTGGTTGGGCACCTGGCCAATCAGGGTAGAGTTCATAGATTTCAAAATATGGAGCATTGTTGGGATAGGGTTGTAGCCGTCGCTGGGGACATGGGCCTTCGGCAAACCTGTATTAACGCAGTCCTCTCTGTCTCTTTCTCTTGTGTGCCACCTATTGGTGACGTTCACACTTCCCCATCAGTGTCATACATCCTTAGGGGTCATGAACCCCATGCTGATTGCACACCAGCAGCACTCCTCACACACACACACACACACACACACACACACACACACAAACACACGCATGCACACACACCAGGTAGAAATGTTGCTTGAAGGACCTTGACAGACATCATCTTGCTGGCAGAGAAGACAAGTGTGTATTTCTAGCGAAGCAGCCACTGGGGAGGAGGAAGGGAAGGGAAGGGAAGAATGGCTTTGGGAGAACGAAGGAGTTCCCCAGGCCCTTCTCAGTGAAGAGAGAAAGACCATGTGGGCTGACGGGGGGGGGATAGTAACTATGGCAATAAACAAAGGAACTGGGAGAAATTGTGTTGGAAATACATACTCAGACACATAAATGAACTCAATGGGACTCGGCGGTGGGTTGGATAAATTGTCTCTTCAATTCACATTGGTCCCAAAGGCATTCCCCCTGGAGAGGGAAGAACGTGTTTCCTTGAAAATGCAACCAGATGTATTACCGATCAGATAGTAGGTTTCCCAAGTGTAAATTCAAAGTTGCCTCACTAATTGGGGACCTACCTCCATTTCCTGACTTCTTCATAGTTCGTTTGTTCCAACCAACATCAGAGCGCCATTTTGTCTTAGATAACTAATCATCACAAGATTGTGAAATTAAAGATATGCTCTTTATTGCAGAAAAGAATGGGGATTAGAGACTTTCCTTCCCTCTGCTGTGCTGCAAAGCATGAAGGAGAAGAACATAAAGAAAGCACTTTCACACCTTGTCAAAGCAAATCAAAACTTGGTACCACCGGGTAAAAAGGTATCACATTTGCATCTTAATAGAAAATGGATTTTAAAGAGAAAGGCTTGTGTGCATTTTTAAAAATGCCTAAAATTGGGGCGCCTGGGTGGCTCAGTGGGTTAAGCCGCTGCCTTCGGCTCAGGTCATGATCCCAGGTCCTGGGTTCGAGCCCCACATCGGGCTTTCTGCTCAGCAGGGAGCCTGCTTCCTCCTCTCTCTCTGCCTGCCTCTCTGCTTGTGATTTCTCTCTGTCAAATAAATAAATAAAATCTTAAAAAAAAAAAAAAAAAAAAAAAAAAAAAATGCCTAAAATTAGTGCATGAATAAAATACTTAGCAAGCACCGAACTTTCAGAGGCAATAACTGTGTAACCCCAACCCCCTCCCCCTTTTTTTTCCACTATCAACCTGTTTCTAAGGCTAATGACAAGTCAGTGTTCTTACGGAAACTTATTTATTTCTTGTAAGCTATAGAGTTATTATATGGAGTGTGCATGTGTGCACGTGTGCACCTGTGTGTGCGAGAGAACCTTGCATAGCCACCGAGACCTTGTGATCAGAGAACAGAATTGCGAGACAGTTGTACATTTCCATCGTGCCATCTTCAATGCGTAGCAGCCAGCAAGGGTCCTCGCAAACCAGCTATCCCATTATTTAAACCAGGGTTTCTGCCTCCCCACTGTTGACATTTGCAATCATTCTTTGCTGGGGGGAGGGAGGCCCTCTTGTGCATTGTGTGGTATTTAGCGAAATCCCTGGTCTCTACCTACAAGATGCCCTCGATCGTGACATAGAAAAATATCTTCAGACACTGCCAAATGGGCCCCGGAGAGCAAAATCAGCCCTGGTTGACAACCACTGAATTAAATCTTACTTTGGAAGGGAAGATAAAATGATCTCTACCATTCACCATCGTTAGTGTTAAAGTCTCCCTTATTTTTTTTTTATCAGAAGAAACAGAAAGGACATTTTAAAATAGATTGTGGGTCAGAATAGAGAGTTACGTGTATAGGTACTAAAAAGCAAAGGGTTTCAAGAACCAGAAAGAGGAACCTAAAAATACAGGACCTATAAAGTTGAAAGCAGTGTAACAGCCCAAGTACACTTAACAATTGATATTGGCCATAGAAACTTGGGCGGCTCTAATACAAATCACTGTTTATGTGGGTAATTCTTTGGTCTTGGTATTGGGTTATAAGTCATTTTTACTGGCCAAAACATACTTATTACTATTCCTTCCTCACCCCATGGCTCTTTCAAATGTAAAATCAGGTTTGACACCCTCTAGCCACTGTTGCCTTACTTCCTCATTTCTGTAAGCATTCAGCTCACAGAAATCCAACGGGATATCAGGGATCAAAATTTTATAGGGGCACCTGGCTGGCTCAGTGGGTAGAGCGTGCAACTCTTGATCTCGTGGTCATGATTTTGAGCCCTGCGTTGGGTGTAAAGATTACTTAAATAAATAAACTTTAAAAAAACAAAAAGTTTTTCTTTTTTTTTTTCAATTTCGGTTCTGATTGGCCCAAAGTTAATTTCTTTCGGTTGGCTCAATAGGATTTTTTTCAAGCATGGCCCACTGATTTTGTAATAATCGGCTTAACTGCTCTAGGATCTATCTATCACTGTTTTTCTCTGAAGGTCGGTTTTTCTAGCCAACAGTGAGTAGTTTGCTTTCAAATCAATTTGCAAAGTGCTCCTGGTTTTCGAAAGGAGGAGGACGGCTGAACAGTGCTCACTATCAATGTGTTTAGGCAGAGTTAACAATCAAGGACTCCTTTTAAGAGGTGGGAATCTCCATTTTTAAATCTTTAAAAGATAACTTTTATCTGGATAAAGTTTTTTTTTTTTTAATATCCTTCACGAAACTCAAAAGGTGCTTGAGTTGAACTATTCAAGCAGGGACTTCCGGCAAGCTCCAATATTTCCTCAGCGATTGGAGCACAGAAAGTCTACCCACGCCCCAAAACTTACAAAGGCCGGAGGAAACTTGAGATAAGCTTGGAGAGCCTCTTTCACCGGCTGTAGGTAGATGGCCAGTGTGTGTTCAAAACAGCTCTCAGGAAATCTGTGTAGGTGAGTTTCCTGTACACGGCCCACTTCGTCCCTACTCGCGATCAGAGAGCACCACTCGACTCTTGGAGTCTCCGATAAGCAGACATTTCAGTGGAATAGCTTACCATCTTGTTCTCATTTGTTGAGTGCCCTGGCCCAGCATATCCATGTCTGTGACCCACCCACTCCCATACATTTCCCCCCAAATAAACAGGTTTTCATCTGGATCCCTTACTGCAGCCCTTTATCCTGAAACCCAACACATAGCAATTTACTTTGACTCTTCATTCAGACTCCTTGTCGTGCCCCCCAGTTCGCCCAGTTGTTCCGCTGGTCTCCGGCAGAAACCCGGCCACACCCACTGCAATTAACACCTGAGGTTTCTTTTCTCTCCTCAGCTGTCTGCGCTGCAAGCCAAGGTCCATTATCTCAAGTTCCTCAGTGACCTTCGACTGTATGGGGGTCGTGTGTTCAAGGCAACATTAGTGGTAATTGCTTTTTGGTTTTTGGTGGGATTTTTTTGTTTGTTTTTTGGTTTCTTTTTTTTTTTTTTTTTTTGCTTTCTCTTGGGAGCCACGGAGACCTGCAAAATAGCATTGCCATAGGCTGTCTTGAATGAGCTGCCTTTGACAAGAGCAAATCAGCTGTGAATCTTTTCCAGCCTTCATTTCTAAGCGACTGCAGCGCAGTCTGGAAATATCAGAAGAAATGTTAAACTAGATAACGCCACTGTCGAATGCCCTAGAAAAAGGAATATGATGAACCAAGAGCATCGATGTGCTCTAACAATGGCCTTCTTTTAAATCATTGGGCCATAAGTTGCTTTCATGTTAAAAAAGAAACAACAAAACAAAACCCAAAAATCCTCATTTCTAAGAGTGTCTCATGATTATGAATGTATGTGCTGGGATAATAGTTACTTTCTACATTATTTATGATTGATGCGCCTCGATGCAATCGTAATGTTTGGTTCTTCTAACTGGTTGATTTAATACAATATAATCGAGGAATACTTGCTAAAGAAAATGTGATCTTATAAGAACAGACTGTCAGGCTCAAGTCTGCATGGTGTTTTAGAGGTCTAGGATTTTTAGGATTTGTCCTTCTCTCTCAGCAGGCGGAAAAGCGCTCGGAAGTGACTCTCCTGGTTGGGCCCCGATATGGCATAAGCCACGTCATAAACACCAAGACAAACCTAGTGGCTCTTTTAGCCGACTTCAGCCACGTCAACAGAATCGAGATGTTTACCGAGGAGGACAGCTTGGTACGGGTAGAGTTGCACGTGCTGGATGTGAAGGTAAATCTTTCAGCTGTTGACCTGGCACCTTGATCTGAAAAGCTCGTTTGTGGTAACACCAATATTATTTGCAAAGCCGTCGACATTGCATGGTGGGCAGAGGATCAGAGATGGGACGAGGTACAGAGAAAAATCCACCCATGTCCGGGCCGAGGCCTCCGGTCCTCCCTAAAGAGCTGTGTGATCTGGGGACGAGTTGTTTGACCACTTCATCTGTACACAGGAAAGCAAACGAGTTCATTTCTAAGGTCCTCTGTAGCTCCTGAGTGCATGAATCATAGAGAGAGAGAGTGGGAAGGTTTTTCCCTGCTAGCCTTCTAGAATATTCCTGTCCAGAGAGTCAAGGATATTTTTCCAACTTTGTTTAGAACGGCCATTTGGCCCATGTGTTTATTCTTTGGGAAAAGCTAAGCATTTCTGTCAGTTAGCCTTTATCTGCTATAGCCGTTAGTACTGACTGAACGGCTGGCCCCTATGAATGTCATGGCCATTCCATTTAAAACAACAATCTGACATTGTCCTCAAAGGGCAGAACTCAACTCCCGAAGCAGAAGTTGACAGGAAATAATCCAGGTCCCCTCTACCTACCTTCTTGTCCTAGTAGTGGATGAGTCATTGGTTTGGGGCCAGATGTTTCCATGGAGAAAAGGAAGCCGTGTCAGTCAGGAGGAGTGCTCTGAGAACAGGCGAGGGTTCTGTCTACACAACAAATCGAAAAGCCTCTATAGTGGGAAACAGTGACTGTGGACTGGAGAGTATGGTGCTCAGACATGGCGGCCACAGCTGGTGGCGTTCGTGGGCTGAATCCAGGGCCTCTGGTTGACTTCGTGGCAATGCAAGTGCAAGAACAGACTTGGGACATCTGGCCCACTCTGTGGGCAGAGATGCTAACAACAGTGGCCCCCTCACAGAAAGAGCAGGGGAAAGGTTGAATTGGAGGCAGTCATCACACACCTGATAACAGGATGATCCGACCCAACGGAAGTAGGTGGCAAGACCCTATGGGTGGTCTCCTGCTTTCCTATAACGAAAGAATTGTGGGGTGCTTTGAGGGAAGCCCTCAGTTGAAAGGGAAAGAAAAGGCAGGTTATCAAGTAGTATGGGGGCTTTGGGTGGAATGGTAGATTCCATTAGCCAGGGCCATCAAACGTGGCCACGGTCCTATACCTTGAACTGAAAGCAAGAGCTCATCACCTTGATGTTTCTGTGCCTCTCTGGGTGTCTGCTTTCGTATTGCTCCCTTATTCCTGTCAAGTTTTCAGTCTCTCTCACCAAGAATCCACCAGCCAGTCCACCCTTACTAATTCCAAGAGAATAATTGCTTCAGCTAACCACCTCTTCCCTATATGCCCAAGCCTTGTCTCCAATTATATGCTAGCCTCACTCTTTCCAGAAAGTTTTACCAAGGCATTTTCTTAGCTCCCATCTCTGGTTTGTTCTCCTGTGAATTTACAATTTCTTTTACAAGCAGCCCATCCTGGATGTTTTTTAACACTTTGCATTCGGTCTTAGATGTAATTTCCACTGGAATTTTTACTTCTTTTCAACACTAATTTGCACTATGAACCCCAACTTCATCTTCCCGTGATTTTTTAGATCACAGGTTCACATTTGGTAACTGACCCCTTAATTGTCACTTTTTAAAAATGTTAACTATTTGGAAACAAAACCAGTGTTGTTGTTTTTTCTCCCATCCCAATATTACCTGGGAAGATTCAAAATGTCTCCGCTTTCAAGATGGTGTCACAGAAATGTTTTTCAGCAAGGCTCTTGGTGTTACTTCTGACCTTCTGTATTTCTCCAATGAAATGGTTGCCCAGTAACTTTCTTTGTTATATTTCATAAGCACCAATGCAACTGTTGTCAGCCTGAGGGAACTCATTAAGGAGGAATAGCTTTAACCAAAATATTCTCTTTTGTGTAGCCCATCACACTCCTGATGGAATCATCAGATGCCATGAACCTGGCCTGCTTAACTGCTGGCTACTACCGGCTACTTGTGGATTCCAGGAGGTCAATATTTAACATGGCCAACAAGAAAAATACAGGGACCCAGGAAACAGGTATTCTCTTCCTAAACTCATGAAGCACTACCCACCCCCTGCCTTACCTGACGACAATAAGAAGGTTTCTTTAAAAGTTAAAATTGTGCTCATGCAAAAATCTAGTGTCCAAATGTAATCTAAAAGCCTTCAAATAATTCTGATATGGTCTATTTTTTAAATGAAAATATTGATTTTTTCCATCCTGTTTTACTCGTCCCTTGGAAATGGTGGTGTTTCAAAGGGAGTGGTGTTTACTCGTCCCTTGGAAATGCTGAACATGTTTCAAAGGGAGTGATTTTCTTATTCTGAAGGTAGTAAGCATCAGTCTTCGTGACTGAGTTTTTATTGCCTTGCTCTTCCAGAACTCAGGATGGGGAGAAATAATGATGGAATGCACAGTAGGACTTGTAAGGCCCCCCGCCCCCCCAACCCCCCACCCTGCTTAGGGCTTTTCCCTCCTTAAGGGGCCCTAGGCCTAGATGTCTGGGTACCTCCTCCTATATCCGACTTATATCCAGGATTCTGGGAGCTCTAAGACCCACTGGAGGACTTAGGGATCACCCAGTACTTGGACTTGGGCCTCTAGAAAGAACCCCAACAGCCATCTTAGCTCTGTAGTGGGAGCACTGATATGGCAAAGACAACCAACCAGTTCAGCCACTTGACAGGACAAGATAGTTCCCAAGTGGGGACAAGGAGGACTGCGGTGTTAACAGCTTCTCTGAGAGTGGGTGGTTTTGATTTGCTTTAGAATTTCTTTTCTTTAGTGTTTGATTATTTTCTTCCATCTACTGGGGACACTCGGTAAATGTGGCTGATGGACAGACACTAGCACTCAAGCCAGAGCTGCTGACCCATGAACAAATCATCACGGGGCATTCTGAAATCAGGGTTTCTCTTAAAGGGAAAATCTTAAGAACAAATTCCATTGTCACCATTTCTGAAAGGGGCCCAGGAGAGAAAAATCCTCTCACTTTCCGACTTAGTAGAAAACGTAAATCGTTACTCCCTAAATATCTTGTTACTTGTAGACGCGCACAACCACACAGCTCACGCACAGCTGATGATGATGGCTGGGGAGGGGAAAGCAGTGGTCACAGAAAGAAGGGGAACCTGAGAGAAAATGAGGGCGATGGCCAAGGCATGCCAGAAGGCAGCTTGGAATTACAACTGGACGTGATCCAGCCCCACCTGGAAGCGTCTTGTTTCCATTTCTCTGAGTTTCGGTTTTCTCATTTGTAAAATCGGAACCAAGAAGCTAGTGGGCAAGGGAAGGGTACAAAAGGAATTTGTGTACAACACCTAAAAGGATGCCCAGAACTTCTGTCAACAAGGGACAGGGAAGCAGGAGTGGGAGAACTTGAGAACAAAAGTGACAGAAATGGAGAAAAGAACGGAAGACAGACATAAGGCAAGGGAAGACCCTGAGACACGCAAATGATCAAAAATAAACAGCTAAGGAACAAGAAGGCGGTGGCAAGGGTACGCCAGCTCTGGTGGTGAACATTTGTGGGATCACATGTTTTCGAGCTAGGAGATTTTGAACAACTTCGCCCCGGCCTAGGAAATTCCAAAGATCGGTTCTGTAGTGTAACACAACCCTTTCAAGTTGGAGAACTGATTTTTTGCTTTTTAATTTTCAAATCTTGAAGTTGATCTTGAAAATGGAACCTTTTTTCCCCATAGACTGTTGAGATTGTACAGGTGTGTTTAGAAGACGAAACCTACCATTTCAGCAACAGTCACAGCAATAAGGGCCTCCATTCTGTCCTTTCGATAGTGACTTACAATGTCATGTGACCCTCCGAGACCCAAGAAGCATGGAGGGTAAAGCCTGTTTAGACCAGCTCATCGCTGGTCCACACTGTCTTCCCACAAGATTAGGCCATGGTGTAGACCGCAGTTCCTAACCCACATCCTTCTGTGTCTCTAAAATCATTCCAAAAGCCAAGCCAGTACACCCTTTTGGAAGGAAGCCAAGATTGAGTGTGTATTTTCTTCTTACCTCAAATTGATCAGAGACCTTAGTCAAGATCTCTAATAAGGAACAGCAAGCTCCCATTTCTTCCCTATCCTGAAAACTAACCTTCAGTTACTTTCAGAATCCCTGAACCCACATAGCTATGACCTCTGAGCATTAGGAGGAGCTGAGTAAATATCAATCAACCGTTTTAGCCACCGCTCTGTTCAGCTTTCATGTTGTTCTAAACCAGAAGTTGGCAAAAGATGGCTGACGGGTCAGATCTTGTTCTTGTAAATAAAGTTTTATTGGCACTCGGCCGTGCACATTTTACTTGTTTCCTAGGGCTGCCATGCCAGGGTATCGCAAACCCTGAGGCTTAACGTAACAGGAACTTACTCTCTCATAGTTTTGGTGGCTACAGGTCCAAAATCTAGGCAGCAGCAGGGCCGTACTTCTTCCACAGGCTCAAGGGGAGAACCTTTTCTTGCCTCTCCCAACTTCCAGGGGCCAGCAGCATTCCTTATGGCTGCATGACTCTGATCTCTGCATCGCCTTCCCCACTTTTCTGTGGGGCCCCATATTTCCCTCTGCTTTCCTCCATGAGGACACTGATTGTTGGATTTAAGGCCCACACGGATAATCCGGATGAACTCATCTCAAGAGCCATAACTGAATTATCCTTGCAAATGCTCTTTTTTCAAATAAGGTCATATTCACAGAGCGGACCTGTCTTTTGAAGAGGCCCCTGTTCAGCCCATTGCATGCACGTCTTTGTGTGGCGGCCGTGGCTACTTTCGTGGGAGAGGACCAGAGTTGAGTGGTTGCTTGACCGAACAGTCGACCCACAAAATCTAAAATGTCTACCATCTAGCCCTCCCTTTGTAGGAAGAATTTGCCAGCCACTAGTTTAAACCCAGAGCTCTGTCACAGCTTTGCTAAACCCCTCTCCGTCTTCCAGCAATTCAATCCCCCCACACACCGCCCCACACACAGCCAGTCGTCATCAAAATTGTTCATAAAACAGTGCTGAACCCCCATACGTCTGTTTATCATCAGGTAACATGTAAATATGGTTCTCGTGGAGTAGCTCAGTGTCTTCAAAATTATATCTTTACTTGCTACTCGCAAAAATACATGCATTTAACAAAAGGACTTGGAACAACGTTCAGCATTGAGTTTAATGTGTACCATTTGGGGGAAGCAAACACATCTTCCATAAAACTGATTTTTTTCTCCCCGTATGTGTTGTACAGCTGATGTCAGTATTATCCAGTCTTAGGCCCAGGGGCAATTTGAGGGCACAAATGGGAGAATGTGTGGCCCCAACATTTCCCCAGAATGTTTCCTCTGGAATCTACAAAGCAATATTGACAGAATGACACCCTGCCTTGTCTTGTTAAATGTCAGAGCAAAATCTCCACATCAGAATTCCCTCTTGGAAGACCCTTGAGGAACAGCCCAAACAATGATTTTTAAATTAGGGTTTTGCGATTTTAATTCATGAGGAACATCAAACAAACCCTCAGGAGTTCTCCTGATACCAATAACCATTGAAATTAGCCAAACTGTTAACTACGCTTGGAAACAGCAGAGAGGGAAAAAGAAAAGAAAAGAAATCGTAGAAGTACGTTACCTGTAATGCAGTCCACCTTACACAATCGTACACGTGCGCACACGCGCACACACACGGGCTTCCATCCTGACCTTTATGCGTGAAAATCTTAACACCCACTAGGATATACAAAGACTGAAGATAGCAGTTTTTGTGTTCTCATTACAATATTATCCTATTCTTATGTATGTATGTCTTAGATTATTTTTACTGTGACATTATTATATTATCACTACAATATTTCCTAAAATATGTGGTGAAAATATAAGACTTTCTCTTAACTCAGTGAGGAAAAAGTCCAACATCTTCTTCCACAAGGTGGGGAATGTCAGCGCTTGCTTTACTGAGAAAAGGGGGATCTATTTTCTAGAATGACAGCTGATTGGACTATGGCCTTTAAGGAATTTGAAAGGCGTGTTGTATATTCCCATTCATAGGCGGAAATGAGGTCCTCTAATAATAGAACCAAGGGTCACATGGAGTTAAGCTCTAGTTCCCTATTCTCAGATGGTATTCTTTTTTTTTTTTTTTTAAATCAAATGGCAATTATATTTTGTGCAGGCTCGATTTTGTTAAGGTCAGTTCTCCTAACCAGGAAAGCCTGATACCTGAAGCCTCCATCGACTGGTTCGCTATCTGGAAAGCTGCATGACCGTATTTCCAAAAGTGATACTACAAGCCATGAAATTAAGAAACCAGGCCTCCCAGTAACCTTGTCTTTGCATGATTCTTTCTCCTTAGGAACTGAAAATAAAGGAAAACATAACCTCCTTGGCCCCGACTGGAACTGTATACCCCAGATGACCACCTTCATTGGCGAAGGGGAACAGGAAGCCCAAATCACATATATAGATTCAAAGCAGAAGACAGTCGATATTTCAGATGGCACCTTGTGTCCCAAAGACCACCGGCACCTGTATCTAGACAACACCTATAATCCGGATGAACTCAACCAGCCGCTCACCCAGCCGGGAGACGCTCCGTGTGAGGCCGACTACAGGACTCTAGCTCAGCGGTCCCTGTTGACCCTCTCAGGACCAGAAACACTGAAGAAAGCACAGGAGTCTCCAAGAGGAGCTAAAGTGTCCTTTATTTTCGGAGATCTCGCCTTGGATGATGGCGTGAATCCCCCGACTCTCGGCTACGAAAGACTGTTGGAGGAGAGCCCGGAACTGCTGGAGAAGCAGAGGAGTCTCTACATGGCCAGTGCCAACGACATGAAGGGCCTGGATCTCGCTCCGGATCCCGAGAGCATCCAGTTTGTGGCAAATTCCGTTTATGCAAACATAGGCGACGTGAAGAACTTCGAGGCTGCCGAGGGCATAGAGGAGCCCCTCCTGCATGACATCTGTTACGCAGAAAACACCGACGACGCGGAGGACGAGGACGAGGTGAGCTGTGAGGAGGACCTCGTGGTGGGAGAGATGAACCAGCCGGCCATCCTCAACCTGTCTGGGTCAAGCGATGACATCATTGACCTCACGTCCCTGCCCCCTCCGGAAGGGGACGACAATGAGGATGACTTCCTGCTGCGTTCCTTGAACATGGCCATCGCTGCACCCCCACCTGGCTTTCGAGATAGTTCAGATGAGGAGGACTCTCAGAGCCAGGCAGCCTCCTTCCTCGAGGACAAGGAGCCAGGCAGAGGTCTGCAAGGTGATGAGATCCCCGTGTCCCTCATTGACGCGGTGCCCACCAGCGCCGAGGGGAAGTGCGAGAAGGGTCTGGATAACACCGTCGTTTCCACTCTGGAAGCTCTAGAAGCTCTGTCCGTGTCAGAAGAACAGCAGACCAGTGACAATTCAGGTTCTTTCACGATTGTTACATTTATTCACTGATAACCGTGCATTTCGTCCTCTCAAGCCATTTACCCCCGGAGTCCTGTTACCTGCTGTTCTCCATTTCACGCATGTCCCGTTTCATAAGTGCGTTGAAACAACCATTGTGGGTTTTTTGTGTATATGATTTCCTTTGTTTTTTTTTTTTGTTTTTTTTTTTAATATGTGGCATGTATTTTTCCTCATTTCTGGAACAATTGTGCAATAAACTCAGAGTCCTCACTGCAAAGGGAAAACCTTGTTTTTTTTGTTTGTTTTTTGTTGTTGTTGTTTTAGTAATAACGAGTCCCATTTCCTTACGTGTCTCCTAGTGCCTCTGATGCATCCAATAATCGGTTCTTGTCTTTTACGGCATGCAGGTGTAGCCATCTTGCGGGCTTATAGTCCCGAGTCTTCGTCAGACTCGGGCAATGAGACTAACTCTTCTGAAATGACTGAGAGCTCTGAACTGGCCGCAGCACAGAAGCAGTCAGAAAGCCTCTCCCGCATGTTCTTGGCCACTCACGAAGGCTACCACCCGCTGGCGGAGGAGCAGACCGAGTTCCCCACCTCCAGAACCCCCGCCGGGGGCTTGCCTCCCAAGTCCCCCCACGCCCTGGCTGCCCGCCCCGTGACTGACCTCCCGCCCAAAGTTGTGCCTTCCAAGCAGATCCTTCCCCCAGACCCTATGGAGATGGAGCCCGAAACCATGGAGACCAAGTCGGTCACTGACTATTTTAGCAAACTGCACATGGGATCGGTGGTGTATTCCTGCACCAGCAAAAGGAAAAGCAAGCTGGCCGACGGGGAGGGGAAGGCTCCCCCTAGTGCGAACCTGCCCGGGAAAAAACAGCAGGGCACCAAAACAGCCGAGGCAGAAGAGGAAGCCAAAGGTAAATTTGGTACCGTGTCTTCAAGGGACAGCCAACACCTAAGCACTTTTAACCTGGAAAGCACTGCCTTTCGCAAGGACAGCCAAAGCTGGTACGTGGCCGCTGACGGGGCGGTGGCCCAGAAAAGTGGCCTGGAAGCGGCAACACGGATCCCATTCCCGAGAGCTTCTGGTCTGGGGACCAGGGAGGCAGAAGAGAAGGTTGAAGGGGCTCCTGACGGACAAGCCAGTGAGGTTTCAGCGCTTGGCCAACGGGATCACTTCTTAACGGACGTGACCTGTGTATCTTCAGCCAAAGACTTAGATAACCCCGACGACACCGACCCGTCTACCTGTGACCATCCTTCCAAGCTTCCTGAGGCGGAAGACAGCGTGGCCCGCCTTTGTGACTACCACTTGGCCAAGCGGATGTCCTCGTTACAAAGCGAGTGCCATTTTTCTCTGCAGAGCTCTCAAGGCTCGTCGGTGGACGCGGGCTGTGGCACGGGCAGCAGCAGCACGAGTGCCACACCCGTGGAGTCCCCACTCTGCCCCACCATGGGCAAGCACCTGATTCCCGAGACTTCGGGGAAGGGCATGAGTTATGTTCCCTCCGAGGAGAGAGCCTCTGGGCTGCCCCCCCACGGAACCACCTTTAAGGAATTACACCCACAGGCAGAAGGGATGTGTCCGCGCATGGCAGTGCCCGCCCTGCACACAGCTATTAACGCGGAACCCCTGTTTGGCACTTTGCGAGATGGATGTCATCGACTCCCCAAGATTAAGGAAACCACAGGTACAGCAATGATGGATTTAGTGCTTTGCGTTATGCGCCCAAAACACGTAAACCAGATTTACGACAAACCGAAAAATACAAAGTCTGGAAGTAAAGGACAGCTTAGGGGGTTTTGGGTTTTTGTTTTTGGTTTTTGGTTTTTTTTTTAAAGGCTGCAAAACTATGGCAAGGCTAAGTAGCGATCATGGATCCTCCCCTCCCCCCACCCCCCCACCCCCAGTGTTCGGTGAACACTGAAGTTTCTGGATCTGGATCAAGAGTGGGAATAGCATTTGCTGTTTGGACTCTTGTTCTGTGCCTGTTTCCAAAATGTGGGGGAGCAATACATTTTTTTTTTCTAAATTCTAAATGGGGATTTTTAGCAGCATTCAGCAGGACTTTTGGTTATGAGACAGTATGATGTAGAGCCCCAAGAGTCTGATGTCCATCTCAAGACCTCGAATTTCTGTTTTTGCCATTTCTTATTGAGGGGCAAGGAAGACTAATAGAGCAGGGTAGTGGGGAGGTCGAAGGGGTTAGGGAAGATCATTTGCCCTTCACTAGTACTTACCATCCCAACCTACTCTGTAAGACTTTCTTAGACACGTGTCCTAAAGTATCTGGCACACCTTGGGGTCAGGAAGGCTCCGGGGGTACGCATGACGAGCTGCTTCATTTTCCCCCAAAGAATAAAATAGGGGCACAGGTAGAAACAAGAACACGGACACCTTCTGCACCCACCCTCACCATTCTGCCACCCAGTGGGCACATAGTCCTCTCACCAATCTACTTGGCCAGCCATCACATGGCAAAAACCGATGTTCTTTCACACTCTCAAATATCAAAGTATATCAGCAATTATCTCTTCCATCCTAGGTCAGTAGATGGTAGGGAGAGCTTACCTTGGTTCTCCATTCATGCCATTTTAAGATGATCTCCTTTCGCAAACCCACCGTTGGCACCACCCGCCTTGGGAAACCCGTCTATGAATGTTCCTTAACTCATGACTCCACTAGCATCTTGACCTCCAGTTCAGGCATGCTGTTTACTCTTTCATGGTTTACCAAGAGCTTTTCCCCTGGCGTCCCTCTTCTCACAAAAATTCTGTGAGGCGGGAATATTTTCTTCACATGACAACTTTTTTTTTTAAACTTAAATTCATGTGACAACTTTTTTGAGAGAAGTTGGGCAACTCGCCCAGGGTCTCTGCTTCAAACCCAGTGCCAGACAGACCTAGTGGGGTTCTCTTGAAAAGTTGACCTTATTTACTTTGCATTCATTAAATTAGACCACCTTGGAAAAAAAAAAAAAAAGATAACTGATGCCAGGATTAACCTAACTCTCTTGGAATGGAACTTCAATGTCCTAAATATGTTTGCATAGTCAAGATCTAGGGTGTGTGTTTTCTAATTACATGTCTAAATGCCAATAGATAAATGTGGGGGACAAGGCAAGTCATGAAACACCATGGTCTCCGAAAATAATTGTGATTCCAAAGAAAACCGTAGTTTCAGAAATAACAGATTCCCTGTCTTTCTTGAAATGTTTTGAAATGGAAATCTGATGAGATCTCAGGGGGTAGCCATTGAAAAGGGGGCCGACCCTGACAAACGCGGCCCTTCTAGAGTACATCCTCGGAAAGTGACAAACAGCACATAGAGATTGAGTGAAAATGACCACCCATGAGATGCTTAATGATTCTCTCTGTTTCTCTGCTACCCCTAGTGTAGCTTTGACAGAGCCTGGGAAGGAGAGACGAGGAGGCATGCCTTCAGCTTGGTCTCAACATCCTGAAGCTGATCCCATCCTGCTACCATCAAACCTTCACTCGGAATCAAAGGTGCCAAATCCAAATCAAGACCCTAATGATTTCTCCCAAGCAAATCTGGCATATGGAGAGGCTGTGAACTGGCGGCCACTGGATCTGAGAGGGGGGAGCCTCGGAACACCCCCCAGCCAGAGGGCTCTGGGATGTAGCAGCAGTATCCTCTTGGGATCTGTAGGTTTGGAGACCTTCCAGGAGAGAACCAAGGGTGCGGTCAGCTTAAAGTGTCCGGGTATCACGGAAGCACAGGAGGCCAGTTCGGAAAGGCGAGCAGAACTCCCCCTGGGGAAGAAGCTCACCAAAAGCTTTTCCCAAAGCTCGATGTTCTTTAGCTCCGAAGGGAAGGGTCACAAAAGGTCCCCGGTGGCTCACAAAGACTCCAAGCTGTATAGGACATTACCCTTGCGCAAGCTGGAAGGCAGCAACTGGAGATGCCGGGGACCTTTCAGCTACTGCTTCCTGAACCGAGGGCAGGATGAAGAGGGTGATGAGGATGAAGAGGAGGAAGAGGCCACCCACCAGGTCTCTTGCCTCTTTCGACCACAGATGACTCAAGCCATGCCAGAACCCATCAGTCCGCCTCTGGCTGTTGGGATTCAGAAGCAAGGAGGGGAGCTGACCAGAGCGTCAGTGCTGAAGGTCTGGGCAGAAGACCTGCCTGGCCCAGAGGATGCGGACTTTAGCAACCTGGCCTTCGATGCCCGGATTGCAAGAATCAGTGCCCTAAAAGAGAGCACGTACGCCATGCCTGATGGGTTCCTCGCAGCCCAAAACGATGCCAATGAGCTGCTCTGCCTTGTCAGGGCGACAAAGGGGAAGAGAGAGGAGTCACGCCCGGAAGCATATGACCTTACGCTTTCTCAGTACAAGCAACTGTTGTCCATCGAGTCCAGACAGTTGGGAAGTGCCTGTAGGAAACTGGCGATGGCCGAGAAGAGCCCAGAGGAGATGCTCCTAGCCATGACTTCCAGCTTTCAAGTGCTCTGTTGCCTAACGGAAGCTTGCATGCGATTAGTTAAAGTCGTGAACTCAGAAACACAGCGGCAGGAAATCGTAGCGAAGATCAACGAAGTGGTCATAAACTACATTTGTCTCCTGAAAGCTGCAGAGGCAGCCACGGGAAAGACGAGTGGGGATCCTAATGTTGGACTCTCGGCGCGACATTCAACCACCATGGCCGCCCTCGTAAGCACACTAACGCGTTCTCTCAAGATGCTTTTAAATAAATAAAGTATGAAAGTCACATCATAATCTACCTTTGCAAAGCCATACGTGAACGTTTATTTACTTTATGTGTACGATGAACAGATGTCTCCTTTCTTCTCTCTGTATATTTTGTTATTTTATATAAAATAGGAGATGAAAGTCACACTGATGAAATGTTGAAATGTACTAATCAGATGTATTCTGTTTATATTATACATATATATACACACAAAAAAGAAATATCCAACCAAGTGATGACATTTGGCTATTTTTCATATAGTTGAAACTCCAGTTAAATGACGTGAAGTTTTAAATTTTACCGTGTTAGAGCAAAACAATGAATCCTATCCCCTCTCCCTCCAAGCGGACACTTGGAGACCATATCATTCATACTTAGAAGTTAAAACAGAAAGAGAGAAAGAGAAAGAAATCACAGTGTATATAAAATAGTACTTACATTTTAAAATTACGATTTTTAAGCATTGGCAATAGCAAAGAAGATCTTTAAAATCCAAGAAGCTATTATGAATTAATAGAGAATATATATAATTAATTTTAATTTTTTGCTCCTAGTGTTTGGTTATCTGATGCTTTCGTCCAAGAATCCTACATGAAATTTAATTTTGGCTTATGCCGTTTGGACTCGAAACGGGATGGGGGTGGATTCTATTGTGTCCCTACAAACGCTCATCACGTTGTTTCTATAATTAAAATACTTCCCAAATAGGAGAAGAGAGCTAACGATGGGCAGGTTCCTAGGTAATACCTAGAGTTAGAGATTATCTAGTTACATAAAGTGAAAGCAATTAATAATATCAAAATTAAACTTTTGATGAAAAGAGAGATCTCCTTTGATTTAATGTCAAAATATATAAACCAAAGACGTCATCTTCCTTCCCACCCCAACTCAACTGCGAAACTTAGAATTCCATTAAGAGTGACAGAACATTGAGTGAAGTATTTGCAAAATTACCAAAAGCAACAATCAGTGATCATCGGAGTCCATGCAGATCCAGTCCCATAAAGCGGACGGGACGCCAGCCTGTGAGGCACAGCGCTCTACCTAGAGCTCCGTGCATCACCTCGACAGGGGCCAATGTTTCCAACCAAATTTGGAATCCCAGCCTAACATCGGGACAGTTTCAAATCCGGAGTGTTCCAGAAAATCAGGGAGAGATGGCTCCTCTATTACAGAAGCCATGATCAACAAAGTGTTTAGGAGAAGTTCTCATTTGGATCAGTAGATAGAAATAGGAAAGCTGGGGGGTAAAAAAAAACAAACAAGTGGTAAATTTGACCACTTTTGGGGAAACTGATAGAATGTAAAGAAGTTTTCAGAACCGTCCTCTGTCTACAAATGTATCTTTGGGTCAAAGCAAAAGGACGCAAGCTGCAACTGTCAAATAAAATTGAAATGTACATATGTACTTAATGGGTCATTTAGTGCTCAAGCTCCACCTACTCCTGTTTGTGTAGACGGCTCCTTAAAAGATGACAGGAGTATGCCAGGTGCAAATACTTCATTTTTGTAGCCTACTGGGCAGAAGGCGTAACAGTCTGTAGTCGCTATCTCTTCTCATCAGTCGTTTCATAGAGACTCCATCCCAAAAGTCACACATATTTCTAGATGGTAGCAAACAAAAGGAGTTTAGGTGTGTGTTATTATAAATAATGTTTAAATAATACAACATTATTTTCTTATAATTATAAATATTGGTGTTTGATATTGATCAATATTAATGGTGTTTACTGTGGAAACTTTTGGTAAATATTCTGTGTACTAAAATGCTAACATTAATAGGATGTGTGTTCTTTGTCAGACAATGTGCTGAACATATCACATATATTTAACCATCACAACAATCTTATGGTTTGGACACTTGTTAATTCCCTATGGAGGCAATATGGTTTAATCGTTAAGGACATGGGGCCTGGGGTCAGAACCTTCTTGATTTACATTTGGACTCTGCCATTTTCTACCCCTTTCATCTTGGGAAAGTTAATCTGTGTTTTCTAAATCTCGATTTCCTTAGAGGAAAACGAAAATCTCTTTCCATAGGATTGTCATGACTTTTAAGTATAATCACGTGTGTGAAAGTTTTACTGCATTACCCAGCAGAGTAAATACTTAATGTTAAGATAATTTCGTCATAGTCATTATGTCAGATATATCGCCCAACCTGATGGGGGGCGGGGTGTTTGCTTTATCTGCATATTGTCTCCTGCCTGTACGGTCAGGACACATTCTGTGCGTTGCATGTGTCTAAAAGGAGCATACAAGGAAGCGGTGATCCTTGTTCAAATCCTGTCCAGTTAGAACAGCTTTCAGTCCATTCCAGTTCTTTGAGAGGCCTCTGTGAAGCAGCTCTGGGTCTTTCCAGATCATCTCCCATTACCTATGGGTGCTCTGGTCCATTTCTGTTTCTTACAAACTCTTTAGTACTTTGAAAACCTGAAGCCCCCACCCACCCACCCAATTCACTACACATGGGGCTCCTGAGTGGGGTCCAGGTCCACTAGAGTGTAGGAAGAACATGTTCGAATGATCCTTGTGTTTATTTTTATCTAGCCTTTTTTATGTTTGTGTATGTTTTATAATGGCATAATAGTATGGTGGTGTATGTACATCATTTTAAATAAATAAATCAATTAATAAGCATATGCCTGGTGCATGTATGCAAAAATCTTGTCACAGGTAGGGTCGCATTCACACGAGTTAGGAGACCACTGAACCAGAGAATAAAACTTCCTTGTAACTCCAGGTCCTTTTTTTTTTTTTAAAGATTTATTTATTTCAGAAAGGGGGGAGAGCACGCGTGGGTGGCAGGAGAGGCAGAGGGAGAGAAAAGCAGACTCCCCACTGAGCACAGAGCCCATCGTGGGGCTCTATCCCAGAACCCTGAGATCATGACCTGAGCCGAAACCAGGGGTCGGTTAGACTGCGCCACCCAGGTGCCCCTGTACCCGTGGTCCTTTATACTGAAGTCCTCAGCCTGGTTTTCCAAGTGTGTCACTATTAATTTTTTATTCTGAGGCTTTGAAACATACACAAAAGTAGACACAGTCATATAATGAATCGTGTGTACTTCTCACACACCAATTCATTTCGTAAGAACTTCTTACAGGTGACTTTTAAACATAACCACAATGCCATTTTCACACTTCTAAAAATCAATAATTTCTTAATGTTATCAAGTAAATATTAGAGAAGAAAGTGAAAATTCCTATAAACCCAACCCCCAGAGACAGTCCTTGTCAACAATTTAGGGCACCTTCTTTCAACTTAACATATATATGTATGTATATATTATTGTCTGGGTTTGTGAGTTTAACATTTGACTCAGAGTTGGTCTGACTGCAAGTGCCCTTCTAGCTGCGTCCCCATTCCAGCATACTTTATGTAAGTAGATTGGCCAGAAGGGGTACGATGGACGTGGAAAGAATAAGATGAAATAAGAAAGATGAACCCCACAGCATTAGGCTTCTAGTAACATCCAACAACTAGTGCAATTGCTTCAAACACTGAAATTAACACAGACTCCCTAGGCCCAACTGCAATCAGTCTAATAGCAAAATAAATTACTTTCCAGAAAAGAAAGACTAACAAATATTGGAATGACCAGTACAGCAATACTGCAAGGGATCAATTCCTTTTGCTAGGAATTTCATCTTCCATGATGATCTGTCTTAAGAAAGACAGTCTTCATTTATGTTCCTTTTTCATGTATTTCCAAATGCCAGTTACTCTCTGAATGATACTTCTGAGCTACTCTGGGTATTACTCTAATTTATTTCTCCTGGATTACTCTTGGTTTGGCAATGGGAGAAATCTACTCTCTTTTGTTTACCATTCATAATTGTGTTAACTGATTTTTAAATTGGAAAATGAGCAAATCGGCTCTGTTTGCATGATTCCTTATCTTTAAACAAACATTTAGAAATTTTCATAAGGATCAAAATATATATATTACATTGTTTCTCTCTAATCTGACTTTGTTTCCACATTTTGGGGGCTGGAGGGGTGCTTAGAGGTGGGAGATGTCTGAGGAGCTCTGTGTGGGTGGGTGGGAGGGTAAGACTAGTTTTCAGTTTGGTTTTATGGATTCCAGGGCTGGTTTCCCCTGTGGCAGTCCAAAAATTATGATAAAACGTTCTCTGTATAACATTCCCAAATCTTTCTTTAAAGTTAACATTGCAGAGATAGCTTCCCTGCTTTGAAAGATCAGAGTTGGAATCTAACCTTTTGAACTGAATTTTTATTCATAAGATCTTGAACATCAATAAGCTGGATACTTTTTCATTATCTCCCTGTTCTCTGGCCTACCCGACTCACTTTTTAATTTCAAAGCCTATACATAGGAAATCCATATCTTTATCAAGTGTTTCTGCTGCAGAAAATAATGGAATGAATTAAATCCTGGGTCACTGAAATAAGTAGATAGCCACTTATCCCACGTAGCTTAACCTCCTGCCTTCAGCTAAACTTTGTCCAATCTTGCCTCTGTATTTATGATTGCATCTCAATTTTCTGTTACACATTCACCTCAAAGCATTGAGTTGTTTGTGGGTTTCTTTGGGGTTTTTTCATTCTCCCTATTAATTCTCATTTTCTACTCCACAGCCTGGACCAAAATTTTGTTTGCGGCATTGTCATTCACAACTTTAGGGGAATTAGCTTTGGCAGTGGAGGTATGTGGGATTTGAGAAGCTGAGCCTTCTTGCTAACCTCCAACCAAGTAATGTATCTGTTTTCACTTTGATTAGTACCTTTTGCATGTCTTGCCCTTTCACTGAACGATCCAATACTCCTTTCTGTCACCCACTTAAAGAGTCAAGATGAGTCCGTTCATTCATTCCTAATCTGGGCAAACACTGCTAGGTGCTGGAGGTGGGACGTGATGGTGAATGATTGACATGGTCCTTGCCAAAAATGGAGCACCCATTCTAGAATGGGCCATTCCTCAAGAAAGGAGGGGCTCAGAGTAAGTGAGCATTGCAGGCAGTTTTCACTTTGCATGAGATCGCAGGCCCTCAAAGATAACCAAGCCAGCCAGAAACGTGCAAAATGATCTTAATAGACAGTGAGGAAAAAATTACAATTGTTCCATGACCTATAAAAATTTTTGTGAAAACATTACTATCTTACTGTCAATTTTAAATATATAGGGACATGAAAAAATAGAGTAAACCGGATACTTATTTGGTACACAGTGATTTAAAACATTAGAAACTGTGAGAATTAAAGTGGGCCTTTTTGGTAAAGCCTCATAGAGGGTAGTGTGAACAGTGTTTGTCTTCTTTTTTTCACCATTTGGCTTATAATCTGGAAGGAGCATCTTTTCTATGCTTTGGCAAATTGTCATACTGCTTTCTAAATTTGGATCGGCTTCGCATATTTTATCGTTCGTGCTTCCAATGTTGTGAAACGTCTCCAAGAGTTCCTTTAATGTAGGTGGGTTTCTTTTTCAGTGTTACTTCCTCTGGGACAGCTTCACCCTTTTCATCACAGCCACCCTCCTTGCTTATGTCAATGAATTCACCTTCACTGCCGTCCTCTGGCTGCCTATGTCCAGTCTCAAAGGAAGGCCGTGTTTGCATTCCCATAATCAGTGACTCTTTTTTGTTTGTTTGTTTCTCTATTGCACTTTCATCTTTGTTGGCCTGTTCCCTCTTTCAGTCATCCATTTTTACTAAATGTTATGTGGCTTTATCATTTGGTAGGGGGAAAAAGAAGACAGCACAACTACATCCTTTGCTGTCTGTGCCTGAGCTGAATAGCAGAAGCTTGGCAGCCCATACCAATGGACGTTGGAAGAAGTGATACAATTGGTCACTGATCATCATGCACCTCTTTTATTTATACAGTGATTTTTGGATTGAAGAGGTAATCACGAAGTTTGGACTTTGTGCAATGATTCACAGTTAGCATACCATGGTAACTGAGGTTTAAACCATGTTGTTGGGGGACGGGTATTTAGTAAAACCATGGTAACTGAAATTCATGCATATCAGACCCATGCAGAATGAGAACTGCCTGGACACTAATGTTTAAAGGGTCTGAAGCCAGTGGTGAAAATAGCTGAATGGGTAGTGTTCAGCACTGTCCAATAAGATTTCCTGCTGTCATGGACATTTTCCAAATCTGTGATGCACAATATTGTAGCAAATAGCCATACGTGGCTGTGGTGGATGTTCAGTGAGGCCAGAATGACAAAGCAACAGAATCTTGAAGTCAATGTACTTTAATTCATTTAAATTTAAAACCCACCTGTGGCTAGTGGCACACGGAGGTCTAGTGGGGAAGTGCAGGTCTGGGGGCAAGCAAAGAAGAGTAAAATAAACAGAATAATGACAGATTTCAATAAGTTCTAAGAGGGAAATTCATAGTCTGCTGAGGAAGGAACTATAAATAAGTCAAGACTTTGTCTAGGTTTGGAACGAAGGAGCCAGCTCTGATCGGTTGGTACATGACCCCCATTTCACACAGACCCCACTAAAGATATTTAAATGGTATATGCATTAGAGACAGTAGCAGATAAAGACCCTCCCTCATTAGATGTGGGCTCTGACTTATCCAAATCCTTTCCTAAGTCCCAGGTCAAAAGACAACTGAGTACCCCCTGAATAATGCAATTACACACACAGACACATGCACACACACTTGTTCTTAGCCTTTGGGTGCCTTCAAGGATGATGATGTGTGATTTGCATGGATAAATATTTCCTCCCCAAGATCTGAAAATCAGCTGTTGAGTGCACATTAGTTCGTGAATGACTGACAGCTGCACTGGGGCATGGGAAGTGTGGCAAATATTGATCTAATAGCCAGCATGAGCAGTCTGTTCCCTAAAAGGTGTCCTTCCCAACGCAGTCTGACTCCATACCAGCCCTTAGCCCAGAGCTGGAACTTTCCTCTGTTTTTCCTGATCTCTCTACCAGTTCTCGGGCCCAGCTTCCTTCTTGGTGTGGTTCCAAGCCTGCACCCAAGCCCACTCAGATGCGACCAGTACATTCTGTGGTCTAAAATATACATAGGGTTAGGAATAAAGGAAGATGTGAGCCCAGAGTTTGATGAAAGCCAATTTAAATTTAATCGCCACTAACTATTATTTCTTCCCTTTACTTTCCCCTCCTAATCTCCCCCCACCCCCCACCCCACCCTCTGTATTGGTTTTATGTTGCTGTTTAATGAGTGAACACAAATGTAATGGTGCATTTATTATCTCACAGTTTCTAGAGCTCAGGAGTCTGGGCACAGCTTACCTGGGTCATTTGCTCAGGGTGTCACAAAGTTAAAACCAAGGTTTTGGCTGGGCTGCAGTCTCATTGAAGGCTCGGCTGGGGATGAATCTGCTTCCAGGTTCATTCAGATTGTTAAAATAATTCAATTTCTTGCAGCTATATGACTAGCGAGTAGCCCTGGTATTTTGCTGCTGGAGTCTGGAGGCTGCCCACGGGTCACAGAGGCTGTCCATGGTTCCTTGCTACAGGGGCATCTCCAACATGGCTCCTTATTTTATCAAGTCCACAAGGAGAAGCTCTGACCTCAGGGAAGGTCCAGTCTCTCTTTTATGGGTTTCACCTGATTAAGTCAGCCCAGTTAGGATAATCTCCCTTTTGATTAATTCAAAGTTAACTGTGTTGGGGGATGCCTGGCTATCTCAGTCGGTGGGGCATGAGACTCAGTCTCAGGGTTGTGGGTTTGAGCCCCACGTTGGGTATAGAGATTACTTAAGAGAAAAATTAAAAAAAAAAAAAAAGATTAACTGAGTTGGGACCGTAAGTGCATCTCCAAATATTATATCACGGTTGCCACACTCTGTCACTTAGAAGCATGTCACAGGTTCTGCCCACACTCAAGCGGTGAGGGCTGCTTGGGGTGTAAATACTAGGAAATGGGAATTGTGGGGGATCACTTTAGGGTCTGTCCACCATGCCCTCTAAGGCTCTTCCCTCAGCTGCAAACTCGACAGATGAAATACTCCTCTGGACAGAAGAAATAGTGTAAACACTTGAAATATAGACTTGAAAGAGCTTCAGGACAGGCAGCCTTCAGCTTTCTCTGCCCTGGCCCAGGCCCATTCTCCAGACATATTTCCCTGTTAATAGGCCAAGTTGCTCTGGCTGCAAATGCCAATAATTATGATGTACTGACCTGTGCAGGTCAGAATTTTATTAGCGCTAAGACCATAGGTGAGCTTCCTGTGGCAATATGACTTTTTTCACTGCACTCATTTTAGAGTCAAGTTATGACTTCAAGATCAGCTTAGATCACATAATTCAACCAGCAGATGGATTATTAAAGATGCCAAACTTTAACCAGCATAACCATGCCTTCTCAAGTATTTATGAGAAGGGGGATGAGTCAAGTCAGGTTGCTTGGTTCTAAGTGATTCAGCTGGAGGTGGAGTCCACTCATTCAAATTCAACACCCCACCATGTCCCACTTGGAACTCCTGGCCAGAGTGCCCTGAAAGGATGCTGCTTCCTCCATGTGGGTTCCAACAGAGATGAATATAAAACAGGGCTCATTTCCTTCTAGATTCTGTGACCCTTTTTTCCTCTCCCTTGATTTTCCAGAGCTATATAAAGCTATGTCATTGAATCAGACTTTCATTGAATCGGACTTAGTACTCCCCGGATTTCTGAGACAGGAGCAACAAGACACACACACACACACACACACACACACACGTATACTGGATCACAAGGGAAAGTTAATGTGACCAAAATGATGGCACCTGTCTACAGTCCCACAGGGTTTTGACTGATGTATCCCACCCACAGTGTGCATTATCCAGCTTTCTGACTTTGCCTATTTGATGGACTTATATTTCTTTGTTATTTTAATTTGCATTCTGGGATTGATAAAGGGTTTGACCTTCTCTTCATGTGGTCATTGACCATTTGGGTTCTTTTTCTTTTAATTTCCTTTTATGTCCTTTGCCCAATTTTCAGTTTTCTATTTTTCAATGTTGATTTACAGATGTTTTTTATGTATTTCTATATGAGGCACTCATTGGCTTGGGACATTGCAAGTATCTTTTCCCAATCCATCACTTGTGACCTTCGTCCATAGTTTCCTTTCGAAAACAGAAAGCCTTAGTTTGGAAATAATCAAGTCCACCAATCTTTGACCATATGATGTATGCCTCCTCTTCTCTTTGCTTTATAGTTCCTCCATTCCTATGTAGGTCTTTAATCCATTCGAAATCCACTTTTTTCTATGAGTCAAGTAGGAATCTACTTTTACTCTTCCCCATAGATGTAGACCATTTCCTCTACATCAAATCGCTGACCAGATCCTGTGAGACAAGCAGCATATGTCGAGGCTTAGGTGGCCAAGTGTGGACAGGTTGGGGATGGTGATTTGTATCGCTTCTAACTTACACACATTCTGCCTCCGGTCTGCTTGGAAATCTTTGGAGGGAACACCCTTGGCCATGACACAGATTCCATTGTGGTGAAGTGGCTTGGGGAAAAACTGAGGCGCTCCCCACCCGCTTATAGGGGTGCAGATCACAACAAGGATGAACTAAAGCTGAAGAACATGGCAGATGTCCCAAGTTCTGGGCAGAACTGTTGGTCAACTCATGTGAGGTACCATCAAGATGTCCCGGGAGAAACTGGGTAAGACGTTAACAGGAAAGAAAAGTCCTGCATTATTAGGTAGGCACGAGAACAGCCAAGCTATGGTTTATTGCTATTAAGTCAATCCCTTCTATAACCACACAGTTGATGGAGTCGGGGAAATAGAACAATGTATGTCAACTGCATTCTCTACTGTGTGGTGGGGTGAAACTACCATTTATTTTCAGGTTCATTAAATAAGAATTACATTCCTGGGAGTAAATTGCACTTCGAAAAGAAAACAATTTTTATTCTTGAAACCAAGGCTGTATATGTCTCCCATTCATGTTGTTATGAGTGAAGAATGACTCTATGTTTTAGAATTCTTTTTCTATTATACAGTATTTATACTGTTAAAGGCAAATGGATATGAAATAAGACATTATAATTATAACATTTAATCATGTAAAAATATCACTAAATCACCCTTAAATGTATCTTAAATAAAATAGCATAATGGAAAAAATAACTAAATTCAGGAAGACATTTTTATCTGTCTTTGAGAATACAGAACAGAAGGCAGAGTAGAGGTCACAGGTGCCTGGGGAAACACAGGGAATAAGTACAGATGAGAGTATAATAATGATTGATTTTTGAAAAATACTTCTTGAATTCGTAATTATCATTTGAAGTGACCTTTTTCCAAGGAAAATAACTCTCCAACTTGAAGTCCTTTCTCTGCTTTATCCAACTAATGAAGTCCTATTTGTTTTTCAAATCACACCTCAGAGGTCACCTCCCCGGACAGCCCTCTGTGATTGGCCATCTAACCCTACTCAAGAGTCAAACTCCCCACATTACTCACACAGTATTATTATTATTATTATTACTGTTTCATTTTTTAATCTGTTCTGCTTAGGGAAATACCTGCTTCTTACTCATATTTGTATTCCCGGTGCTTTGAACTGTACCCGGAGTATAGCACGCTCCATTGTAAAGGGTTTTTTTTTTTAGGGTGCCTGGCCGCCTCAGTGGGGGAGCATGTGACTCTTGATCTTGGGATCGTGAATTCGAACCCCACACTGGGTGTAGAGATTTCTTAAAAAGAAAAGATAAATAAATACCTTTTTAAAAAAAAGATTTTATTTGACAGAGAGAAAGATCACAAGTAGGCAGAGAGGCAGGGGGAAGCAGGCTCCCTGCTGAGCAGAGAGCCCGATGCGGGACTCCATCCCAGGACCCTGAGATCATGACCTGAGCCGAAAGCAGAGGCTTAACCCACTGAGCCACCCAGGCGCCCCAATGCCTTTTTTTTTTTTTTTAAAGAGTGAACTGAAATGCCAAGGACCTTCTTTATGTATTGACATAAGTTTTAACGTACATGTAAATCACCTGGGCATTTGCTAAGATACAGAAAACGGCTTAGGAGGCCTGGGGTAAGGCTGAGGGTCTGCTTTCTAACAAGTTCCCAGGTGATGCAGAGTTTTTGATCCACCAGCCAATACAGGAAGTAGCAAGAATCTAGCTGGGCCCAGGACCCAGGGCTCCAAATTCCGTTGAGTCCTGGTGGGGCTAGGGACTTTGCATTCCTAACAAGCTCTCAGGTGAGGCTGATGTTGCCTGGTCCAGGGACCACACTTTGGGAACCATTGCTCTAAATGTCACCTTGAAACCATGGTAATCAATGACCAATCCATCCATAATGGTCGGAATCCAATCATTCACACAGGTGATGTTAGAGGAACAGATCGGAGCACGTCAACACCACCGGTCACGTGACAGTGAGTTGGTGGCCCGCAATATTAGAGATTCGTCCCCACTTCGGCTCCAATCCTGGCCTCCAGTTCTGGGTCTTGAAGCTGTAATTTACATCCCCTTGGGAAATTCTGAACCTCCCCAAGCCTCAATCTCTCTATCTGTACTTCAACACTTAGCTGCTGTAAGCCCCACTCTGCCGACCCACCGGAACTCCCCCATTCCGACCTTCATCCTCGAGCAGTACCATGGTGGGTCTGGTTCTCTAGTTCAACGAAAAGACTCTGCATTCCTTGAGGACAGAGATGAGTTTTATTTCTATTTATTTTCAAGCGCAGAATACCCCTGGCAAAGAGCAGGTACTCATTAAATGTTTGCTATTGAATGAATAAAAGTAATAAACCCTGGGCTCCAAATGGCCCTTTAGGTCCTGGCTTTATGCTAATTCTCTAATTTTAGCTGCTTTGAACTATCGCTGGAATGGGATGCCCCACCAAGTAGCACTGGGAACGAGAGACTTATAATTCAATGCCGAATACGACTCTCCTGGGACAAATCCGTGGTTGCTGAGCTATAAATGATTTTTTTTTTAATTTTCAGATTTAATGATACATAGAATTATTTTCGCAGGCAAGTATTTTTACTGCCGCTCTTTATCACGAGCTTTAGTAAGAAAAGTTTTCCTACAGGGCCTTGCTTTTATAAATAAACTAGGGCTTTTATTACTGTAAAAGTTTTCATTAATAAAAGAAATCTTTTTGCACTTAGGTGTTTGTTTTTTTCGATTTTAGAAGTTATTTTTTAGTTAGAAACACTTTTCTGGTTAATAGAGTGACAAATCCATATTCCTCTTTTTCCCCAACCCTGCCGTGTCCCAGCTGTGACTTTTGGGTGAGGCGCTCATATGGATGGGCCTCGGTTTTCTTATCTGTAAGACGAGGATAAAACAGCTCTTGTGTGTGCGGGGGGTGGGGGTGGGGGTGAGGGGGTGCGGCGCGGATTGGCTCGGTGCGTAGAGCATGCCGGGGTTGTGAGTTCGAGTCCCACCTCGGGTGTAGAGATTACTTAAAAAAAAAAAAAACACTAAAAAACAGCTGTTGTACATTGGTTTGATAGGATTTCAAATCCACTTGTGTATGACCAAAATGGAGTTGTTTTCATGAGTAAAGTTGTTTTGCTGGAAAAGTGAAGTCAGCTGAGACGGGATGGCGTCCCCTCACCCGTGGTCACTGAGAAGCACGGAGGGGCCCCGCCGGAGCTGGATTTGGACAAGGCGGCTCTTTGCTGATCTGCAAAGCGCTCCCAAGACCCTGGGGCATTTCAAGCCACTCTTTCCGGCAGCGACACCAGTCTGGGCCGCACGGGGTAGGCGACCCTCTTGCAGTCGCCTCCAGCGCCCGCGTTCCCTAGCAACGCGCCCTAGCAACGGGGTGGAGTCGGGGCTCGGGGCTGGCTGAGTGGGATCCGCCACCAGCTCGGAGGAAAGAACACCTCAACTAAATTTGGACTTTATTCCTTTCATCTCCCCTTGCCTGGAACAATGGTGTGATTAATCTATTGTTGGTTTGGACTACGTTCTTTATTGGCTTATTAAGAGACATTATCCTGTGCGCTATTGGCTTCTAAGATTTCCGCAGTAAATAAACCTGTGTTAAATAAATTACTGGTCAAGACAAAGTCAGTCTCTGAGCCTGAATTTGCTTCCCGGAACAAAAGAACAGCTCCTGCCATATGGCTTGCAGAAGAAATACATGAGTTAATGTCTTTAGGAGACTGTCTGACATATAACAAGGCCTAATAAATGTTCGCTCTTATTATTTTAAGAGTGACCAAAACCAAACACATTTGGAGGAAGGTGTGGCCTTTCTAACCATAGCCAGAGGTGATGTTTCCCCCACCCAGATCCAGAGCCCCGAAAGGGTCTGGTTTGGGTCGCTCTCCTGACTGCAGACCAAGGTGAGCCTCCCCCATACCCTTCAGCGGCGAGAGCCCCTCGCTTTGCTGCTGGCTTCAGACACGGCGCTAATCCAAGCCTGGCTCTTCCTAGTTCTCCATGGCTCAATGGTTCATGAGATCTGCGTCCCCATGTTCACAGCGGCCCTGTTCACAACAGCCAAGATGCCGAAGCTACCTGAATGTGCACTGACAGATGACTACATCAAGAAAATGCATTTTACACATCTATGTATAATGCATTATATATATCTATTAAGATATTTATTCCAATTTAGGCATTTTATATATAATGCATTATATAGAGATCATTACATGTGATAGGCATACACTGGAATAATGTTCAGCCATCAAAAAGAAGTCCCACCATCCGCAAAAACATGGATGAACCTGGTGGACATTTTGCAAAGCAAAATAAGCCAATCGCAGAAGGATAAATGTGGCATGATTCCACTTATATGAGGGTTCTACAGTGGTCGAGCTCAGAGAAGCAGAAAGCAGAATGGTGATTGCCAGGAGCTGGGGAGAGGGCGAATGGGCAGCTTTTGAAGAAGTATAACGCTTCCATTGCACGAGCTAAGTCCTAGAGATCGCCGCAAATGCCGAGTGACCAGGCCCGCTCACGTGACTCCACCAGCAACTCCCCCGCTATTCTCTCGGCTGTGGAGTCGAGGTTGCCTCCCACCGGAAGGGTATCCTGAGTGCAGGAAGCGCAGGTGGGCGGAGGGGAGAGAAACATCCGGAAAGCAGGCTGGGCAGAAGGGAATGAAGGATGAAAGGGGGTGGTTTCAGTTACTCTCCTAGTCAGTCTGAGCCCCACAGATTAAGGGGAAGCAGGTGGCCTTAAGAGCCCACAGGCTGGGGCTTCGGCTGCACTGGTGGGGTTGCTTAGGCGGGGTTGGCTGCCGTCGTTAGGAGCACTGCCTCCCGTGGTTGCATGGCTAAAGGCCAGGAACAGTGGCCAAAAAGGACAGAGGCAAACAAAGGCAGGAAAATGAGCTAGAAGCCCAGATTGCCCGAAAACGCTACACCCAGCAAGCCAGAACTGTTTTTCAGAGTCAAGGTGTTGCCATGGTGGCTAATTGAGGTAAGGAAGAGAAGGTGAAGCTAATGGGAAAACAGGGGTGGAAGCCCAGGAGAGAGCTGGGACCCTCGAGAAGGCTGTGGCCTACAGACTACACCGCTAGCGTGTGGGAAACCTCAGACAAGCCTTCTCAGTGGGGAAAGACATGGGGCTCAGTTGCCCCCAACACCCCGGCTGATAGCCAGGCAGCCTCCAGGACCAGAACAGCCCCGCTGACCGGCTGCGGTGCGGAGCTGAGCGAGAGAACCCAACAGAAGCCAGAAGTGCTCAGCTGAGCCCGGGCAGCAGAGCAAACAGTGGGGCCGGTGAGCTAGGGGGAGGACTGTTGTAGGAAAGCACCGAGCAAGGCTTCGGGTGTTGGGTACACGGCCATTGAGAACATTTGCGGGGAACGATGATGGCAATTCAAATAGGGACTGGATTATTATGTGCTATGAGGACATTATTACTTCCTTAAGTGTGAGAAGTTATTATGATCATAAAAAATACATCCTTGTTTTGAGGAGATATGTGATCTGTGATAGCACCTGTAGCTTTCAAGAGATTCAGCAAAAGTAAAGCCAGGTTGCTGGATAAGCAAAGCCAATGCGGTAAAACAGGGTCGCTGTGGAATTTAGGTGACCGCTGTCTGGTGGTGGCTGCACTGTTGTTTTCAACTTCCGTATATATTTGAAAATTTTCACAGTAAGAAGTTGGGAAATAAGATGTTAACAAATCACCCGTATCCCACACTGAACGTATATTTAGAATGACACAGTTTTCATCGCTCACTTTTGAAATTAGTCGTGAGTAATCGTTCAATCAGCCTTTGCTTATAATTTCTTGGCTCTTTTCATAAACACTCGGGGATGTCATGAAGAAGAAAATCTAATTTATAGGTTGTTTTCAAAAGTACAGAACTTTCTATGAAATTTATGTGTTTTTGTGAATCTGTGAGCACCAGATTTCTGTTTACCAGTTTTAACAATCCAGTCATTCGGTGGCGCATTAAATCTTGTGGGCACTTGCTAGAAGGCTTGCTCCCGTTCTGGGTGAATGGTGGTCAGAGGACCAGACTACCAGCTCTGCTCCTTAGTCAGCTGGGAGAAGAAGCCAGATGCCTCCTTGACAGATGCAGGAGAGAGACAGTCATGTTTTGTCAGGGACCAGTGAACCTGGGAACTGTAGTCAGGGTAGTCACACAGACGTGAGTTCAAATCCCAGTTATGCTATTTTCCGGGTTTTATTGCCTTGAAAGCAAGGGATTGTGGAGAAGGCAGGCATCTGATAGGCTTTCCCTCAGCTGCCTGGGGCCCCCTTGCCAGGGAGTGCACTCGTGCCTTCGAGAATAGGCAGGCCAACCCAGTAGGACCCTGGGCCCGCCCCCCAGGGGAGCCTCGGTAAATGGTTACCAAATAACTTAGTGGGATTGGACACTACACTCTACACTTTCAGAGGAACAGTGTGTTTGGGGGACGGGCCAGAGGCCGGAGCTGGGAAGCTGATGGCAGAAAGAGCTGGCAGCGTTCATTAACCCCACAGCCAAAAACGTTGCCATTAGTCCATAGGATACCTTTGTGCAAATTAGACAAAGAGACGCCTTCCTGGAGATACTTTACCTCACAGGTGGGAGAATTGCTGTGCTGACTGTTTTAGCGAGCACATGGATAAAAGGGAAATCCTTCTGCATTGTCGCTGGGATCGTGACATGGAGCAGTCACCGTGGAAGGCAGTGTGATGGCTCCTCCCGGAATGGAACCGAGTTATCCTAAGACCCGGCGATTCCACCGCTGCATATACCCCCCCAAATAAACGAGGGCTTGAGCAGACTTGTGCACCCCGGTGTTCAGAACAGCAGCATTCACGGTAGTTCAGAGATGGCGACAACCCAGATCTCCACCGACAGGAAAACGTATAACCAGGGTGTGGCCCATCCATACGATGGAATATTACTCAGCCTAAAAAAGAAAGGAAATCCTGACACCTACTAGGATGTGGGTGAACCTCGAGGACATTATGCTAATTGAAATCAGCCGGGCACAAAGGGACAACTACTATATGATTCTACTCAATGTGAGATATCTAATCTTTTTTTCTTTTAGGTTAACTCTGCACCAGACATGGGGCTTCAAATCCCGACCCTGAGATCAAGAGTCACAGGCTCCACTGACTGAGCCAGCCAGGTGCCCCTCTCTTTAAAAAAAAAAATTAAAAAAAAATTTTTTGTGACATATGCAAAATAGTCCCATTCATAGAGACAGAAAATAGAATGGTGATGGGGGCTGGGGCGGGGGAGAATTGTTTAATGGGCATAAAGTTTCTGTTTGGGAAGATGAAAAAGTTCTAGAGAAAAATTGCCAAAGCAGAATTTAGGAAGAACAAGATAGGATACACGAAGACAAGAGGTCAGGGACTGTAATATGTAAGTAACAGGAGTTCTGGAAGCAGGAAAAGAACAAAAGGGAGGTGAATAATTAAAGAGATAATAAAAGAATGATTTTCCTGTTCTGAAGAAAAGACAAGGCCGCAGACCAGAAGGGCCCACCGAGATCCAGGTAAGATTAATGGAAATCAAAGTCCCTGGCCTTGCAGTGTCTTGATGATATTCCTGAGTTCCAGAGGTACAGAGACAATCTTTTTTTATTTTATTTTATTTATTTATTTGACAGAGAGAGAGATCACAAGTAGGTAGAGAGGCAGGCAGAGAAGGGGTGCGGGGGAAGCAGGCTCCCTGCTGAGCAGAGAGCCCGATGCGGGGCTCAATCCCAGGACCCTGAGATCATGGGCTGAGCCAAAGGCAGAGGCTTAACCCACTGAGCCCCCCAGGTGCCCCCAGACTCAATCTTATAAGCATTGTTCATATGAAAATCATGGATTACTTAGGAAGGCAGAATAATCAGGCAGCCATCAGACTTCTCATAAACAACATTTAAAATTAGAAGGACCTGGGGCGCCTGGGGGGCTCAGTTGGCTAAGCGTCCAATTCTTGATTTCTGCTCAGGTCATAATTTTGGGGTCATGAGATCAAGCCCTGCATTGGGCTCCGTGCTGGGTGTGGAGCTTGCTTGGGATTCTCTCTCTCCCTCTCTCTCTCTCTCCCTCTCCCTCTGCCCCTCCTCCTGTCCCTTCCTTCTCAAAAAAACAAAACAAAACAAAACAAAAAAAACTAGAAGGATGTGAATGACATCCATACACAATAGAGAAAAAAGAATTGCAGTTGAAGAACCCAATATCCGGCCAGGATTGTCTTGACCTGCCAGGCGGAAATACACATAGCAACAGGTGTGCGAAATTTAACTCAAGAGTGCGCTGAGCGCTTCCTGTGCTCTAGGGACTCTGTGGGCAAGGATAGATAATATCCGTTTCAGCCTCCCAACAACCCTAGGAGGGAAATCCTTGTGTTATGATCCCAGTATTACAGATGAGGAAATGAGGCACAAAGAAATGACAAAAGATGCCTGCGATCACACAACCCACAAGGAGCAAAGCCAAATTCTGGTGTTCTCACATTTACATCATTCTACCGGTTCTTAAAACTAGTTGTCTTCATGACAGGTGGAGAAAGGGCCAGGGCAGAAAGGTTTGCAGAGCAGGGCTTGGGGACAGAAGACCAGCAGATGGAAAAGAATGCATCTGGTAATACAGGGACTCATCAAACATAAAATGCTATAAAAAATGTTATTGCAAACATATAAAAATTGAATATACAGACTGAGAAGAACTAGAAAGCAATAGGGCACGTGAAAACACGAATGTAATCCTAACTGAGCTGTGAGCCCTTTTGCTCTGGGATTTCTGTTATTTCAATAGAGTGTGATCGAGGGCGCCTGGGTGGCTCAGTGGGTTAAGCCGCTGCCTTCGGCTCAGGTCATGATCTCAGGGTCCTGGGATCGAGGCCCGCATCGGGTTCTCTGCTCGGCAGAGATCCTGCTTCCCTCTCTCTCTCTGCCTGCCTCTCTGCCTAATTGTGATCCCTCTCTGTCAAATAAATAAATAAATAAATAATCTTTAAAAAAAAAAAATAGAGTGTGATCAAGAGTTCAAAAAGAACAGAGTTCTGACCTGGGGGACAAGACTGCCTGGGGTCTGACTCTCATCCTCGTTCCTTAGTCACTGGGATCCTGGAGGGGCTCTGGGGTGTTTCACTTTAAGAAGAAGGAGTTTGGGTCTCGAAGCTCTATCCCCATAGGTCGTTGGCTACGGCTGCCCAAGAAGGCTGTGTGCTGTGACATCTCCCCCTGAAAGCTGCCTTGGACCCAGTTGCCCGGCGGTAGAACTCCAGGTCACTAGCGTGAACGGTTAGAAGCAACGCGCGCCAAGACTGGAGAAGTAGCCCTCGCAACCAGGAAAGCCTATCCAAGGAAATTCGTGCAGAACGCTAAGGGCTCCATGTGATTTTCCTCCCTCCACAAAAAACGCAGAGGGAGGAAGTTGGAAGAGTGAGATCGGGGGATGGTAATGCTCCCGAGAAACCAAACGCTTTCTGTCCTGTGGTTGCTCCTTCCCCAGCCTGTTGGCTTCTTGCTGTAGAGGTCGAGAAGCTGCTGCATCTCTGGACGTAACATTCATGTTTCAAGCAGGAGGACGTGGGAAAGGATGATGGTCAGAAGGTCCCTCCCTGCCAACTTGTACGTTCTTGTAGTTTTTTTATGTGGGAAGGCAAACTCCCAAGCAAACTTCCCCTGTCAGCTCATTACCAGCCCTGGAAGAAATGCTCACCCCCAAACCAATCAATGGTCAAAGGGAACGAGACCCCCATGTTAATTTAGACCAATCATGATTCATCCCCTGGTGCTGGGGATGAGATCAGGGGTCGCCACCAGAGACCTGAACGTGTCCCTCTTGTATCAGCAGCGCCATGGCTGGTGGGCTGGCTGTCACCAGCACCTGCCACTATTCCCGCCCCAAATTGAGGTCATGGGAGTAATGGGGGTGCTGCTATCCAAGGAAAGGTCAAAGAATGGAAAGAGAAGGGGATGGGATCTCGAGGAAGCAAGTCACCTGAGAGACTGCCGGGAGGGGAAGAGCCCATGACGGGATTGGGAAGGGGAGCCACGAAGTAGGCGCTGGCTTGGGGTTTCCCATGTGACTAGTCAGCTGATGGCCGAGGCTGCAGTTGTCTCAAGGCTCCTCAGTCCCTGGTCTGCGGGTGGGCTGGGCAGATGCAAACAGCTGGAGCGGGGAGCCGCGGAGTCCCCCTCCAAGGTCATTCTGTAGTGCGGTGGTCTTCCAGCCGTGGCTCCTCCCTGCGGCTGTGCCCCAGCAGCCTCGCCTCTCCCACCCTCACATCACTTTTGATGACCTTGCCTCAGAAGTCACAAAGCGTCTCCCTCCATGAAGCTGCGTTCTCATACAGGTGCGACGGAGGCCCACCTGTATTCAGCAGCTCTTGATGGGAGCCAAGGCCAAGGATTTCTGGGCACGTTAAGACCACCCCATCTCAGTCGTTTTTATTTTATTTATTTTTTATGTTTTCAAGTAATCTCTGCACCCAACGCGGGACTCTAGCTCATGACCCCGAGATCAGAGTCACAGGCCCCACTGACCGAGCTGGCCAGGTGCCCCACAGTTGTTTCTGTTTTAAACTACCGCTTGGGGGTGCCTGGGTGGCTCAGTGGGTTAAAGCCTCTGCCTTCGGCTCAGGTCATGATCCCAGGGTCCTGGGATCGAGCCCCACATCAGGCTCTCTGCTCAGTGGCGAGCCTGCTTCCCCTTCTCTCTCTGCCTGCCTCTCTGCCTACTTGTGATTTCTCTCTCTGTCAAATAAATAAAGAAATTTAAAAAAAAAATCCCACCTCCTAATACCATCACATTTAGGGGTAGGGGTTTTGACTTATAAACTACTGCTTGGTTGTCACAACAGGGCAAGGATACAATTGCTGGAAAGATTCTAGGCCAAGGATACAAGTTCCTTCAGTATAGTTACAAGATAGAGAAGATCTGTGAGCAAAGTACCCCCAGAAGGAGCCCACGCATGCCCCCAACTGGAAGGACAAGTTTCATTAAACTTGATCTTCCCCCAAGTCACCCAGCTGATCAAAGAGAGGAGGAGCTCAGGGTGTGATTTCCAGAAATTCCTGTTTGCCATTCCCTTAGGGTTTTTCACATTCTCTTAGATGCACCCCCCATCCTGCCAAAAGTTCCAGAGTGTCTTCCCCTGTTCCAGAGTCTTCAGCCTGTTCTCAGGTGCAGGCTGCTACTTTGTCCTCTGTGATCAAGGTCACCTTTACAGCCTGGTTTCTGCTAGCTGGCCCTGGCCTCGGGGCTACCTGTAGCCCTTCGGGCACCTTCTTATCTCAAACCTATACTCTGCCTTTTCCAAAGGCTTTGAGGCTACTCCCGTGAGCTTGCAAAAGGCACAACAGGGTAAAGAGAAAATAAAGAGACCCAGTGACAAAGAGAGCAGAGAAGGCTCTCGCGGCTCTAAGCTTCTGGACCACAAAGCCGAAAAGGCGGACCTTGGCTTATGAATTTTTTTTTTTTAAATTCTTCAGAAACAAACTTTTTTCCTAAAGTAAGCTCATTTATCACAGCACGGTATTGAGTAAAGGACACTTGGTCACAAAGTCGACACAACACCTTTAACTACAGTTACGTAAGAGTCACTGGCTGCCTGCATGATGGATTCTTCTATTGATCCTTTATAAAGATTAAAGATATACTATGCCCATTAGCTGTCTCTTCCAATATTAGGTGTCTTAAGTGAGTCTTTCTTAGGTTCCTTCACTGAAAAATTTATTGAGTATCCTCAGGATGTTAACACGGCACCAGCTGCTAAAATTGTAGTTCATCCTAGAGTCCTCGAAGCCAGTCCTCGAAGCAATCCCCTGGGGGGCTAGTTAACACTCTGGGCCCATCTCTAGGGTTTCCAATTCACTAGGTCTGTGACGGGCCCCAATAATTTGCATTTTTACCATGTTCCCAGGTGATATTAACATTGGGTGGGACCAGGGCCCACACTTGGAGAACCACCGCTCTTTTTTTTTTTGAAGATTTTATTTTTAGGTGATCTCTACACCCAGCCTGCGGCTCGAACTCACAGCACTGAGATCTAGAGTCACGCGTTCGCCCAACAGAGCCCTCCGGGTGCCCAGAGAACCACTACTCTTTTTTTTTTTTTTGTAAGATTTTATTTATTTATTTGACAGACAGAGATCACAAGCAGGCAGAGAGGCAGGCAGAGAGAGAGGAGGAAGCAGGCTCATTGCTGAGCAGAGAGCCCGATGCGGGGCTTGATCCCAGGACCCTGAGATCAGGGCCTGAGCCGAAGGCAGAGGCTTAACGCACTAAGCCACCCCGGCGCCCCGAGAACCACTACTCTTAAGAGTCACCTGTAAAGGTCTGTATTCTAAAATATGTTTTAAGTTTGTGACCCACCCTGGATGTGAGATTTGAGAGAGAAGGAGCACTTTATTTGCAGCTACATGGGAAATCAATTTACTCCATGCAAAGTGGGAAACAGTGGGGCCTATTCTAGAAGGAGTGGGAATTTTTCTCAGCTGAGGACTTGGGATCTTTGAAAAACGTCGAAGGCCCTAAAGGTGCTGTCAAACAGCATGGAAAAGAAGCTGTTTGGGCTGAAAATTGTTTGAAACCTCCGTCTCCTCAGGGCTTAGTCCATACAAGAACCTCACCGCTGTCTCTAAGAATATTCTAGCTTTATGAGCAACATCACTTTGATGGACTTGGGAGAATGAATAAAATACAAAATGCACTTCCCTGGTCATTTAATTGGCGCTGAAAACATTTCAACGCTTTCTCAGCACGCGTTTTTCAGATAATTAGCACGAATCCATCATTTACTATGTAGACCTCAAGGAAGTTCGTTCAAATACAGAGATTTGGTGCTAATTCAAAAATCTGCCAGTATATTCATTAACGTGCTTAAAATATACTGTACTGTAGCGAATCTGACTTATTTGCAAAGGACCCTGGGTAAGTTTTGAAAAAATCGGAATTTCACATTTTCCATTTCTCTACATTTTTGTTGAAACATTAAATTATCAATTTAATGACCAAGATTTTCTCAGGTTCCAGAGCTGAGGACGAGGACATCTTTAGGGGCCATTATTCCGCTTGTCACCGATGTCTCCATCACTCTCCGTGGAACCCCTGGTTGACCAGCCCCATTCCCTGGTACACGGTTTCTGCTCCTCTCTTTGGTGCCGTGTCTTAAATACTAGCCCAAGGTTGAGACATCTGAGCCTCGGGTGTCCTCATCTCTGATAACCCCTTGCATTTAGGAATGTTAAGATTAAGTGAGTTCATATGTGTAAAGTGCTTGAAAGAGTTTCTGCCAGACTGTAAGTGCCATAAAAATGTTAGCTTTTATTATGTGATATTATTATCATCAAAGGGAATCTTCTGATGTTAAAATTAGGGGAAAAGCCCGGGTGGTGGGGGCGTGGAGATTGCAGAGGAATGCTTCCAGAGGGAAAGTGGGGAAGAAACAATCTCGTGCCAAAAATCAGAAGTTGAAAGGCTTTTTTTTTTCTTTTCTTTTTTTCTAAAAGTTGAAAGGCTCTGAGTTTCTCAACAGAAAAGAAGCTGGAAGAACTAGGGCCGTCCCGCTTATCCGCTGTTGCTGTTCCTCTTTCCGTGGTTGGGGTTACCCAAAGTCAACTGCTGTTGGGAAGCAGATGCTCCTCCTCCTGACGTCTCCTTAGAAGGTCAAGGGTAGCCTAATGCTGTGTGACAGTGCCTGTGACCATCACCGCACTTCATCTCATCACGCAGGCGTTTCTTCAGGTCACCTCATCCCAAGAAAAAGGGTGAGTACAGCGCAATGTGGTGTCTTGAGAGAGAGAGGCCACATTTGCCTTTTTATTACAGCACATCGTTATAACTGTTCTATTATTATTGCTGTTAATCTCTTACTGTGCCCAATTTATAGATGAAACCCTGTCTGTGTGTATAGGACAAAACATGGCATGTAGCCTGCGGTACTAGCTGGGGTTTCAGGCATCCATCGGAGGTTCTGGAATGAATTCCCTACGGATAAGGGGGACTACTGTTTATAGAAGGAAACCTTTAAAATATTGGGAGAAAACAATTTCCAATTAAGAGTTCTGCAGCCATCCAAGCTTGGAGTTGTGGGAATGATGTATGCTGAAGACATTTTCAGACTTGCAGAACTGCAAAAAATTTATTTCCTATGCATTATTGCTCGGGAAGCTACTGGAAGACAGGCTCCCTCCCCCACCCCCACCCCCAAAGGAGGGAGTGAGTCTCAAAGAAAGAGGAGATGATAAAGGCGAGGCTAGTAACAGGAGGACTGGGCTTAAGAGAAAAGCAAACGTATTTTTAAGCGCTGTTTTACATACATTTGCAATAACAACAGAAAACATCCTCTGGAGCAGGGGTCTCCAACTTGAACTTAAATCAGCTGGAGGCTTAGTTGAGACAGTGTAAGCTTCCTGGGCAGTAACTATTGTGCGTACATATTTTGGAGAGCTACCGAGGTTAATGAGGGGAGAAATGGGGCGTTCGCAAGCCGTGGTACCTGCGGCAGAAACACGGGGGATGGGGGGTGGGGGGAGGGGCCGGGGTGCATGGGGGCTGGGAAGCAGCCGCCTATTGCAGTAAATGAAGTTTTCCTGGCGCACAATCCCGCCTATTTGCGGGCTTGCCTTTGCTGGCCGCTTTCCCATGACAAGGGCAGAATAAGTCTGGGAGTCTTTGGGTGGGGGCGGGGGGAGGGTCCCCGAGGCCCACAGAGCCTAAAATATTTACCATCTGGCTCTTTACAGAAGAAGTTTGCCAACCCCCGTTTTAAACGATCCGCGTTTCTACACCTGAAACCAATACAATATTGATGGCAGGGATTAGCCAATGAAAAATTTATCAAGTCGGTGTTTATCAGAATAAAAACTAAATGAAAGAAAAGCAAAAATATACCCCCCCCCAAAACTGAATGTCGACAGAATCCTAAAAATGTTAGCGCTGGAAGAGACAACGGGCAGGTGTACTGTTCATGAGGGAGGAGACAGGTGTGCGCGGGGGTGGGGGTGGGGCGAGGGGTGGACAGCTTGTCGGGGGTCCTGGGTGGGGGGGGGACCTTGCATCTTTCTCCAGGCCCTGGTCCCTCCCCTCCCCCCAGCCCTGTGTCTACCTCCACGCTGCTATCGTCCCCTCATCTACCATTGGCTTTAAGGGGCTTTCCATCGAGGTGGGGCATTAAAAAGCCACTAGAGTAAGGGCTCGTGAACGAAAAGAGCACGTGACCAGGGTTTGTGGGGTGATCTAGTCTGGCATCCTGCAGTGAGGGCCAGAGCCCTACAGCTCCCAGGGAAGTGAGATGCCCAGAGTGTGATTTGCAGTTGCCTTCTACTGTGATGTCTTCCTCTAGCTTGTTGGCAGTGATTTTATTGGTGCAAGGTATGCTTTTGCCAACTGGGGGCCTATAATCTCCCCAGTAGAGGGATGTGTTATGCCCCAATAATGGGTCCGTGATTAAAGGAGTGAGACTGATATAAAGCGAAGATCAAGCAAAGCTTTATTTCGCGCCAAGCATCAAGAATCTAACCGAACGTTCGGGGACCCGCCTCTTACAAGAGAGGGCGACGCTTCTCTGTTTCACAGACTAGCTTTTAAGGGCAAAGGCCATGTGGTCGGGCCTGGCCACACACAGGTGGCCAATGAGATTGTAACACACACAGGAAACTCCACAGTGATGCTAGGTGACCAATTGAGTTACCATTTACCCTAGTAGGCATTTGAACCAGCCTATCACACCTTGGTCAGAATTGGCGCCCAAAAGGCTCCCAAAGGGCGGGGGCCCATACTCCTTGGTAGCTAGGGAGACAGTATGCAACCCCCCACTGATCGGTGTCTCCGATCAGTGTCTCCTGTGTCCAGTGATCCGGTGTCTCCTGGCCTGACCCACCCTTGTATCTGGGCTTTGTTACCTGGAGCTGGTTTCCGGGACTTGTTTTCAAGTGAATACCCTGGGGGAAGGGGAGCAGGGACAGTTTAACTTGAATGAAATCCTCTTGCTAAATAGGTCCTTACAGGATGGGAGTGGGGTGCAGTGGGCAAGGTTGGTGGGGAGAGGGAAGGGAGGGGCTCTGCTCCACACAGTGGCTCAGGGTCCCAGGCTGATGGCAGCTCTGCCATCTTCAGCAGAGGCTTCCAGGCACACTGCAGTGGTCCCCCCGAAGCCAGCACGGAGTGAGGAAGGCCATGGGGGAGGCTGTGGAGCTCCATATCATTTCTGCTCTAGTTCCACTGGCTAGAACTCAGCCACCAGCCCGCCCCTAACTGCAAAGGCAACTGGGAAATTTGCACATACCTGAAATACCAGGAAACACAGGACAGACTTACTTTACAGCGATATTTTAGATACCATTCCAAATCACATGCTCAGTAGGTTTTTCTCCGACTTTTCACGTGTGTGGCCATGGGCCCGTGAAGGAGCAGGTGGATTTTGGTGGTCTTCCCCATTCCTCTTGCTAAAGATGTTATTATTGCCCAAAAGTACTTATAAAGCAAGATTCCCTTGTTACTGCTTATATCTTTCCTCCACTGGAAAGTGGAAATGAGTCAGGTGGATGTGGTTGTTTTAAAAAAATATTTTATTTATTTCTTTATTTAGAGACAGAGGGGGTGGGGAGCATGAGCAGGGGAAAGGGCAGACGGAGAGGGAGAGAGAGAAAACGAAGCAGAGTCAGCACCGAGTGCAGAGCCTGACACAGGGTTTGATCCTGGGACCCTGAGATCATGACCCGAACCAAAATCAAGAGTTGGATGCTCAGCTGACCCCGCCACCCAAGTGCCCCCAGATGGGTGTTCTACAGGCTTCTTTTGTCCCGCCTGACTGTCAAAAGCACTCAGTCATTGCTATAGATGAGCAGTTTCATTCTATAACTTGGGTAGCTGAAAATTAGTAGGTGGGGATTTTAGCTGAGCCTTAAAAAGGACATTGTCTCTGCAAGGACTCAGACCGTGGGAGAGCGCCTACCTAGTCTGAGGCTAAACAGACTAAAGCAGAAACAGCCTTATCCATCTGCTAGCGCTGACAGGTCAGAGTGCGGCATAGAGCAGACTACCCTTCTTTGGCTTCTCCGTCATCGTTTAAACATGGGGACAGTCCTAATCCCAACTACAGGGGGGTGTCATCCAGGCCAGCACACCCGCTTGCCTAGGGTTCCACCGGCCTGTGGCCTCCATGGATTGGGTCAGCAGGCATCCTGGATCCTGTGCCCACATTTCCATCCCAGCTCTACCAGTTGCATTGTCCCCCAGAAGCCACTATAGACTGGGAAAAGATCAAAACTCACTGTGCCCCACCTTAGCCACCTGGTTGGCTCTCCCATCCCATCCTGATCACCAGGAGACATGGTGCTCCCAGCAGGAGGAGCAGACCTGGAGATCACACACCAGCGTGGGGCCGGGCAGTACCCAATGCGGGCAGAGCCGAAGCAGGTGGGGGAAAGGGAACTCTAGAGGCATCAGAGATAAATTGCACTTCCCTTAAAACACTACCTAAGGCTGTCCCATCCTTACCTAGGGGCATTTGTTTGCTTTTGTAGTAAAAAATGCTTTGATTTAGGGTGGGCTTTGGGTATATGTTCACTTTAATTTACAAATTCCTGCCATCTAGTGGCTAAATTAAGAACGCATCTTCTCTCAAACAATGATCTGATATTTGAAATATCAGTTGGGTTTTTTTTTTAAGTGCCTAATGCAGAGTAGATGTTCAAAATTATTTGACGTAAAATGAAATGTGGTTCAACCAAAAGTTTCAAGATGTAGTATGTGAAACACACAAGGATGTGAAAGAAAACAGACTTGATGGCTAAGCTTTTGTCTGTGTTCTAATCCAGTAAGGATCTCTCCTAGGAGAGGTTTGTCTAGAGAAGGGGGGAGAACTGGACTACCCCAGTGGTTTTGACATCTGTCTGGACATTAGCATCACCTGGGATCTTTTAAAAATTCCACAGCCCAAGTCACATTCCAGATCAATGTTCTTCATTTCAACATACTTTATTTGAAGCAAAACAAAGGCAAGGAAATCCAAGATGTTCGAATTATATGGGATGATTATTTACTTGGTGAAAGGCTTCCTCTCTTTATGAAAAAATTCACCACAGGATTTCTTAAGACAGCTGACTCCTTTTCTGTATCTTAAATTAGTTTAAAAACCCAATTCTATATTCACCTACTCGGCAATCCTTTTTTGGGTTAAAGCGAAACACATCAAAATATTTGTCCAAGTCATTGGCTCTATATTTTTGTACTTGTCCATCCAGCAGACCAGAAAACAGAAAGAGGAACTTTCCAAAAGCCAAAGAGATTCCTCTCCCTCAGGGCTGCCGTGTATGGGTACATAGGTTGTGCACTGCACAACTCCAAGAGGCCTGTGCCACATTGCCAGTGATGGGAATCACAGCAGCATGGTGGGGGCTGCTCTGACACTAGGTGTTGAGAAGGAAGAAAGAGGACTGTTTGACTTGTGTCTCTAACCTGAGAGCTGGTGGCACACCAGCTCAGTTTAGCAAGACCCCCCGGTCAAACCCAGCAGCTGTCACTTTAAGGCCAGTACTGTTTCTCCTGGGATGGCTTCCTGCTGGTTCAGGTCATTTTTCCAGGTACATGAAGATCATCTCTCTCTCTCTCTCTCTCTCTCTCTCTCTCCTCCTAAATATTTTCTCTGAGAACATTTTTTTTAAAAGATTTGTTTCAACTCATCCATATTCAAGAGAACTTCATGTCTTGTGCTCTAAACATGAAAAACTCAACTAATAGAAAGATCTTGTTTACTCCCCTGAACACACATCATGACTCATCGACCTTCAATGTCAATCTTGCCTCTACTGACCAACTACTGATTTCCCCCCATATTCAAACACAAGTTTAACCTCTTCTCGAAAATATCATCAGTTTTGTGTTTCAAATGGCCTTGGAAATGTTTTACCTGTGAGGGGAAGCCTCTCTCAGCGGGGAATCACAAAGCAGTTTCTGGGAGGGAAAGGGGTGAGCCTTGCTTGTTGGCTTGGATGGTTCGGCCTCCTGGGTAATAGAGGACTCGTAAAATTGATGTATTAAGAACGGAGGTGCTGAGCTGCTTTAGCTTCTGGCCAGGGCGGTCCTTTCATTTCTTCCAGCAACGGGATCTTCAGTAAATGTCAGAAGCTGTCTTGCAAAATCCTGAGTCTGGGAGCTCCCCCCATCTCCAAGGTAGCTCCAGGAATTGTAGACGCTACTTTGCCCCTCTTTGCCTTCCTTGGCTGCCTGGAAGCTCAGAGCCATTTGGGGTTTCCAACATTCTCTATTAGCTTGCCTTTCTAATGGAGTTCTTCCAAACCCACTGGGTCTTTTGGAGTTGTGTTGGTACGTTCGGTTTTATGATTTCTGTGCCTTTGCTCTTCAGGTAGCTCCACATCCCTTCAGGAAAGGAATGAGAATAAAGAAACACACCAAGTGAAGTACGCATCTCTAACTCTGAGCCGCATCTCTAACTCCGAGCCTTTGCGATCTCGTTATGAGGCAGGCACTAGGGAAACGAGAGACCAGGAGACCCGGGACCCTGCTTCCTGCTCACGGAAGAGGAAGGGGTGGCCGGGGACAGAAACACGCTTTTGCTGTCCTTTTTCTTAACACATAGGAATCACGGGACAGAAAGCCATAGCAGTAAGCGGGGACAGCATGTGCCTCTCGCTCAGGTGATAGGCTCGGGAGATCAGATCCACCTGGGTTCAAACCCCAGCTCTGCCGTTGGCGGTCAGTCACGTGCCTTATCCTCTGTTCTTCAGTTCATTCATCTGTAAAATGGAGATAGTAACTCACACTCCTTAGCTTTCGTGAAGATTAATGGAAATACTAAACGTGAACGCTTAGCGCAGTGCTTGGAGAATGCATAATAGGGGCTTAATATATATTATAGCCAAATACGCTAAGTATAGTTTTATCATTTTGTTTCCAGCAGAAAGCTGGACAGCACTGCGTGAGTGGCTGTGTTATTACCCATCATTCCAACAGCAAGCACAATTAAAATTGTTCTCCTTTTTAAGAAGGTGTGGAGGCTCTGGAAAGAAAAACTTCTAGGACAAGCTTATTTCTCTCTTTAGAAGTTTCCCCAATGTTTCTTTCTGAATTTTTATATCTGTAATGCAACTGTAGTGAGATACTAGTTTAATAAGACAGTTAAAGATTTGATTTGCATATGGTGATCTTTAATTCAAGATAATTGGATGCTTTCTTTGCAGTTTCCTTTTTCCCAAACTTAAAAATTAACAGTATATGCTCTCAAGACACATATCGATAAAACCACCAAGAGGTAAAGCATTCTTATATTTCCTTCACTTTTAGGAAAAATGAGTCTGCTGGAAGTTGCTCTATTTCAGAAAGGTCAAATAGAAAGTTCTGGTTCCTTCCCTTCTGCGATGCTGAATTCACCATGAGACCCATACTTGCCATATTTGAATTTTCCCAAGTCGTAGAGAAAGTGTCCAATTAAAAAAATGAAAATTCTTACCGAAACGATGATTCGATAAAAGCCTTTTTCTAGAGGACAATTAAAATATAAACACATTCCCAAAATAATTGCTGTTTGGGGAGTGAACCTAAACTTGCAAATCTCAGTTAGGCTAAACCTACATATAATTGAAATGGAAAGGAAAATGGCCAACCAACAGTATCTGAAACAAATATCAAAATACAGACAATTCTATTGTTACTGGCTTTCTTAGGGACGTGTTATTTACTTCATAATTGGGATTATATTTAATTCTCTCAAAGTACAAGGGACTGAGGGAAGGAGGGGCAGATCCTTCGCCTTAAGGAGCGCATATCCGTTAACAGTCTGGGTCTCCACTCCCCCGCCTCAGCCCTGCTGCCAGGCTCTGTAACCCTCCAGATTCAGGCACCATTTATACAGATGTATTCGATATGCTCTTCGGGTTTTTTTTTTTTTTCCTTCAACAGTAAAAGCACCGTCCCTCTCTAGGAGGATAATTAAATTTCCCCAGATGCGTGCATGTCCCAAGCTGCAGGCCCAGGATAATTGGAGCCAAACAGCTCTTTGTTCTTTCATTTAAGCGTGTCCTAAGGCTTAGAGGTAGACAGGAAAAATCAGCGGCTTTCGAGAGCCAAGATGGCAAAGGAAATGTGCAGCTAGGGTATGGCGGAACGACAAACAGAAGCACAATCTTGATGAGAAAGGACACTTGACACTTGACCTCCATGGGGTAAAATAGAGAGTCCCCTCCCCCCCCAAAAGGGGACAGCCTTGACTCGGGGGTAAACAAGTGTGGCTCGATGCCAAAGCAGGCCCAGTGTCCGGATCTTTGGATTCTTCAAGAGAAGTCCTAGATCTGGCTTTTCTAGGAAATAGTCTCTGTTTTAAAAGTTAGCAACTCGGGGTGCCTGGGTGGCTCAGTCAGTTAAGCATCTGCTTCGGCTCAGGTTATGATCCCAGTGTCCTGAGATTGAGTCCCACATTGAGTTCCCCGCTCAGTGGGGGCTCACCTTGTCCATCTCCCTCTACCTACCGCTCTGCCTGCTTGCGCACACGCTCTCTCAAATAAAATCTTTTCTAAAATTAAAAAAAATAAAATTATCCCACAATATAGTTTTATTTATTTACTTATTTTAAAAGATTTTATTTATTTATTTGAGAGCGAGCACGTGCACAAGCAGGGGGAGGGGGAGAGGGAAAGAGAGAATCTCAAGCAGACATCACGCTGAGCGTGGAGCCTGATGCAGGGCTCGATCTCACGACCCTGAGACCATGACCTAAGCAGAAATCAAGAGTAGATGCTCAACAGACTGCACCACCCAGGTGCCCTGCCACAGTTTACTTTAAAAGAAACTATATAAAATAATGCATGAAATACGTTCACTCAGGTAATTCATAAAACACATATTGAACAAGCAGGTTGTTCACGACCATCACCATAAGAGTAGCGAATAAGTAGAAAATAAGGGTGAAAACACAGCTGAGTTTGGGTATGGGTAAAAACAAAAATCTCAGAAAGAACAAGGTATCTTAAGACAACTGGGAAAACCACTGTGGGTGGGGCAGAGCATCTGTTAGGGAACATTTTTGGTGGAAAGTCTGAAAAAAATATAGACCTGGATTCTGTGTAGGCAGTAGACAATGGCATCGCTCATTTGTTCTTTCTCGACTTAAATATTGTTTTACTTTTTTCTTTGTTTTGTTTTTCAGTCTGTTTTTTTTTTTTTAATGTAGGCTCCACACCCAACCTGGGACTTGAACTCATGACCCCGAAATCAAAAGTCACATGGTCTACTGGCTGAGTAGCCAGGCATCCCAAAATGTTGTTTTATAATCACGGTAGAGCTGCTTTTTTCCTCTGTGGTCTACCAGTTTCCTAGCTTCTGGCTTTCAATTGTTTTGTCTTTACCAAGGTAATGCAATAGAAGGTGTGTCCCTGGTGAGATTCGGCACAAAGCGACGGCCAAAAGAAACTGAGCGTCGTGAAATGCAAGCCAGGGCAGCACACCCAGGCGTGGCGGGCTAGTCTACAGATTAGCCTAGAGCGGGCTTTCTCAGCCTCAGCACTACTTGAGGACTAAATTGCCCCTGCTTGAGGACCAAGTATGCCCAGAACTGCCATTCAAATTGTTAGAACTGGCAGGTGTAACCACACATTTCAAAATTGCTGTGTTGGCCGATCAGAAATGGTTGACTGTCAGCAATCTCTGAGATTTCAACCTGACATGACTGTATGTCTATGTTCATTGGTATAGAGCAGCCTAGTGACTGCTGGCAGTAGTAAAAAACTTGTTAGTGGAAAATAACCGCCACGTCATTGAACGTCACAGTAACCAACTGTTGCAGTGGCTGTGTGTCTCAGTAGATTATAGAGATATTAAATATATTAATAGCCCAGCTAGGAAAAGCAGCTGAAAAATGTTTTCATCAATTTGCTGTGGGTCCATGAGAGGCCAAGAGTAAGTTCAGTGCCAAGAATAATGGCGTTGCCATACCGTATACTCTCTCTCGGCTGATGAGGTAAGAAGTCACCAGATACTAGAGCTTGCGGGCAGCTTCATTTTTTTTTTTAAAGATTTTATTTATTTATTTGACAGAGAGAGATCACAAGTAGGCAGAGAGGCAGGCAGAGAGAGAGAGAGAGAGGAGGAAGCAGGCTCCCTGCAGAGCAGAGAGCCCGATGCGGGGCTCGATCCCAGGACCCTGGGATCATGACCTGAGCCGAAGGCAGAGGCTTTAACCCACTGAGCCACCCAGGCGCCCCTTGCGGGCAGCTTCAAAGGCAGGCAGTGGGGTGTGGGGGGAGTGCTGGTGGAGGGTACTTAGTGATGGCATTGGAGCAAGAGGTGTTGGTGGCCCCGAGATCTGCAGAGCCGTAGTTCTTCTGGTCCGTGCCATGCCGGATGTCATGATATTCACAGGCTCAGCCACCTGAGATCTGGGACACCCAATCTGGTGGTCCCCGGGCGGCAACACATCCAAGATCTGGCACTGGGGCCCACAACCATTTAAGGGGACCATCATTGGATGAGTGAGATGTGGTTCCTTGTGCTAAATCGTGGCTCGGACAGAGGCATCATTTAGCTGATCCTAGCTGCATCAAACAAAAGATCAGATCAGCAATTTCTAAAAAATCAGGAGTGATTTGGAAATTATTACGAAGTCCAGTGAGCAATGTGCTACCACTTAGGCTACTTGGTAAGTAGTTTGAGGTTGGTACAGTTTCATTTATTTAGGGTATACAAGGAGCACATGTATATAATTTTATGTGTATATGGATTTTTATGTTCATTTTATTCCCACTGCAGTTGTAAATATATTTACTTCATTGGTGGCCATCATCAGGTGTCTAGAATCCTACCGGTTCCCAAATCCAATATTGAAGACTGAGCAATTATATTCTGTGTTTCAACATATATATTTTAAAAAGGAAACATAGAAACAGAGAGGCAAGGGGCTCCTGGGTGGTTCAGTTGGTTAAGTGTTTGCCTTCGGCTCAGGTCATGATCTCGGGGTCTTGAGATCGAGTGCCGCATCGGGCTCCCAGCTCAGGGGGGAGTCTGCTTCTCCCTCTGCCTCTGCTCCTCCCCCCCTGCTCCTGCTCTCTCTCACTCTCAAGTAAATAAATAATCTGGAAAAAAAAAAAAGAAACAAAGAGGGGAGTTCAAATGCTTGCCCACCACGTACTCTGGATGCCTTACTAACCTTTTCTGAGCCTCAGTTTTCCATAGCCCACGGGGTTGTGGGAAGAACTGAATGTCTGTATGTGAAGCAGTGGGGCACGTAGTAGGAACTCAAGTTCCCTCTGGAATTTCCATTAAAGAAGGAATTCACGAGCAACCTTTTTCTATATTGACCTGAGATGATTTATACCCAGTGCTTTGTATTTCACTCAGTAGTGGTGTTCATTAAACCTATTCTACTGCCTGAATTTAAAGCACCCGAAATTTAAGGGTCTAAATATTCCAGAGGAGAGTGTTTGAACTAAAATTCCTGAACTTGGCTACAGTCCCTCTCTTACCTATGATAGGGTAACCTTGAAGGAGTGCCAGTGGAGTTAATGATTTACTAAGCCTGGCTTTTTCCCCAAAGATACTTGAGCTGAGACTTTTTCAAGCCTGAATAAGGTCACATTATTCTTCTTTCAGAAGATCAAGAAAATCACATCATGCTTTTGACAATTGATATGGAGATAATTGTCCTAAGTTGGCATTCAGAAACATGAACTTTTTTTTTTTTGCTGAAAAGCTGTGCTTGTAAATCAGATTCTTCTATATGATAAAACTTCAGAAAGTACGTTCTGAACTCTTTTACCCTCTTGAACATTCTATGTTGGACAGAAAAAAAAGTCTTCAAAAATTATCCATTTTCCTTTTTTAAAAAATTATTCATTTTCCTTATAAAAAGAAATGAACTATTTTTTTTTAAATAAAGGTGTTTTTTTTTTTAAATAAATACAGGGAGTCATTGGGCTCAACATTTCCCCACTACCTTCGCTAAATTAATTAGGTGGCATAAACAGTTTCTTTTTAACTGACACCTCTAAGCCTGAGGAACAAAAGAGTTTTAGCACAGAGGAATAAAGAGAAATGGTTTCACCATCACAACCCTGATGACTTGAACAGCGGTGGGAACCGAGGATGGTGGTGTAAAGAACAGAGGAAAGAGAGGGGAGCATGCGTGTTGCTGACTTGAGGGCTGTTCTTGTGGTCATGACCCACTCCTCCAAGGACAAGGGTCTCAGTGCTCTGGTAAAACAGAAGGGGTGGTTGAGGCAATTCAGAATCCAGAGGGCCAAAAAGCCAGTGGTAGAATTGGAAAGCTTTGGGGTATGTGTGTGGAGGGGGTGGGTGTGTCCCTCATATAATGATCAGATAGACATGTTTTGTTGACTTCTTCAACATCTCTCTAAGAAGTTTCTAGGGGATCACTTGATATTAATTCCTATTTTATCACTGGAGTATTTAGGAGAGTGGCCATGTCTGCACAGCCCAGAAGGAAGTGGATCTTTCAGAAGCCGCCGAACAATGAAGGGACTTTTGGTTGCTGTCTATATGGATCATGTCAATTGCAAAATAATCACATTTACATCTGACCATGCCTTGTATCCTCTCTGAATGCACATTTCAGGAGTATTGTTTGGAGAACGTTTCTCATTTTTAAGTTCTTCCCTGCATGTCTTCTTTATTTCCAAAAAAAGAAAAGAAAGAAAAAATTGTGAGAATCTGCCAGGCAATGTGCTAGATGAGGGGCTGGCAAACTTCTCATGGCCAAATGCTTCTGTACAGCCTTTGAGCTAAGAATGGTTTTTACACTTTTAAGTGGTTGGAGGCAGAAAAAAAAAAGCCACCCCAAAAAATAATATTTCATGACACATTAAATAAAATGACAGTTACATTGCAGTACCCATAAATAAAGTTTTATTGAAACACAGCCATGTGCACTGGGTTCCCCGCGTGGCTGTTTTTGTGCGGCAACAGCAGAGTTGAGTATTTGCGACAGGGACCCTATAGCTGGCAAAGCTGAAAATACTCTTTGGCCAAATCCTGTGTTGGACTCGGAGGATAAAGTTGTGACCAAGACTGACCCAATCTCTGATTTTGTGCTACTTACAGTCTAGTTACTAATGGAACAGAGAGGTAATGTGCACATAAAAGCAACAAGACGATAATTACAGATTAAGATAAACGCTGTGGCGGCAGCCAGCACAGCAGCAATGAGAAGAAGAGAAACTGGAGTCGGGGTGGGAGAGGAAGGAGACCTGTGGTTTGAGGGGAGGTTAAAGAAATGACATTTATAAACTGAAATCAGGAGATCAAAGGAGCCAAGCCTGTGATGGAGGAGCCAGTGGAAAGAGCTCTGTGAGAGAGGAAGGCACATATGCAAAGGTCCTGTGGCCAGAAGATTTGTATGTGTTTCAGGCAGGAGACTAGGGAAGCTGAAGGTCGGTGACGGAAGGGTACATGGAGCCGGCAGTTCAGGCACAGCCCAATTCCAAGTAGCATGGAAAGCCATAGATGGGTTTTAAGCAGGAGGGTGATGTGAAACAATTAGCTTTGATTTTAAAAAATCATTCCAATTGTCATGTGGAAAGGGGCTGGAGGAGATTAAGCTATGAAAATACTGTGGAGGAGGTCCATGCTGGGGATGGCTGCTGGCCACAGACATGGAGAGAAGTGAACAGGCTTGGATCGAGACTTTGCAAACAGAACCGACGGTCTCAGCCCATGGAAAGCAGTGGGAAGGATCAAGGATCAAGGATGCTGCACATATTTTTGACTCAAGCAACTGGATGGTTAGTGGTGTTATGTAATGAGGGAAGAATTCGTTGTTGAGGAGAGAAGCATCAAGTCAGCAGATGAATGAAAAAAGATGTGCGGGACACCTGGGTGGCTCAGTTGGTTAAGCATCTGCCTTCGGCTCAGGTCATGATCCCAAGGTCCTGGGATTGAGCCCCACATTGGGCTCCCTCCTCAGCGGGGAGCCTGCTTCTCCCTCTGCCACTCCCCCACCCCTGCTCATGTGCTTTCTCTCTCTCTCTCTCTCAGATAAATAAAATCTTTAAAAAGGGATGGGTGTGTGTGCATGTGTGTACAGCGGAATATTCAGCCATGAATAATAAGGAAATCCTGTTGTTTTCAGCAACATGGATGGACCTTGAGGGCATTATGCTAAGTGAAATAAGCCAGATTGAGAAAGACAAATACTGTATGATCTCAATTATAGGTGGAATCTCAAAAAAAGCCAAAGGAGTCCCTGGCTGGCTCAGTCAGTGGGACATGCAACTCGTGATCTCAGGGTTGTGAGTTCAAGCCCCACGATGGATATAGGGATTACTAAAAAAAAAAAAAATTAAAAATAAGGGGCATCTGGGTGGCTCAGTGGGTTAAAGCCTCTGCCTTCAGCTCAGGTCATGATCCCAGGGTCTTGGGATCGAGCCCCGCATCGGGCTCTTTGCTCAGCGGGGAGCCTACTTCCTCCTCTCTCTCTGCCTGCTGCTCTGCCTTCTTGTGATCTCTCTTTCTCTGTCAAATAAATAAATAAAAATCTAAAAAATTTTTAAAAATAAATAAGCCAAACTCAGAACAACCCAGAGCAGAGTGGTGGTTACCAGGGGCCATGTGGTGGCAGAAATGGGGACGTGTTGGTCAAAGGGTACAAACTCCTAGTTACAAGATTAACCAGCTCTGGGGAGCTCAGGTAGCACGGTGATTACAGTTAATAATACTGTATTAACTACTTGAAAGTCACTAAGAGAGTAGATCTTAATTGTTCTTCCCACAAAACAGAAATGGTAATTATGGGACATGACAGAGGCATTAGCTAATGCCATGGTAATCATCATTTTGCAATACGTAAGGGTATCAGATCAACACTTTTTACACCTTAAGTGTACGTAAGTTTTTTTGTTTGTTTTTTTTGTAAGTTTTATGTCAATTATATCTCAGTAAAGCTGGAGGGAAAAAAAAAAAAAAGACTTCTCAGTGGAGAGGTCCAGCTTCTTCTGTAAGGGACCAAACAGTAAATATTTAGGCTTTAAAACCCCATGACCTCTGCCCCAACTGCTCAATTCTGTTCTTGTGGCCATAGGCAATGACAGCCAGAGGCAATGGGTAAGTGCGTGAATGGGTAAAACCTTAGTTTGCCAGGACCCCTGTCATAGAGTTGGATGTTCAAGTCTACGAGAGAGAGAGAGACAGAGAGAGAGAGAGCGAGCACGGAGCTCGAGATACAAATGTGGAAGTCCTTGGGATTCAGTCATGGGCCTAGATGACCGGTAAGGAGAGCTTATCAAAAGAGCAAAGAAGACAAGAAAGCCCAGGATCATGCTTGGAGGTATTCCAACAACATTCTAAAAAAATGTTGGGTGGATGGGATAATGTTTATCAAAATTGTCTTCCTGGGATTCTTTAGGAACAGGAAACACTATCACAAGGAAGAAGTACTCTTTTTATACACTGCGTTGATCCAAAATGGACAGCCTTCTTCAACGGCTCCCACTTCCATAATGGAGTAAAGTAAGAAGCAGTAGTTAAAGCTGCCTGGCTCCACTGTGTAACTGTGTGACCTCAGGTAAGTTACCTAACCTCTCTGTTCCTTAGTTTCTCCACCTGTGAAAACAGTCATAAGATTGATTACATAGGTTTGCTGTGAAGGTCTGCCGTGTAGTGTTATATACAGTTCCAGTATCATTACTCCTTCTCTCAATGGCTACCTTATTCTAGAAAGAATTTGCAGCTACTCGCTCTTATTGGTCCCAAAATATAAATCCTCCACTTCTCTGTTGGTTTGGCTCACGCTAAAATGAAGCTCGGTTTTACTTACCTGACTCTGTTGCTCTTGTCATCAGAACACTACCCCACCTTCTCACGACAATGCGAATGGGGTACCCCATTTAAAAACCTTCTAGTTCCACCACTATAAGACCTCCTTATACACCCATCTACCCCCTGGTACGGGAATCCCATGCCATTTGACTCTTTGGCTTGAATTATGTATGCTGTGTCTAGCTCCCTTAAGCCTACTCATGGCACCAGCCTTTATCTTTGATCTAATTTCCAAAAGTGACTGATCCGACCTACATGGAAAGGACGTTCCCCTGGACAGCATCAGAGGATACGTAATCACCCGAGAAATCAGTTAATACCATCTTCACCTTGCCTCTCCAGAAAGCTGACTCTTTACTGGCCAATTTTCATGGAAAGGAGTTAGTCTAACATTCACCTTACTGGGTTCAAGTGAGGGTTACTTTGTTTTGTTCTGGTTTTCATTTAATTGAGTGTCATTGTAGACTCATTGATTTTAACATACTGGTGCATTTCAGGCAATTATCATTCCATGAAGTTTTGACGTCCACACTGATCAGCACCCACTCCTTCAAGCTGGTTTCTTTATCCTCTAGACATATTCCTCCTTGTCTTTGACAGAGCCGAGGCAAGACGTCCTGACTTGCATTGTTCCTGCCCCAGACCTTGGATCTGCCAAATCCACAAGGATCTCTGCTTCCTGTTAGGGGGAGGCAACATTTACATACCAAACTCCTTTCCCTGAAGACTGATAATCAAAGGGAAGAAAAAGAAACTTTTTGTCTTGCTTTTCTGGTACAAACTCTACTTTGGGATAACCAAGGAGCCCCAGAAGATGAAGGGAAGCTCTTCTGTTTTTGTTTTTGTTTTTAAGTTCTTCTTTACTGAGGAATTCCAGCTAGTGTTTGCAGACCAGGAGGAATGGTAGAACTAGAAAACTAGCATTTTGCAGAGCAGAAAGCTTTACTGTGGAAAAATCTGTCACCACCTCAAACCAGTGATCAATCTCAGTGTCACTGAGAGCAGGACAATGACATGGTAATACATTAGATGGGATTATGGTGTTGGAATCATGAAAAAAAAATGTCCTTATCTTTCTTTTGAACTGCTCTTACTGTGGTATAATTTATGTACCATTCCGTTCACCCATTTAAAGTGCAAAATTCAGTGGCTCTGAATATATTCACAGAGTAGGGCCTCTATCTCCACAGTCCATTTTAGAATTTTAGAATATTTTCATTACCCCCAAAAGAAACCCCACCCCCCCCTTAACCATCACACGCTAGTGTCCCCAGCCCCCAGCGCCTGGCACCACCTCACTTACTCTGTGTCTATAGACTGGGCCTATTCTGAACTTGGAGTCAAGCCCCATGCGGTCCTCTGTGGTAACCAGCTTCTTCCACTTAGCATGCCCTTCGTAAGGTTCACCCACGTCATCGCCTGTATCAGGACTTCATTCCTTTTGACGGCTGAATGATATTCTATTGTGTGGAGGTATGGCCTTTTGTTTGGCTACTCTTCAGTTCTTGGACATCTGGGTGGCTTTTATCTTTGAATAGTACTGCTATGAACATTCACGTCGACTGTTTATTTGAGCGCCTGTTTTCCCAGTTTTTGGCTATCCACCCAAGAGGGAGATGGCTGGGTCGTATGGTAATTCTGTGTTTAACTGAGGAACAAACAGCCAGACTGTTTTCCAGCGCAGTGGCGCCATTTTGAATTCCCGCCGGCAGTGTTCGAGGGTTCCAGTTTCTCCACATCCTCACCACCATTTGTCATACCTGTCTTTTTGCGCATGGCCATCCTAACGGATGTGAAGTGGTATCTCACTGTGGTTTTCATTTGCTTTTCTTCCAACGACTAATGACGCCGATCATCTTTTTTGTGTGTTTATTAACCTTTTGTATATTTTCTGTGGAGAAATAGCTGTTCAGATCCTTTGCTTCTTTTCTTCCTTCCTTTTTTTTTTTTTTTTTCCATTTCTAGATGTACTTTGTTGGTATTTTTTTTTTTTCAAGAGCAGTTTTGGGTTCACAGCAAAATCGAGTGGAAAGTACAGCGAGTTCCCATCCAGATACCTCCTGCCTCCCCACACAGCCCAGGCTCCCTGAGCATCACCACCCTGTACCAGAGCAGTACATTTGTTACAAATGATGAACCAACAGGGACACATTATTATCAACCCAGATCCCTGGCTGACATTAGGGTTCACTCTTGACGTAACTTCCAAGGGTTTAGACAAATGTGTAACAACATGTAGCCTCCACTGTAGGTCATGCGGGGTAGTTTCCCTGTGCTGGAAACCCTGTGCTCTATCTCTTCCTTCCTCCCTCCTCCAAACCCCTGGCAAGGCTAATCCTTTTTATTGTTGTTGTTAATTGTTTCCTTAGTCTTGCCTTTTCTAGAACATTCCCATACCTGGAATTATACATTATGCAGACTTTTCAGATTGGCTTCTTTTACTTAGTAATATACATTGGAGGTTCCTGTGTGTCTTTTTATGGCCTGATGGCACATTTTGTCTGAGCACTGAATAATATTCCATTGTCTGGATGGACCACTGTTTATCCATTCACCTACTGAAGGACATCTTGGTTGCTCCCAAGTTTTGCCAATTATGGATAAAGATGCTATAAATATCCTTGTGCATGCTCCTTTGCCCATTTTTAAAAATTGTCTTTCACTGGGTTGTGGCCATTTTTTATACATTCTAGATACAGTTCCCTCATCAGAGAGATTGGCTGCAAACATTTTCTCCTACGCTTTGGGCTGTCCTCACTTTCTTTCTTTTTTTTTTTTTTTTTTTTGAGATTTTATTTATTTATTTGACACACAGAGATCACAAGTAGGCAGAGAGGCAGGCAGAGAGAGAGGAAGAAGCAGGCTCCCCGCTGAGCAGAGAGCCCGATAAGGGGCTCGATCCCAGGACGCTGGGATCATGACCTGAGCCGAAGGCAGAGGCTTTAACCCACTGAGCCACCCAGGCGCCCCTGTCCTCACTTTCTTGATGGTCTCCTTTGAAACACAAAAGTTTACAATTTTGATATCTAGTTCATCTGTTTATGTTGTTGCTGTTGCTTGTGTCATATTAAAGAGATCATTGTTTAACGCAAGGTCATGAACAGTTACGTTGTCTTCCGAGAATTTCACAACTGTAACTCTTACATTTAGGGCTTTGGTCCATTTTGAGTTAATTTTTCTATATGGTGTGATTTCTTTATCTTTTTATAGACACAGATGGAACAATTTAGAGGTGACTATACAATGACTGTAGTTTACATCAGACAAAGCAGATGAGGCAAATATGGCAATTTGTTCTTATATTTATTTTATTTATTTAAGAGAGAGAATGCAAGTGGGGAGAGGGGCAGCAGGGGAGGGAGAGGGGAAGCAGACTCTCCACTGAGTGCTGACGGAGCAAAGCAGGGCTGGAAGTGGGGGGGGTCCATGTGGGGGTCAATGCAGGGCTGGACACGTGGAGCTCACTACCCTGAGATCATGACCTGAGCCGAAATCAAGAGTCGGGAGCTTGACTAACTGAGCCACCCAGACACCCCAAATCTGGAAAAACAAATTTTTTTTAAGATTGTATTTATTTATTGGACAGAGACACAGCGGGAGAGGGAACATAGCAGGGGGAATGGGAGACGGAGAATCAGGCCTCCTGCTGAGCAGGGAGCCCAATGCAGGGTTCAATCCCAGGACCCCAGGATCATGACCTGTGCCGAAGGCAGACGCTTAATAACTGAACCACCCAGGTGCTCCTCTAGCAAAATTTTGGTAGTTGCTAAATCTAGGTGATGGGTTTATGGATGTTAATTCTACTCTTTTCTATTAAAATTTTTTTCTTTAAATGATAGAAAGTAAAAGGAGATGATATAGAAATAAGAATCAGGAAAAAAAACTTGATTATGAGTGAAAATATCACTAATAGAGGAATAAACTTGTATTTATTTTAACTTGCATCTTAAAGCAAATTATTTATAAACTCTAGCAGTTTATAATTAGTTAGAAATTATTCGCCACACTCCTAAGAAATACACACAATTGAATGAGTGCAGCCGGGTGTCTTGACACTGCTCTTAAGAACCAATGTTCTAGAGCTTCTTGCTCTTAAAGCAACTACCAGCCACAGGTGACTGTTGAGCCCTGGAAAAATAGTCCAAATTGAGGTGTGCTGTAGTTGTAAAGTATATTTCAAAGACTTCATGTGAGCAAAAATAAAAAAAGAAATGCAAAATATCTCATTAATTTTTTTATAGTGATTACATGTAGGAGTGATAACATTTGGGACATATTAGGTTAAATAAAGTGTGTCATTAAAATAATGTCACTGTTTTTACTCTTTTTACTTATTTTTTAATATTTTATCTTATTTATTTATTTTTAAAAGATTTTATTTATTTGACAGAGATACAGCGAAAGAGGGAACACAAGTAGGGGGAGAGGAAGAAGGAGAAGCAGGCTTCTGCTGAGCAGGGAGCCCGATGTGGGGCTCGATCCCAAGACTCTGGGATCATGACCTGAGCTGAAGGCAGATGCTTAACCAACTGAGCCACCTAGGCGCCCCTGTTTTTGCTCTTTTTAAATATGGCTACGAAAAAATGTAAATTACATATGTGGCTTGCATTATACTACTTTTGGGCATCACTGTTCTGGAGAGAAAGGACTGAGTTCAAAGGCCTGCATTCTGATTACCTTGCTGCCTTTTACTAGCCATGTAACTTTGGGCCATTTCTTCCATTTCTCAGCCCTAGGGTAGTTGGGAATAAATTCATCCTGCAAATGTTGAGAGCTCTTACTATATACAAAGATCTTGGCTAAATGATGTGGGGAATATACAACATGAAACTGTTCGTAAACTCAAATCAGTGTTTCTCATAGTAGTCCTATTGATGAGTCAGTGAAGTGAGAGGCCAACAGTGGAAATATCTTATTTTCTCCACTAACATTAAAATAATGTCTTAAAATAATGACTATTTTACAATATGGCCAAAATCTGAGATCACATATACACATGGCACATGTTCTCTCCATCCTGAGTCTTGAGTCTTTCTTTGTATGTGTGGTCCATTTTCCTGGAGGCTCTCTCAACTCCACATTCCATCCAAGAAGCGTGCTGTGGTACATCTCTGGTGGACTGGCGGACCTGGTATCGATGCCCATATGTGGCCGCATACCATCCTGATGCTGGTTTTGCCACATAACTTGCTTTGACCAATGGGACATTGGCAAATTGATAATACCAGAGGCTCGGTGAGTATTTGCTCATCCGAGTGGAGGAAAGGGCAGGAGTGCATTCAGACAAGTGGTTATCAAGCTGGCAGGATTTTACTCCTTGGGGAATATTTGGCAATGTCTGCAGAGACCCGATTGTCATAGCCGGTCAGAAGGTGCTATTGGCATCTCGTGGGTAGAGGCCAAGGATGTCGCTAAACATCCTCCAATGAACAGGACAGCACCATCGCAAGGAATTACCCAGCCCACGTGTCAGTAGTGCCAAGGTTGAGAAACCTGCTCTAGACCAGGGTTTTGTCACCACAAGCTGGGTCCTTTGGGTCAAAGATAAAGGGCTTTGGAGAGAAAATGTCTGCTCTTGAATGAACTCACCTACAGTGGTTCTTTAAGGCCCCCATAGATATACCAAGAACAGGTTTCTGGACAGTCTGCTACTCTTGGTGATTTGATTTGATTTTTTAAAAGATTTTTTTATTTTTTTATTTGACAGAGAGAGATACCACAGGCAGAGAGGCAGGAGAGGCGTGGGGGGGGGGGGTGGGAAGCAGGCTCCCTGCCGAGCAGAGAGCTCTATGCGAGGCTCCATCCCAGGACCCTGAGATCATGACCTGAGCCTAAGGCAGAGGCTTAACCCACTGAGCCACCTAGGCACCCCTCTCATGATGATTTTGGATGATCCCAGTTTACCCTCAGCGTTCAAGCCTAGTACCTCATCAAAGAGTTGAACCAACAACCATTTGGTAAGTTTTCCCCATCTAGATCTTGCTTCTCCTTGGTAGTATTGACATCATGGTTTGTGAGGATTCAACCCTAGCTTCCCAGCCCCTGACCATTAACATACTCAGAGACCAGGGGCTTTAACTTCTACTGTAAGGTAGAGTCTGTCAGTTTTGTTACCCAGTTACCATGGCCTGCCATGCTATCCAGAAGCCACTTTCCCCCTGAAAAGAACATGTGTATAGCTTGTCTATGAGAAAAATTTTAAGGACATAAAAATTACAGTAAATATTGTTAGTAGAAAATTTTATTAGGAGAGTTTAAAAATAATAATTACATTAGCAGACTCAATACAAATTTTAGACATATGGTTGAGTATCAGTATAAATCTCATTGCTATGGTAATTAACCGTAAAACACATAGGTAATAAATCATTGCAAGTAGTGTTGTTTTTTTTTCTTTTCTTTTTTTTTTTTTAAAGATTTTATTTATTTATTTGACAGAGAGAAATCACAAGTAAGCAGAGAGGCAGGCAGAGAGAGAGGAGGAAGCAGGCTCCCTGCTGAGCAGAAAGCCCGATGTGGGGCTCGAACCCAGGACCTGGGATCATGACCCGAGCCGAAGGCAGCGGCTTAACCCACTGAGCCACCCAGGCGCCCCCTTTTTTTCTTTTTTAATAATGGAGCACATACGTGTTCCCAGGAAGAACGAAACGGGGCAGAAATGCTGCCAGAATTGGTGGTTTGGGACAGCTTTTTGGTAAGCAGACAGATTCAGGAGTTTAAAGAAATACTCGATGTGCTAGGTAGGCAAGTTTGAAAAGTGCATGGACCCAGATGAAAAGTCCCAATTATATGAATAATCCCAGGAATCCCCCAAATCCCAGTTATACGAAATCAGGTTACAGTGGGCTACAACCCGCCCGCAGGAGGACGTCGGTGTGGACGGAGGGCCAATTCTTGGCCACGGTAGGTAAAGACCAGCCATTTATCTGACCTGTTTAATCTGTTGTCATTGAGAAGCATGAAACTTGCCAGCATCACTAACATGCGGGTCCTCTGTTCCCACGTAATACGTTCCTTTCCCCTACATTTGATTTGTGCACAGGGCTTGGCTCCAGGACTGTATCTGCTTGAGAAAACCTTTTTTGGTCCAGTATGCAGGGAGGGAGCGAAAGGCAGCAGATTCCAGGGCTATGGAGAGCCCTGGCAGGGACGGGGAGGGGGGATGACATGACACCACCTGGCGGGACTGGGGCCGCTGGGGGTGAGGTTCCCGGGGTCAGGCAAGAAGTTGCAAAACTGACCTGATTACCTAAAAATGAGGAATCTGGAGGGGCCTTGATTTGATCAAGTTTCACCATCACCATGGAGAGCAACCTTGCCCCTCCATCTGCGGTCAGGGCTCAGAGGGCCATGGGTTTCATGGCTTTTTCAAGGACACAGCGCCGTTCTGTAATTCAGGCATCAGCGAATTTTGATTAAGGACTAGATAGTCAATAATTTAGGTTTTGTGGGCCACCAAGCAAAATGGAGAGGTTATTATGTAGGTCCTTACGGAACGAGAGAAAACAAATTTTCACAATATTTTTATTGACAAAATATAAGAATTTAGTACAACATTTTGCAGTACACACTACTAATTAGAGGAAAGGGGTTTTTTGTTGTTGTTGTTTTGTTTTGCTTTTTGAAGGGGATACTATTTTTCTTAGTTGAGTTGCGAACGTGGTACAGCTGTAGATCACACAGATTGCAAATGTTCACGTGTAAGAACAATGTTTAGGTCTCTGGTACAAACAGCGCCGTGGCTGTGACCCCACGGGCCACAGTTTTAGAGACCCTTGTAGTGGCATACAGTCGTCTGCAGTGGGTTTGGGGGTATTGGGGGGGGCTGCTCCTGGTTGCTAGGCACGTCCGTCGCCTCTTCCTGCACCCTCCCTCGGTGCCCAGTTAAGCTGGCACATCGGCCCTCCCTCTCCAGGCAGGGCAGAAAGGTCAAAAACGGGGCCCAGAGCGCTCCCTCTTCAGCCCCTCCTCCCCCGGCTCCGCCCCCTCCAGCTCCTCCTCCCGGTCTCGCCGCGGCGCTTTCCCGCGCCTCCGCCCCCTCGAGCCCCGCCCCGACTCCGCCCCCTGCAGCTCCCTTCCACTCCGCTCCTCCTTTGGTCGACAGCCGCGCTTTCCCGCTCGCGTCGCAGCCTCCGGTGCCACCGCCGCCTCCGCCATGCCCAACATCGTGCTCTTCAGCGGCAGCTCGCACCAGGACCTGTCCCAGCGCGTGGCCGACCGGCTGGGCCTGGAGCTGGGCAAGGTGGTCACGAAGAAGTTCAGCAACCAGGAGACCAGGTGGGGGCCGCGCCGGCGGCCGGGCCGGGCCGGGGAAGGCGCAGGGCGCGCGGCTGCGGGGCCGGGCGGGGACCGTCGTCCGCCCGGGACCACTCCGCGGCCGCCCGCTCCCCCTTCCGGGGCGGGACGGCCACGACGCGGCCTCCGCGCCACCGCTGCGGCGCCCGGGAGACGCGGAGGAGGGCGGCCCCTGGCCCGGAAGGGCGACCTCGGGGCGGTCACAGCGTCGAGGAGAGGTGGGCGCAGGCCGGCGGGAACCGCCTCGGTGCCGGGCACGCGGCGAGGGACGTCCCCGGCTGTGCCCGTCCGGTTTCCCCGTCCCCTCCAGGCTGGTCCCAAACCCCGGGCGTGCGAGGGACGGCTCCGCCCACGTCCCCAGCCCCTGCTGCGCCCTGCCTTCACCTGGGGTCGTTCGGAAAGCCGCTTCCCCTGCCTGCCCCGCGGCTTCGGAGCCCCACGGCTGGGTGGGAGTCTGCGTTTTCAGAAGCTCGCAGGTGACTCCTGGTCCCGGGCGCCGACCTCTGGGTTGAGCCGAGGGGGTGTTTGTGCGGCGGGTTTCAAGAGCGCCCGAGCGCACGTGCTGGTTCCCGTGGGCTTCCTCTCATTTTTCTGCCTCAAAGGTGATAGACTTTTGGTCGCGTTGGTAGATGTGGGACTCTGCTGTGTCCAGCGGCAAGGCCCTGGCCCCGCGTAACCGCTACCCGTGTCTCAGGTCCAGGAGCCGTGGTCGCCTCCATTCAGTGAGGTCAGACCGGTGCCCCCCCCCGCCCCCGCTCTCACCCCCCGCTCCCCTCCCCCACCACGAAACGGGACAGGGGCTCCGTTTTCCACCTGCCTGAGTCCACAAAGCTCTTTGACCGGTTTCAAGTGGGTCTCCTTTTTAGCTCTCTCCCTCAAGCGTCCAGCACTGTACGCAGTTACTGATCATTTTTATGTCTGGCAGAGGTCCAAAGCAACCAACACTTTGAACAAGTGGTGAGGGAACAATTGGTGTGAGCTGCCAAAACGCAGCAAACAACATCTCTACTTCCCACCGTTTCAGAAATGAACTTGAAATGGATCGTGTACCTAAATGTGAAGCCTAGAGCGAAACATTTGTAGAAGAAAACCTGGGTGACTTTTGGATTAGTCAAAAATGTCTTAGATGCTAAGGAATTAGAGTCAGAAATATGGGGACGGTGGTGTTTGTGGAGTCAGCTTTATAGGATCTGGGAAACCCTTCTTCCCAGTGGGAAATCACTATACATACATAGTCCCGTTGATAATGTAAGTGAAGAAACGTTTGCGAACGAGTAACAGGTGCTCTACCTGCTGGGAGTCCTTGAGCCCAACGTTTCCGCTTCGCGGAGTTTAGTAGATAAGTCTGGAAGCATGGTGGCGGGCTCCGGAAAAGGCTAGTGTAGCGGGGCTTGAATGTTGTAATATCTTGCCAGTCCTATTCAAGTTGCAGTAGCCGTAACAAGAGTGGGCTACTAGTTTTTGTTCGGGAGGTGGCGTCGTGTAAGTAAAGGAGAAATTTTTGCGGGAAGTGGGTTTTGAAAGCAAATACGTTGCCCTTCCCTGTTCTCTCCATGCAGCGCCCTCCTTTGTTGCTGGAGCATAGTCAATCTCAGAAGTCCATTGCAAAGTCATTGTTGGATTTCTGCTCAAAATACTGTGTGTACCTTTGGGGGAAACTCATTTGGACCTTGAAGTACGATTGTATGTTTAACTCAGTTTTATTTGTTTTTTGAGTATTTATAATGACCACCTGCTAACTAGAAATCATGAGGTCTCAAACCACTCAACGTGACGTCTGGGAATTGCTTGTATAGTTATATTATGTATTTTTTTATTTTGTGTTTGGTTTTTTTGTTTTTTTAACCATTCTTCAAAGATTTTATTTAGTTATTTAGAGAGAGCAAGGCCGTGCTCCGGAGCTCACGTGAGCAGGGGGAGGGGCAGAAGGAGAAAGAATCTCAAGCCAACTCTGAGCTGAGCCCAGAGCCCGACACGGGGCTCCATCCCCGTTCCCGACACGGGGCTCCATCCCCGTTCCCGACACGGGGCTCCATCCCCGTTCCCTGAGATCGGGACCTGAGCCAAAATTAAGGGTCGGACGCTTAAGTGACTGAGCCACCCGGGCGCCCCTATTTTGTTTTTTAAGTAATCTCTGTGCCCAAGGAAGGGCTTGAACTCACTACCCTGAGATCAAGACTCCAGTGCTCCCAACTGAGCCAGCCAGGCGCCCCAACATTATATATATATTTTTTAAAGATTTTATTTATTTGACAAAGGGAAACAGCAAGAGAGGGAACACAAGCAGGGGGAGAGGGAGAGGGAGAAGCAGGCTTCCTGCTGAGCAGGGAGCCCGGTGTGGGGCTCCATCCCAGGACCCTGGGCTCATGACCTGAGCCAAAGGCAGGCACTTAATGACAGCCACCCCAGCACCCCTGTATGTTTTTATTTTTGGAATATAACAGGTTAGCTTCCTGACGTTTCTCTTTCCCATGAACTTTGTAGGTCCAGAGGTTGATTTTTACAAACAGTCCTCTCTGTACTAGGTATTGTACTAGTGATCTGGTTTTTACTGTGTAGTCCTAGAGATGAGAAACGGGGTAAAAAGAAGAGAAAATTGATTTAGTTCGTGTAAGCTTCCTGAACGTCTCCCAAGAGCCAGAACCAGAAATGTGCTTTAATGTCTCCTGGTCATCACTCCTTCCATTCCCCACTTTTTTTTAAGTTTTGATTTTTTTTTTTTTTTTTTTTTGTAATCTCTATACCCAACGTGAGGCTCAAACTGAGAATTCCAAGAATCAAAAGTAGCACACTTATCCAGCTGAGCCAGCCAGGCACCTGTTCCCTGTTGTTCCCCACTTTTTTTTTAATGTTTTATGTATTTAGGGGCACCTGGGTGGCTCAGGTCATGATCCCAGGGTCCTGGGATTGAGCCCTGCATCGGGATCTCTGCTCGTCAGGGAGCCTGCTTCCTCCTCTCTTTCTGCCTGCTTCTCTGCCTACCTGTGATCTCTGTCAAATAAATAAATACATAATCTTTTAAAAAATGTTTTATATATTTATTTATTTGTCAGAGAGAGAGAGAGAGCGAGAAAGCACAAGTAGGGAGGCAGACTCAGCCCCCCCCCAACGCAAGGAGCTGATTGCAGGATTCACTCCCAGGACCCTGGGACCATGACCTGAGCTGAAGGCAGACACTTAACCGCCTGAGCCACCCAAGTGCCCCTCTTTCCCCACCTTTAAAATACCACTTAATCAGACACGGGGCCTCCTGAATTTCCCTTCTCATCTCTGAATCACTTTACTGATTTTTTTGTTTAGTTTTAAAGATGATATTTATTCGTTTGAGAGAGAGGGAGCGTGAGTGAGCATGAGTAGGGGGAGAGGGACAAATAGACTCATCTCTGAGCACGGAACCCAGCACAGGGCCATATCCCGGGACCCTGAGATCATGACCTGAGCCACCGAGGAGCCCCTCTGAATCATTTGAAATATGCAGAGAGATGTTTCTGCACGGGCTTCCGTAGAGATGGCTGAAATTCCACAATGAAGGTGTCTGAAGGTCTGTTGTAACATTTTATCCTGGTCAGTTAACCTGCCCAGAGTGGTTAGCTGTACTGAAACACCCAGAGTTTTGGTTTTCTCTTGTGTAACAAATCACCCCAGAATTTAACTGTTTAAAACAGCGATTGTGTATTTGACTCACAGACGTACAGTTTGGGCAGTGCCCTGTGTGATGGCGTCTGGGACGGTTACCTGGGGCTAGAGGGTCTACTTCGAAGGTGGCCTGCTCACATGGCCAGTAAGTCCGTGCCTGCTCCTGCCTGGCAGCTTGGTCAGGAACCTCAGGACCTCCCCCCGCTCCCCCCCCCCCGCCCCGGGGCTGCTTGAGCTTCCTTACAGCATGGAAGACAGGCAGTGGACCTGCTGGTCTGGTAAGCTCTGGGCCCTGAAGTTGGGGCATTGTCACTACAGAGTCTTCCCAAATCCGAGGGAAGGGGAACATAGACTCCACTTTTTATTTTTTCTATTTTAGAGAGCATGTGTGCTTGCAAGGTGAGTGTGCAAAGCAAGGGAAGGGGAGAGGCAGAGGGCAAGAGCATCTCAAGCAGACTTCCTTCTGAGTGTGGAGCCTGACGTGGGGCTTGATCTCACAACCCTGAGGTCATGATCTGAGCTGAAACCAAGAGTTGGATGCTTAACTGACTGAGCCACCCAGGTGCCCCTAGACTCCACTACTTTTTTTTTAATATGATTTTATTTATTTACTTGAGAGAGAACGCACGTGAAGGAGGAGAGGGAGAAGCAGGCTCCATACTGAGCAGGGAGCCTGATGTGGGGCTCAGTCCCATGATCCTGGAATCATGACCTGAGCCAAAGGCAGACGCTTCACCGACTGAGCCACCCAGGCGCCCCTAGACTCCACTTCTTGGTGGGAAAAGTTTTTAAAGCATCTGCAGCCATCTTTTAATCACCACACCCATTCATTGTTGAGTCACATAAACTCACCTGCCTTCTTATTTCGGAATCTGTGACGATTCTTCATCTGAACAGCAAAAGGATGCTGCCTTCTGGCCACAATTTTTAAAAGACCCTACAAGAAAGATCAGTCGTGATCATCTTTATGAGTAGAAGCAGGAATAGCTTTGGGGAGAAGAGTTGCCATGGTGATAGGACTTTCCATCCTCTGCTGGACTGCTAATCATAAGGGGACTGAAGTTCCTGAAGAAAAATAGGCCAGAGAAACAGGTCTTAGGGGATAAACAGTCCTAACACCAGACACTGGCAGATTTGTTCTGTAACAGGTCAGGTAGTAAATACTTCGGGCTTGGCAGGCCCATGTCCCCTCTGTCGCCGCTGCATCTCGTGGCTGTGTAGGTTAGAAGTCTGTTATGGGTTGCTGCATTCCCTTCTGGAGGCTCTGGGGAGAAGCCATTCGCTTGCCTTTCTCAGCCTGGAGAGGCTGCCAGCAGCCCTTGGTTTCTTCCGTCTTCAGAGCCAACCATGCAGCACCTTTCTCCCCCTGCCTCAGACCTCCTGTCTCTCTAACCTTTTCTGTCTTCCTGTCCCATTTAGAGGACCCTTGTGATTGCATTGTGCCAACTTGAATAATCTCCGGGAAATCTCCCTATTTTAAGGTCAGCTGGTCAATAACCTTAATTCTAGCTATATAATTCCGCGATTTCCAAATTGGCCTTATTCCGCAGTTGACAGGATATTCACAAGGGAATTACGGTTAGCTCCTTAGAACTCAAAATAGGAGGGGGCATATAGAATTCTGTCTCTCTCTTCATACTCTTTCCATTCATAGCAGAGAACGTAGAAAAACAGGACCCCTGTTATCAGGACTGACTTGCAGATCAGTTCGACTTGAAAGACTTCATTTTTGTGTTCCAATTAATTCTAGTTGAAGTCGGGTAGAAGCGTCTGTGGATTCAACATACTGCTGCATGGTGTCGGAAATGTCGACTCATTTTAAAAGTTTTAGAAACAGTTGGCTTTGTTGATAAAGCAGTATCATTGGGTATAATTGGCTTCTGATAGTAGAAGAGATAAGGGTAATTATTTATGTGCCTCACTTATAATTTAAGTAAGAGTCTTTCTATTTCTTCTCAGGGTGAGCCCATTTGCAGACCATCTTACTGTACTGTGACATGCTTTCCTAATCATCATGCTAGGCAAAATCATACAATAAAAAGCACAGGGTTTATGGGAAAACTGGGGTTGGACCAGCACTCAAACTTCTTCAGTAACTTGGCTTTAAGAAGATGGGATACAACAGAAATGGTGAAAACGCTACACATACTGAAGGTTTAAACAGTAGTGGGATGCCTGGGTGGCTCAGTTGGTTAAGTGTCTGCCTTTGGTTCAGGTCATGATCCCAGGGTCCTAGGATCAAGGCCCACATCAGGCTCCCTGCTCAGCAGGAAGCCTGCTTCTCCCTCTCCCTCTGCCCCTGCCCCCTGGTTGTGCTCCCCCCAATAAATAATTGTTTAAAAAAAATACTGTAGTAAGTATGACACTTTCCACTGAAGAAGACCTACAGCTTCCTTGTGGAAGCGGGTCTCTGAAGGGTCATAGCTTTGGGGTTCTTGTGAGGCGATGGGGGGAGGGTGATCGAAGGCATGTGGGGAATGGTGATACCAGATGTGGATGGGTGTGGCTGTGATCCTCGTGGGGAGGGTGCGCGCGCACATGTGCCAAGTATTTCTCAGTGGTTCCATTCAGCTGGGGGCAGTGCGGTTTTCTGCCTTCTCATCTCAGGATGAAAGGTGGTGTGGAAGCAAATGCAGAATTCGTATTATGCTCCAGGTATCAATTGTGGAAAAATGTAGCACAGCCGAGGGTCTCCTTGGTTCCTGACACTGCTCTGGGAAGGACCTGCCCCAGCACACAGCGCTATTTCCCTTTTCTTCCCACGGGAAGGTGCGTGCCAGGGATGGGCTGGCTCGCTGTTGTCTTGAACACTCACCATTCTCTGCCCAAAACACAGGTTTTCCAACATGCAGTTTTCAGAGACTTTTTGAAGCTCCTGTTTACTCTTTCTCCAGAAGGTACTGGAGGATGCTAACCAGCCAAACGAAGAAGTACAGCAAGAAAGAGGATACAGGAAGTGGGGGATTGAGTGTGGGGGGAGGGATGGTGGGATTCCTCGCACCCCCCTGGGGGGCGGCACCTGTGCAGAGGCAGAAGGAGAACCCGGGGCAGCCAGTGGTGGGAGAAGACACGGCAGGACAGTGAGCTGGAGATGGCGCTTGCAACCGACGTGGTGGGAATGTAGATGGTCAGGCCAGTGTTTCCGCTAGAATTTGTCTTCACTACTTAGAAAACTTAGCAGGTGAAAACGTAGGGCAATAGACTCCAGGGAAGACAGATCAGCAAAAGCTATGTGTAAGAGGGAAATCTAACCTTGGATTGAAGTTTGCTTTATGGCTCAACTCGGAATAGCCCTTACAGAGTTCCAAGTAGCCGTCCTGTTTGGTTGGAAGGTTGCTGCCGGGGCTGCGGGTGACGCGGGTGCGGGGTAAGGGGGTTAGTTCGCTCCTCGTCTGCATAGCCAGACGTCAGCACGTGACGCCGGACGTGCAAACTCAAGATGAAGCCAGAGAAACGAACTGATGGAGACTTGACGATAAATGCCTGAGAGCCGCAGCCGGAGTTGACGTGGGTTGCCTCTGAGATGTTTGCTACGAGCCTTACAGAATGACGAGAACTTTTTAAGCAATGCCTTTATGTAACTTTAATAAAAGCAAAGCTCAGGATACTGTTTAGCAGAAAGAGGTAAATATGGCAGGACTGAGACATATTTCCGGCGAGTGTAGAAGATCCTCTGCTATGTGAGAAAGCGCGGCTTGCCTGGGGTCCTCAGAGGGCCTTTGGGAACCTTGTTTTCGCCACGGTTCCCGCCCTTCCCAGATAGGAACAGCTTGCTCTGCCCAACTGTGCGAGCGATGTGCTTAATGTGGAACCCCTGGGGGTCTGGGATCTTGGTCCGGGCCAGGCAGATGGAGCCCATGGGACCCCCCCCAGCTGCACCCCCTCGCCCCTCCCCCTGGTACGAGCCTGGGCACTGATGAGCTTCCGTGGCAGACAGCACTTGGGGCATATTGTCACCACGCGTCGCTTGGGGGGTGAAGCTTGCACCTACTTGCCCGTGGAGTTTGCTCCTCACCCCTTTCCCTTCGTTTCTTTTGTTCTGCATCCTTTGGCCGTGGGAGGTCCTAGCCACGAGTACCACTGTACGAGGAATCCTTGCCCCACAGTTGTGCTCCAGGGGACCTCCGAGACGCAAGCCTGCTTCACCGTTAGCGCTTTTTCTTTTCCTAGCGTGGAGATCGGTGAAAGCGTGAGGGGTGAAGATGTCTACATCATCCAGAGTGGCTGCGGGGAGATCAACGACAACCTCATGGAGCTCCTCATCATGATCAACGCGTGCAAGATCGCGTCGTCGTCCAGGGTGACCGCCGTGATCCCATGTTTTCCATACGCCCGACAGGATAAAAAGGACAAGGTAGGAGGCTTGCGTCCGTTGGCAGAACCTATTCTGTGGTAACATCTGCGTTTTTCCCCCTTACATATTACCTTATAACATCTGGGAAGATGTTTGCTTTCTATTTTAATGATCGAGTACATAAGCCTTCTCATCTGGGCTTTTCAAAGGTCTGTCTTTGAACCAGCCATCATGTTCATATTTATAGATAGAGATACAGACAAGGCATGTGTTTCCAGGCATTATGATAGCATATAGCCCTGGTGATGAAATTGTTGTGTATCTTTAATGGTGGTGGATGGAACTGGACCCCCACCCCCCACCCCTGCGTGAGTACGTTAATCTGGGGAAGTGGAATCCCATTACTGGGCTGAATCAATGCCAGTATTTTGGTTGGGATTCTGTACTCTAGTTTTGCATATGTTGCTATGGGGAGAAAATGGGTAAAGGGCCCAACCAGATCTCTGAATTGTTTCTTACAATTGCGTATGAATCTACAGGTCTTGGAAAAGAAAAACATTCATTTAAAAAATACACCTCTTGGGACGCCTGGGTGGCTCAGTTGGTTAAGCAGCTGCCTTCGGCTCGGGTCATGATCCTAGCGTCCTGGGATCGAGTCCCACATCGGGCTCCTTGCTCGGCGGGGAGCCTGCTTCTCCCTCTGCCTCTGCCTGCCATTCTGTCTGCCTGTGCTTGCTCTCTCTCCCTCTCTCTCTGACAAATAAATAAAATCTAAAAAAAATAAAAAATAAAAAATACACCTCTTTTTTGGGGGGGGGGGTGGCTCCTGGGTGGCTCAGTGGGTTAAGCCTCTGCCTTCGGCTCAGGTCATGATCTCAAGGTCCTGGGATCAAGCCCCACATTGGACTCTGTGCTTGGCAGGGAGCCTGCTTCTCCCTCTCTCTCTGCCTGCCTCTCTGTCTACTTGTGACCTCTCTCTCTCTGTCAAATAAATAAATAAAATCTTTAAAAAAAATAAAAAATAAAAAATACACCTCTTTTTAACCTTTCACAAAGAACGAAGTTAGTATTGTTGACTTTTTCTTTTAGCAACATTAGCACTATAGGAAGCTGTGTGAGTTTCTAGAAGAAATTAAAATAGTCCTTGCCTTTGCAGAACATCAGAGAAGTTGGGATTGGAGGGGCACTTTGGAGGGGATTGTCTTGGTTTGCCAGGGCTGGTGCAGCAAATCACCATAAACTGGGTGGCCTAAAACAACAGAAACCTGTTCTGTCACGATTTGGGGGCCAGGCATCAGAAAACAGGGTCGCATCAGGGTTGCGCTCCTTGTGAAGACTCAGGCGGGGGTAGGGGGAGCTACCTTTGCTTCTTCTGGTTTCTGGTGGCTCCTCGCATTCCTTGGCTTCTGGTGGCATCACTCCCATCTCGCAGCTTTCTTCCCTGTTTCCCTGTGTCCTTCCCTCTTTTTTAAAAGGGTGGTCATTGGATTAGGACCCACCCTTATCTGGAGTAATCTCATTTTGATCCTTACCCTTAACCCTTTACCCATTTTGATCTTTACTCTAGTCCTATCTGTAGGCACCCTCTTTTTAAATGAGGTCACATGCCAAGGTTCTGGGTAGATGCGTTTTGGGGGGCTATCACTCAAAGCACGATAGCCATCGGCTCTTAAACTGTTAACGTGCTTTCTCTCTTACGGATGGCTAGAGGCTCATCAGGTTCTCCACGAATCCTTCCAATGGACAAGACACATGGCTGTTCTGTGATGTGACTAATCATGCCAGACGTTTTCCCCAATACACCTCTGTTTATCTCCCTAATTCATTTTATGAAACGACACACATTTCCAAACAGCACACAATATTCCCTCCTATATGGAAAAAAAATCCCTTTATAGATTTGAATTCCTATACCAAGATCCCCCTACATTTTAATGCCTCTTCCAGTATGGTTCCCAGACCCCATGCTGAACACAGCTGTCAGCTAATTTCTCCCTAGAAATTGGTCTCCAGAACTCCATTCTGCAATTGAGTTATGATTTACCCTGCATGGATTAGGCCGGGTCGGCAAACTTTCTATAAAGGGGTGTACGGTCTCTGGTAGCAGCTGAACTCTGGTGTATCTCAGAGACACAGATGATGTATAAATCGTGGGTGTGGCTGTATTCCAATGAAACTTGTATGTCTGGACAGTGAAACGTGAATTTCATGTAATTGACACATGCCGTGAAATGTTCTTTTGATTATTTTCCCCCCTGGCTGTTCAGTCATGTAAAAACCATTATTGGTTCATGAGCAGTATGCGCGTGAGCGTGTGACTTTGTGACTGTGTGTGTCACTCGGCGATGGAGCTTTAGCTAAGGGCCCCCAAAACCTTTAGGTCACATCGGTGGCCGTGAAGCACATAACCTCCCCCTTGTTATTTAGGAAGCATTTTTTATTCTAACTTGATTGGAAAGTTTTCTGTGCATTTTTATCTCCAGAATTTCTATTGATTTTTGTCCCATCAGCACAGTCTGTTGTTCCGTTGGTGTATGTCGTAGCCTTGTAGTACATCTTCACTTTTGTCCACGTCCTAAAGGAGCCAGTGATACTCTGCACTTTCTCTTTCGTGTAGCAAGAGGCTTAGTGAGTTCTGTATTCTGTCATTTGCCATCAGGTTCTCCTTTCACTTCTAGTGACTTTTGCATTTGGTGCTCAGATAGGGGATTGTATCTTCTCGAGTATTGATTCCTTTTACTGTTCCATGGCCCCTATTCTGGGCCCACTGCCCCGGGGAGGGGAGCCCTAACTTCTCCTTAACCGATACCAGTGGACACTCTTATGGTTTTTGTTTGTAAGTATCCAGTCTGTTTCCAGGGTGGCATTTTCAAACTTTGTTGCTCATGTTTTTTCCTAATGAAGTCTTCGTCCTGCAGAGAAACTAGCCCTGCTTGGCCCTGGCCCTTGATGGGGACCTGTCTCCCACCTTAGGGGGAATGTGGCCACTGCTGGCCAGCAGTGTTCCCTGCCACCCTACGCAGTTCTTCCACGAGCCAGCAGTGCGGCCACAGCTTCTCACCAGCTCTTTGTCCTGGTTCCCACTGGCCGTCATTGGGGCGGGTATTCCTTTCAGGGCCCTTGTGAACACCTTTCTTTCCTTTCCCTCTTTGTGAATCACTTTGCTCTAAGTGTGTTTCTTGGAAACAACCTGGTAGCTGTTTTTGTGTTTAACCCGCATCAGACAGTTCCAGACTTCCGAGCTTAACTGCTGATGGAGGAGATAAGACGTTCATTGTCAACCACGCAGGGAGGTGGACGCAGGGTTGAGAGGCCACACAGATAGCAGCAGAGGGAGCCCTGAGGGCAGAAATTGTGTGGCTTATTGTCGGAGAAAACTGGTGAGGAGAGAAGGAACGGTGGAGGGCTGTGTTCAGTTTGTGTTGCTGTTGTAGTAAATGACTAAATGGGGGGGTGGGGTGGGGGGGCACTTAGAACGACAGAAATGTTGTCTCACCATTCGGGGGGGCCAGAGGTCAAAAATCACGGTGTGGCAGAGCCAGGTGTGTCTGGAGGCCTAGGGGAGGATCCTTCTGGTCTCTGTGGCTTGGAGAGGCTGCCTGGTTCCTTCCCTTGAGGCCACATCCCTCCAGCCTGTTTGTGTCTTCACTTGGCTTCTTACCTCCGTGAAATCTCCCTCTTGAAGTGCGCATAACCAGGGGTCTAGGCTAATGCTTAAGAGAAATGGCCCGAGCCTGTGAGCAAACTGTGTTTATCAGTAACTGGGCTGAGCTGAGACCCAGAATGAGGGGGAAACCCTTCTTCCCCCTTTGTGCTCTGCTCAGGTAGGCTGAAGGCCGTGCAGTGTTAGAATGTGACAGGATGGCATGGGCCACACTTGCATCCCCCGCGGCCCCCGCACGCCCCAAACCCGGGTTTCTCTTGTCCTGTTCTTTCCCGCAGGACAGTGCAGCCTGTGATGTCTGAGACACAAGGAAATCCAGGGTAATTGACCTTTTCGGAGTTATGTGCAGAGAAGCCCAGAAAAAGCTAGAGGCTTTTATTCATATTTAAAACCTGCTTCTTTGGGGCATCTGGGTGGCTCAGTCGTTGGGCGTCTGCCTTCAGCTCAGGTCATGATCCTAGGGTCCTGGGATCGAGCCCCGCATTGGGCTCCCTGCTCAGTGGAAGCCTGCTTCTGCCTCTCTCACTCCGCCGGCTTGTGTTCCCTCTCTCGCTCTGTCTCTCTGTCAGATAAATAAATCTTTAAAAAAAAAAAAACAACCTTTATTTTGAATCTTACTGCTTCTTTTTTTAAGCAAGCCCTGCACATCTGTAAAATTTTATTTTTGGCTTCATCGGTACGTGCAAGAAACCAGGGCCTAGTTCCGGCAGTGAAGGAACGGTTTCATAAATCATGACGCGTCAGCACATGCGGTGCCGTCCCGGAGAGGGGAAGGTGACGTACTATGAATCGTAAAACGCATCGTGTCACATTGCCTGAGTTCCGGGGTTACAGCTTTGGAAACAGGCGGACTCAGGTTTGAATTTCAGCATCATGATCCACTCAGCTCGTCCTTTCTTTGTAATGGTAGCTTAAACTCTGTGTGTGTTTAGTTTTCTCATCTGTAAATGTAAGGATAGCATTTGCTACTATTTCTGACATGCTGTGCCTACAACAAATACATAGGTAGGCAGACTTTTTTCCAAAAAGAGCCAGGTGTCAAATTTTAAGACTTGGTGGACCACCAGATCTCTTCAACTAGGTCAGCTCCACCATTCCGGCACAAAAGCAGCCATACGTAAGCGAAGGGGTATCTGTTTGTGTTCCAGTAAAGTTTTGTTTATGGACGCAGAAATGGGAATTACTTTTTTTTTCCTTAATTTTTTTTTAAAGATTTTTCTTATTTATTCGACAGAAAGAGAGAAAGAGAAGAGAGAGAGAGGGGAGAGGCAGGCCCTCCGCGGAGCAGGTTTCCATGCTGGGGTTTGATCCTAGGACCCTGGGATCATGACCTGAGCCGAAGGCAGACGCTTCACCGACTGCGCCACCCGGGTGCCCCTGGTGTAGGAATTTCATATGCTTTTCAAATGTCACAAAACGTTCTTCATTTGTTTTTCAGCCCTTGAAAAATGTAAAAGCCATTCGTAGCTCACAGGTTGTACAAAAACAGACCACAGGCTGGGTTTGTCTCACCGGCCGCGGCTGGCTGATGCCCGCGTTGGTTGGCGGTCAGTAATTGCCAGTTCCCTTCCCTGGTACAGACAGTATGACGTGGGCAAAGCTGGAAAGCGTTAGTTCTGAGAGGGTACAGGACTTGCAGCTTTTTTTCCCCGATCGTTTTCAAGGTTATGTTCTTTTCAATTATTTCAGTTTCATCAAAATATTATTTATGGAAATTTCAATTTCAGTTATTTCAAACAATTATCCAATTGTTTCATTTGGGTTTTTAACTGGAAACCTTGAGAACATTTGTCCTGACGTTGCTTTCTCCAATATTATAAATTTGTAAAGCTCATCCAATGTACATTTCTAGCAGGATGGCACCCGATACATCGAATAAGATCTAGAATATCCAGAGAGTCTTTTCATGATTGGGCTGGCTCACCAAATGTTTGACCTTTTTCCGCGTTTCATCAGGGGAGTTGAACATTTTACTTTTGGTTACTGTACCTGGATGCCACCTTTGTGGAAATGTCATACAAATTATTATCCTGGTGGCTGTAAAGTCCATTAATTTGCAGATCCTCTTTCCTGCAGGAGTCGGTTAGGTCTTGAGCCAAAGTCATGGTACAGAACGCAAATTCATAAACAAGGTCTGGAGAAGGAAATCAGAAAGTATGAGTTTAGACATTACCTGGGGTTTGGATCTCAGAAGCGGGACCTGCTGGATGCCACAGAGGAATATTTTGGCCAGTTATAAAATCAGAGGAAGAGCCCCAGTTTGATGAGCGTTGAGAATCAGATTGTATTACAAAGAAGTCTCCGTGATCAGTTTGTTCTTTTAATTATCCTGAAATCGTGTTAGACTGAATAATTCTCGCAGTCACCGAGGCAAATCACTAAGCCTTGAAAATGCGGTGGGATTGAGAATCTGTTGTTGAGTATTTACTGAAGAGCTATGGTGCGTAGGGTACCAAGCCGTGTGCTCCAGAGGATGTGAAAATCTCCAGAACCAGTCGTTTGCCCTTGAGGGATGCCTGGTCCAGTTGTGAACTATAACGTCCATACACTTCACGTCTTCTAATGTCAGTCTTTCAGCAGATGGCCTGAGGTGGTCCCCAGCAATAGTGGCCAAGTGCTCAGCCTATGCAGCGTCCCTTTAGAACAGACCATTTCTCTCGGGAGTTCTTAGAGTGTCACAACGTTTGGAGATTTGAACCAGACCGGGAGGATCAAATGCAGTGTGGCCCAGCAGAGGCATGGGAGTGAGACCGGCATGTGGGTGTAGACGGCAAGGCTTAAATTATTCTCTAGAAGAGGGAGAGAGCGAGCCCAGTGCAGATGGCAGGGAAGACCCTTGGAGCCAGGCTGGTTGGGGTGTTCTTTTTTTTTTTTTTTTAAGATTTAGTTATTTATTTGAGAGAGAGAGCACAAGTGGGGTGAAGGGTAGAGGGAGAAGCAGATTCCCCGCTGAGCAGGGAGCCCAGTGTGGGCCTCCATCCCAGGACTCCTGGATCATGACCTGAGCCAAAGGCAGATGCTTAACCCACTAAGCCACCCAGGTGTCCCAAAGTCGGGGTCTTTTTTTATCCCAAAGGCAGTGTGGAACAGAACAGGGAGTTAAACAATGAAAACATGAATTATAGTTTGTGGTTAGTTGAAAGAGTTGGAAAAAAAATTTTTTTTCCCACAATTTCACTTTTTGGAAACAGGTACCGTTAACATTTTGGGGTGTTTCTTCTTATTCCTTGTGGGCTGGAAAAAACGTGTGCGTGTGTGTTACATATGTGTCACTAACCTTAAAAGTAGAACCGCCAGTTATTTTACCAGCAAAAGGTAGGCTTATTTGAGAATTTAAAAAAAGCATCCGCAGGTCTGAAGGACGAAGGAGAGGAGCAAAGGGGGAAGTTAGGAGGGCTGTTAGGAACTAAAAGGCCATTGGAGGAAACTGGGAATTTGAAGCTATTATAGTGGCTTTCCATCAGCAGAGCTGTTGCCAGGAATGAGGAAAATGTTTCTTCCTCCTGCTGGAGTAGCGAAGTACTAGAGTCGTGTCCACATGCAAGGCCAAGTTTCCCTCTTCCTGTTGGGTCTGCAGTTGACTAGGAGTGGAAGGGCGTGAGAGCTCCCCCTCCTGGAATCTCCTGACTCCATTGTAGTGAGAATTGCCTCACTAATGTTCTCATCTCCCCCTTTAGATCAACAGCTTTCCTTGGAAGCATCACTGATCAGCAGTCAGGTTCTTTATATGTAGTGGTTTTCTCTCTCTCGGTGCCAGCGAGGACCTTTCCTGGTTGTCGCGTCTCATGTGGGAGGGAAAGTGCGCAGCAGTTGGAAAGCGTTTAAGCCACAGCGAATCCCAGGAGCATTAGAGTAAGGCGCAGGCATCTCCCCTCGGAAGTCTGTCTGTTCTCCGGGCCGTGAGCATGGAGCCAGCGTCGTCTTGCTGGGCATGTCCTTTCTGCAAAAGATGGAGAGACAACACCCAGTCCAAACCAACAGGACAGAACCAACCGTATGTTAGTTCTCAGCCAGAACCCTACGTCTGAAAATATTTATTGGCTCTTACTTGGATTTAGGGAAGAAAGGTTTCTCCCTCTGAATGTCACCAGAGTCACGTTTGCCTCCTGAAATGGCTAGGAGATAAAATAGCAAACTAGCTCGAGAGCGCGGTGCACGGAATAACCAAGCGTGTTTGGGAAGCCACGGTACACGGAGAAATGTGAAGGAATAGTTAAAACAGACCCTTTTGGCAAGCACATTTTAAAACAGTGTTATCTCAAAAGCACTATTTAGAACCACTGTTTGTTATCACTAATAGTCTGTAAAGCTGCCAATTCAGAAACTATGAATTTGGATAAGAATCCAGGGCCCATTCCTAGTTGAGATAAAAGAAAGACTTGTGAATTCAGAACCTTGTCGCCCTTCGGAAAGGCTCACAGGGTCCTAATGAGGCTGTTCCTGTTTGAAAAGGTTTCCCCCTTTCGGCAAGAGTTTGGGCAATGCAGATCAAGGGTGTTTTCTTGCCACCAAAGGGATAGAAGCAGTGACCGTGAGGAAGAAGGTCTACAGGCGGGGTCCGGAGAGCTGGGGAAAGCGGTCTCTCCAGGTGTTGTGCGTTTCAGTCCCGGGGATCTTGACTCTCACGTCCTCCGAGGGCGAGCAGGTCCGGTCAGGGGGTGGTGTTTGGTTTAGAGGGACCACGTGGATCCAGGAGTCTGTTCTCGAGTTGGGCGACACAGGGGTCGGTGAGCCGTTCCCGATTGGGGCTTTTCTGGCGAGGCTGAAGGATCTTTTTGGAGGTGTCCTTTCTGAGAGACAAATTCTCCAGGTTGTGAAGGGTGATGATGTAAGACTGTTTGTCTGCTGGGAGTAGTACACAGTGAAGACTTGGCTCTACCAGAGAATGGTGATTTTTTTTTTTAAACAGAAGCAACTACACCTTTATGATATTGAAGAGCTCTCTTTGCATCAGGTGTGGGTCCAAAGAGGCAGGGCCAAATGCACAGTGGTCCTGGGACTATCTCCAAGCGTGAGAGTGCCTGAGTTCCAAAAGCAGGAAGATCTGCGATCTAGAAGAACTCATGGCCATGCCTTTGGCCCCGGCATTTGGACTGTACACATTTTGCCACTTGAGTCTTAACAGTGTCCTTAGTGCATTCGAACAGCCTTGAGGATTAAGGACGATGTGGAAAACATTTATGTGAAGCTAGCCACAGTGCCTAGACTTGGGGAAGCACCTGACCAGTAAAGTGGAGACCCCAGTCACTGTGTAGTTCAAGAGGGGTTCCCCGGGAAGGAAATCATTTTTTCTGCTGGAATTTTAGCCACAGAAGACGCACTGGCGTATTTACATGGGAAGCTTCAGTCCAGTGAGAAAACTGACAAACCATGGTGAAAATATGCTTGTATCCGTGAAATCTAGTTGCCAAACCTCCAGTGGTCCATTGGGCAATTTAATTTGCCAGGCAGATTAAGATATGGTGTGGAGAGGTTTCCCAGGATTGTATTTTGGACAAGTGGAGCAGGCAAAGTAGACATTTTCTCAGCCTTTGTAAAATTTCCTGTCAATATTGGTTCATGAATGCTCTCATTCTGTCAGTAGACCCATGGTTTAATGCGTGTACAGTTGGAAGTAGTGCGAATAGTGGAATTTCTGGTAGGACCGGATGGTTATTGGGTCTAAACCCGAGCTCGCTTTCTTCATCAAAGCAACAGTTACTAGATTTCCAGTATTTTTTCTGGGGCTAATTGTTGCGCACCTCTGGTCAATTTTTCTAATTTGTTCTTTGAAAGAACATCCTGCCTTTGGAACACACCAGGGCTCTGGCTGTCATTCTCCTTGAAAGGAGCATTTTTTGGTGGAAGTATCAGCAAGGCGATGTCCTTGAGTCTGGAATGTCTGGGAACTTTCAGAGCCAGAGCTGCCGGCAAAAGCACGGCACCCAATAAATTTTGGACACGGGAGCCATTTTTTTTTTTTAAAGATTTTATTTATTTATTTGAGAGAGAGAGAGAGAGACAGAGAGAGCATGAGCGAGGAGGTCAGAGAGAGAAGCAGACTCCCCGTGGAGCTGGGAGCCCGATGCGGGACTCGATCCTAGCACTCCGGGATCATGACCTGAGCCGAAGGCAGTCGTCCAACCAACTGAGCCACCCAGGCGTCCCAATGGGAGCCATTTTTAATCTTATCCCCATTAGAAGTAAGGAGACCCGGTTGCTGCCGTAACATTCCAGAGTCTTGAGCTGCCCCAGAGGCACACGGACTGTCCATATAGGTGTGTGTGGTTTTGCCTTTGGCAAAAATAGAAGCTCGAGTAAGAGTGTATAACCCAGCCTTGTTGTAGCGAAAGTAGCTAAAGGTAAAGGGACAAGACTCAGTGACTTCAGAGGGAGTGGGAAAGGGCACGCCCAGCGTGCTGGTTGCCGGTTTGGTCCTGTAAGAACCGTCAATAAACCGTGGAAAGTCTGCGTGGGTCGGAGGAGTCTCCTGGGAGTCGTGGGCAGTCAGAAGGCGGCCTTCAGCGTGAGGCAGCGTGGGGGGGTTCGTCAGCGGAAGGGGGGAGGCTGGCAGAGTTAGGGCCATCGCAGTGAGAAAGAGTGACTCTCAGAGGAACAGGGAATAGGAGGGTGTCCCTGGGGTGAGGCGCCTGGTGGCGTGGAACAGGGGGATGGTTCGTGGGACCCGTGTGACTTACATCTGCAGTGGCCTTAACTGTGAGGGCAGTGGCAGGAGTGGCTCTGAGGCCAAGGGCGGGTCCCTGAGGAGCCACTGGTTGATGGCCGGGTCACCTCTGGCCTGATGTTTGTGGGTGAGCGTTCGGGGGCATTCCTGAAGCTCTTGTATAAGAAGAGGAAAAAGGCAGGTCGGTAATTAGGATGTCTGGGGGCAGGGGCTTTTGTTAGGCTTAGCTTTCAAGCCCCAAAGCCTGTGTTATGCCCTTATTTCCCAATAATAGGGTTGGGTTTGTCAGGTTTGAGTAAAGGGTGTAGAGGCTGGGCAGGGAGAGAGAGGTTTGGAATCCCAGTTTCCACAAGAGCCAGCCGGTCCGAGAAAGCCTCTTAGTTCTAGGTTCTGGGACATTTAGGTTCCCTCAGAGTCTGCCCAGATCCAATTCTGGCCTGTGTTCTGAGATCACAGACCCTAAATACCAAATCGGAGTTTGGACAAAGGACAGTTTTTCTTTGGAGACTTTGATGTCCCTTTAAGGCCAAAAGTTTTAGCAGGTGGGTGCTGTCTTCTGTGTAGAGGCTTGAGAAGGAGGACAGAAGCAAACTGCGTATTGTGACAAAGTAGAACCTGCCGAAAACTCTGCATCCCCCCAATCCGCTTTTAAGGTTTGGGGAAAGTTAGGAAGGGCTCTGTGTAGCCCTGGGGCATCACCGGCCAGGTGCGTTGCCTTTCTTTCCGAGGTGTAAAGATACTGGTTGTCCTTACCAACCGGGGCGCTATGAAATGCACCACATAGGTCAGTTACAGTGAAGCCTTTGCTGTCGGTGGGAATGGGTGTCAGTCAAAGTGCCATCAGAGACCGCTTAAAAAAGATGCCGACGGCTCATTTATTTTCCCCAGTTGGCTATTTTGGTCACTACTGTCAAATTCTAGAATTATTTTCCTCTTTTGCGAGAAAGCAGCTTCCGGCATATTTTTCTAAGAAATCTGGGCCCAGTCGATGAATAGGCACAGAAGAGCCAGGGAAGAAAGCAGGTGCGTCTCTTAAAGGGCCTGGACAGATGGAAGCAGGTTCAGAGACAGGAGCCTGTCGAGATCGATCAGAGGCCCCCCACTCTATGAGCCATTTTAGTACTCCAAGGCGGGGCCTGCTTTATAGCCAGAGTGTCAGTAAGGGCAGACACAGACTTAGCCCAACCTGGATAGTAGTTTCTGCAGGCTGCTTAGAGGGAGGATTGGGAAAAGCCCCTGTAGTTTCCTGTAGCCCCGTCGTAGAGAGCAAGATGGAGTCACTCATGTCAAGCAGGGGCCCAGGACACCCATCTTGAGGACCCTGGAGACTCTGATAACTCCTAGGGGGTGTTACTAGCAGACCTCCTCTGCTTCTGCGTGTTATGGTTTCTGGGGTTTTAGCTGATGGTGGGCTTGGTGATACCTTGTGGCTGTAGTGCCCTGATCTGCTTGTGTCATTGCTTGACATGAGTGACTCCATCTTGCTCTCTACCCCTGTCCTTGGGAATTAGGACATTGTAAGACGCCTGAAGCTCTTATATTTGTAACAGTCTTTTCCCAGTGTCCTGGTTCTTTGAAATAATAGCAGAAACTACTCTTCCGGTTTTGTTTAGGGGACTTCATTTGCTGGAGCTAAACATCAAAAATTTTAGCCATCTTTCCCTTAGTTGCGTTATCCAGGGTGCGAGCAAGCCAGGTTACTCATATCTGAAGTGGATGTAGTTTCTCATCCCATCCTAGTCCTTTTAACTAAAAGGGAAGTTGGAGTAGTCATTAATAAGCATAGAGTTAAATGTTACCTCGACGGATTCACCATCCAAACGAAGACCAGAATTTTTAAAGACAGTTGGGAGGTGATTATAATAATCATGAAAAGATTTCATCAAATTTTTGTGTGTAAGCCTGAATTTTGTTCCAATCAACAGGCTTACGAAAAGCCATTATAATTGTTCAGTGGAGATTTCCAGTGAGTTTTTTCTGTCATCTTGCCGAAAGGTGGGGGTCTGTTTCTAAATCCTGCTAAGGATTTTCCCATTGGGCTGGTTTCGTCCGGTGTTTGGCCTGGCCCTCACCAACAAGCATGTGCACTACTTGATAAAAATCTGAGAAACCAGGGTGGTAAGTTGGAATAACTATGTTAAATTCTTCAGCAAACCTCTGGGGTCCCGGTCATTTCAGGAAACTCTTTAACCATGGCTGGACGTTCAGCCTTAGTTCAGATAACGTAAGAAACTTAAGGGTCTGTTTAGATCCTCAGAAGACTTAACATTAAAGGGGCACTTTTTAACTGGTTCAGGAGAGGAGAGAGTGGAGGAGCTTCTGAGGAAGGGAAGGTTTGGCAAAAGGACTAGAAGGAGAGGACAGGAGATGAGAGGGAACAGAGACGCTGGAAGAAGATGGCGCCTAGGGGGGAGGGGCTGCCTTGGACCTGGGAGCAGGGTGAAGAGGCCTCAGAAGCCGGTTTTTCTTTTTAATCGTTTGCCTCATTTAGTATATAAAGTGTATCCCGGAAAGAGGCAATTTCAGATTCCTGATAGTGTTTCGAAGCTTCAAAATACCAATTAAAGTAGAAATCCCATTCAGTTTGAGAACCATGGTTGTTGTCCAGTTCAACTTGGGAGAAAATTAAGTTCGGAAAGATTGACAGTTCCCCATAATGGCCATTGAAGTTCTAAATGACTTCTGGTTAAGCCAGTCCATTTATTTATAAATGTGCATGTGGAGGGACCATAGTTTTTAAACATAAAACCGTCTGGAGTCCCAGTGCAGTGGTGGAGGGGTGGGGGGTGGCAGCATGCCCTCAGAGCATTTTGATGACTGGGTCCTGTTTCTTAGAGGTTTTTCTGGAACAGCCTGGTCCAGAAGGAATGAGATGAAAGGCCAGCACAATTCCGATAGGAACAGTCCGATTTTGAAAAGGAATCAGACTGAAGGCCAGCCTGGTTCTGCGGGAGGACTTTAGCTGCCTCCATTCTGGCCTGAGTCTGTAGTTTCTAATTAAGTTTCCTTTGCCAGCTTATCTCTTTCCGCAGGCCAAAGACCCTGAGGGCACGGCAGCAGCCCCTGAGAGGAACCGAATTACCCCCTCGAGCAGTGGGCTGCTTCTGGCAGGCGAGTCCCCCCACAGTTGACCTCAAGGCAAATGATGGATCCATCTGACTTTCTCGCTGCCCACCTGCCTGTCCCTACATTTTCCTTATATTTCCTTATATTTTCCCACATTTTCCTTATATACAACCAGACCTTTTTCTGGCACTTTGGAGACCATCTTGGAGATACTGGTCCCGCCGTCTTCCGGGTGGAAATGAGTTCTGTCCTGTTCCACCACCACTCCTTTCTCCGCCTTTGGATCTTGTCAGTGGCCGGTAGCCAAAGCTGGTTTATGTGGGACCCCTGGGACACCAGCTACGGTTTCATTAGGAACAGTCCCATTCCTGACAGGAAGCAAACCGGAAGCTTGAACGGTTCCATCAGGAACAGTCTGAATTGTCCTGAAGGTCAAAGGAGGGGCCAGAGATACAGACAAAAACAGAAAACTCCAAAACCGAGGGCTTACACAGATCCCAAGTAAAGCCTGGAGAGCTTAGACACAAGGCATGAAGCTCAAAATCCTAGGAGAAAGCTTCCCCTGAAAACTCCAGGGTCATAGATAAGGCAGTGAGCCCCAGCAGCTCCGGGGGTACCACACCTGTTTGCTCACCAGCCCCGGGGCCTCTCTGGGTCACATCTGATCACCGAGTAATGCAGATCTTGAAAATAGACTCTGCCGGTTACTTTCCCAGCAATCGAAGGGTTGATTGGGAATGGAAGAATTGCAAACAAACAAGGTGTGGCGAGACTGTAGGCAAGGCGGAGGACCGCAGGGAGAGGTAGGCTTTCGAAGGAGAGAAGGGGGAGGTTAGGAGGGCGCTTAGGAACTAAAAGTCTCTCCGAGGAACCTGGGGGTTCAAAGTGTGGCGGCTTCTCACTGGCTGAGCTGTTCCCTGGGGCCCACTTCTTCCTCCTGCTGGAAAGGCAGAGTAGTATCCCTGCGCAAGGTCAAGGACGCCTCTTCCTCTTGGGTCTGCAGTGGATGAGGAGTTGGGAGGGCATGAAAACTTCCCCTCCCAAAACCTTCAGACTCCCACTAGTGAGGGTTCCCATTGCTAATGTTCACAGTAGATTATAAAGCAGTAGGTTTCTGTTTGTTTTTTTTCTAAAGTATGGTGTGTTAAGATACAAATGATCCGTTAACATTATGGCGTAATTCCTTCCCGTGTATGTTTTTACATGAATATACGCGTGTATTTAATAGGGATCACGTTATTTCTTACTATTGTGAATGAAATGTCTTTTGTTTCACTTTTGAGATGCAATTGATGACATTCTGTGAGTCTGAATGAAATCTTTTCAGCTTATATGTATATATTTTTGGGTTAGTGTATGAGAATATTACTGTTCACAGTAAAATGCTGACCTCTTTTCCCAGGTTTCATCTATGTCTGTGTTGTCTCTTAATTTTTGTTTTTTTGAGTTAGACCGTTATTGTCCAGGGTTTATGATGTAGAAGCTAAAGCTGCAGAGAAGTTACGTAATGCTAAAGAGGAGACAGCGTCAATAAATCCCCTCGTATCCCTTCTCGAAACACCAAATTCTTTATCCTGGTACAGTGTTCTTTCTTCAGTTTGGTTTTTGTTTAATTTGTGACGGCACACGCTTCTAGCTGCAGCACATCACCTCTTCCTGAGGAGGGGCTGGCCTCTGCGTCCCTTCCCAGCATTCCCCGCCCCACCCCTCCACCCCCGGTCTCAGACCAGTGCCCGTGGCCACACTGGGCTTCTTTAGGTCCCCGGATGTGACCTGTTGGCCTCAGTGATGTCACACGTGCTGCTCTTTCTGAACACTGGTCTCCCCTCTGCTGACCACACCTTAAAAGCAGTTTCCTTGGGGGCGCCTGGGTGGCTCAGTGGATTAAGCCTCTGCCTTCGGCTCAGGTCATGATCTCGGGGTTCTGGGATCGAGCCCCGCATCAGGCTCTCTGCTCAGCAGGGAGCCTGCTTCCTCCTCTCTCTCTGCCTGCCTGTCTGCCTACTTATGATCTCTATCTGTCAAAAAATGAATAAAATCTTTAAAAAAAAAAAAAAAAAAAAGCAGTTTCCTTAAAGGGGCCTCTGATGACCCGTCTCTTTAAACTCCATGCCCTCCATGCTCTCCTCTTCTCTGGGACCTCTTATTCCTCACCCTCATCACTCTTTGCGTAATACAGATCGCGATGTTACCTGTGTGTGTTTGGTTTGCTTCTTGGATATTTGTTCTTTCTACCCAGCGTCAAGCACATTGTCTTGCAACAATATATGGAAATGGTAAATGTTGGGCGAATAAAATGGAACGACTATCTTTGGTTAATAATGTAATTTTCTTGTTATTAATAATAATTTGAGGGACGCCTGGCTCAGTTGGTTAAGCGGCTGCCTTCGGCTCAGGTCATGATCCCAGCATCCTGGGATCGAGTCCCACATCGGGCTCCTTGCTCGGCAGGGAACCTGCTTCTCCCTCTGTCTCTGCCTACTTGTGATCTCTCTCTCTCTCTCTCTCTCTCTGACAAGTAAATAAATAAAATCTTTAAAAAAATAATAATAATAATTTGAAGTATTAAAGTTTTAAATGACTTAGGTTAATTTTATTAATGTTATCTCTTCCCTTCTCTTTTCCTGTTATAAAATCTGTGTCTTTATTTTTTAGAGTCGTGCTCCGATTTCGGCGAAACTAGTGGCCAACATGCTCTCGGTCGCCGGGGCCGATCACATCATCACCATGGACCTGCATGCCTCTCAGATCCAGGTTCCAGCATTTTCTTTCTTGCCCTTGTGACCAGGGGCTTAATGGGAGTGGTTAAATACTTACTGCGTTAAGTTAAATTATTTTCGAAGTGGGTAACATGACTCGTGTTTGAGTTTGTATGTGGTTGCTGTCTTGGATTTTCATCTTTACTGGGCTTGGAAACAGAGTTTAACAGTTGTTTCTGCTGTCTTCCACCAATGCGTCCAAATAGTTATGGAGGAGGGGGAATGGCTTCTTGGTAGTAAACTTTAGAACATGTCTGCAAAGATAATGGATTGGACTGACCTAGGTGCCCGGAACATACCTGTCTTTTGATTTAATTCTATTAAAATTCAGAAAAGGGAGTCTGTTGAAAAGGCTTCTTTCGAATAGAAAATCCGAATTTTACATAATGAAAGAGGGTATCTTGTAAAAAAAAAAAAAAAAACAAAAAAACAAAAAACAAAAAACCAAAAAACTCTGCAGTGTGACACTGACTTCTCCCCTTAGGGATTCTTTGACATCCCGGTGGATAATTTGTATGCGGAGCCTGCGGTCCTGCAATGGATTCGGGAGAACATCGCCGAGTGGAGGAACTGTATCATCGTTTCACCTGACGCCGGGGGAGCCAAAAGGTAGCCCAAATGCACAGTGATTTTTCTTTTTGTTCTATTTTTTTTTTAATGAGTTAACTAAAGAAGCATGTTTTAAATTACTTAATGCTCTATTGTGTAAATGGACGAGGACGGGGACTGCAGCTTTCGCCAGCAGAGTAGAGAGCAGTTCTCTAGGTTAGCATGTCATCGTTCATGCAAGAAACACAAGCATGTGTTTGTTTTCAGTGGACGTGTTTTACTCGAGGTGTTACTTTAAGTTAATTTTTTTCTGATGATAAGAGCAATGAGCCTAACTAGAAAAGAAGTCTTTTCATTAACAACGCAACGGACTAAGCCAGTCCTTCCTACTACAAACCCTTGACAGGGAAAGCCAAAATAGAACAGAGCTTTCAAAAAGAAATCTGTGTCCATAGAGCACGAGAAAAGGGGGGAAAAGATCCAGAGCCAAGAAATAAAGAAGAGCTGAAAACCCTGCTTCCGAGGCCTGGGTCGGGTATGAGATTCAGGAAGAGGCCGATGTTTTGGTGTTAACTGCCCACATAGAGGTCTCTAGAACAGTCACCGGACTCTCAGATGACTGACTTGGACAGAAACTGACATGGTACCAGAAGCATCAGACTGCGGGCGCTCGGACTAGCACCAGGAAGCCGTGCCGAGCCACCAATCAAGTGGGCTTCGCGGACTTGGGGAGTGAAGGAGTGGTCAGTACCGAGAGTTCAGAATGCAGGGTGAGGACGGTAGAAGGTGGCTTCCATACGGGCCGGACGCTTGCAGACTCCCCATGATCTTGTAGACCTGGGCAGCGGCCATCTGGGAAAGGAAGACTGGGTGGCGTGGCGCTTTAGTGCCCAGGTGTAGGGGTCTTCATCAGGAGGGGAGACGGACAAGACACCTCTGGCTGTCAGTCGAGCGCAGGCGCAGAGAAGCTGATAAATGGGCCGTGAGAGTATCCAGTGACCATCGGGCTTCGGGATGTCTTTAAAATGCACCTGCCTCTTTGGCTCCCCTGTCTGCCTATAGCCTGGCTAAGGGGCTTAGAATCGAACGTAAAAGCTCAGGAGTAGCCCAGAAAGCTGTCACTGAGCCCACGCAGGGAAGTGGAGGTCCTGATTCTTAGAAGAGCCCTGACGCTAAGGTGCCTTCTGGGGGGCTTGCTGGGGACGAAGAGGTGGGGCCCAGCCCCCCGGACAGTGGCAGGAAGTGGCTGTTGCCAGGAAGGAGACACAACTGCATCAAAGGCAGTAGCACAAAGTTGGGAGGCGAAGACCCAAGCCGGGCAGTGGCAAAACCCTCACCCGGGACCTCCAGGTCCAAGCGTGCGGAGTGTCATCTGTCTGTCCGTCTATTGGAAATGCTTGCCATTTACTTGGACACTTTAGTAAGTCACGCGGTGGACTCTGCATTCACAAACGGTGACTCCAGTGGCCCGATTGGAGGGTAGAGGCCGACGAGCAGGTCAGAGGTAGGTGAGCCCAAGACGGAGCTTGTTGTTAGTGACGGTGCTCGTGAGACATGATTCGCATCCGACCCTGCTGTTCTGCAGCTCCGCGGAGTTCGGCGCCGTCCCGGAGCTGTGCCTGCAGCAGCACTGCCCCGTTCCCGGACGTTTTCCTCACCGCAGAGCAGACCCGTGCCTGCTCGCCAGGCGCTCCCCGTTCCCCCAGCCGCCGCTGCTCTCCTCCCTGTCTCTGCAGACATCGCGTGTGCACGGCTCGTGCAATACGCGGTCCCTCGTTGTTGTTTTTTTTTATTTTTTTTAAAATATTTATTTATTTGAGAGAGAGAGAGCATGAAGGAGAGAGGTCAGCAGGAGAAGCAGACACCCCACCGAGCAGGGAGCCCGATGTGGGACTCGATCCTGACACTCCAGGATCATGACCCGAGCCGAAGGCAGTTGCTCAACCAACTGAGCCACCCAGGCGTCCCGGTCCCTCGTTTTTAACCGGGAAAAACTACTCCGGCAGCTAATAAGCCAAAAGAATAATAGATGCCGCAGACTCTTGTTGCCTTTTCTTTTTCTGTCCTGACCCTGTTTTTTTATTACATAGTCTCAGCCTACGCGTCCTGTTCGCGGAACTTCAAATTGGGTCATGTTCCCCATCTCCCTGTTTAGACACGTCCGTTCTTCCCAGCGTCAGAATTCTGTTGTTCAGACACGTCCCCCTTTTTAGTTGACACAAGTGGTAATCTGCCGCACACACCTCTTCCCTGTGCTTTTTAAGAACCATCCTCGTTCCGTCTTTGCACCTATGCGGTAAATCCACTTCCGTGCTCTTTACGGCTGAGCGATAATTCCACGGTACGCATACATCCGGACTCCTTGACCGAGTCCCCTCGTTCCCCGCCGGGAGCTCCTGTGGTGTGTACTCCTAAGCACGGTCCCGCAGCACTGGCCTGACTGTGTCTGGAGGATGTTTGCACACATGAGCTAGTCCTAGAAGGGCAGTTGCCCAGTCCTAGGGCAAGGGCTATTTTGGTTTGCATGAACAGCGACAAAATTAGGTCTTTTGGAAAAGGTAGACAGGTTGACTGTCCCAAGCATGAATGCCTGTGACTTTCTCCCCAGGCCTGCTGCCATAGCAGTTGGGCGGACCTTTTTTACTTTATGAACCAGATAGTGATGGCGTGGTATCTTTTCCTGTTTATTCTGGTTACTACGGACAAGGTCTAGCATGTCTTTTCCACGAGGGCCTGGCCATGCCTTTGCCTGCTGTCATGTTGGCTAGAGGCCTTTTCCTTTGGATCATTAGGGATTTATTTGCTTTTTTTTTTTTAATGATTTTATTTATTCAACAGCACAAGCAGGGGGAGCAGTAGGGACAGGGAGAAGCAGACTCCCCGCTGAGCAGACAGCCCGACACGGGGCTCGATCCCAGGACCCTGAGATTATGACCTGACCCAAAGGCAGATGCTTAACCAACTGAGTCACCCAGGTGCTATGGATCATTACAAATTCTTAGAAGACAGGAGGCTGTGCCTTTGTTCCGTGCAGGTGTAGTGCGGATACTTCCCCAAGTTCTTCGTTTCTTTGTGTATTTTTATGCTCTGCAGGACTTTTGGAACATTTCTTCTGTTGTCATTTACCTCTTCGTGGTCTGGCTTCTGGGTTTAGGAAGGGTTCACCCGTCTCTCAATTTTTCTTCCATGATTTCATCTATTTCAAGACAAATTGCCTTTTTCCTCTTTAATGTTCCAATTTTTCTTCCATCTGATAGTTGTTTTGGATTAAAGAGTGAAGAAGAATCCAGCTTTTTCTCCCCCCAGCCATCTAGTTGTTCCAAAACTATTTATTAAATAATCTATCTTTTCCCTTTTGATTTGAAACACCATCTTATATACCAAATTCCCCCATTTACTTGCCAACCCTTGTGTGTGAGGTTTTTTTTTTTTAAGATTTATTTATGTGGAGGGGGTGGGGGAGGGGAGGGACAGAGGAAGATAGAGAAAAGAGAATCCTAAGCTGACTCCCCATGAGCAGGACCCTGAGATGATGACCTGAGCCAAAACCCAGAGTCAGATGCCTTTTTTTTTTTTTTTAAAGATTTTAGTTATTTATTTGACAGACCGAGATCATAAGTAGGCAGAGAGGCAGGCAGAGAGAGAGGGAGGAGGAAGCAGGCTCCCTGCGGAGCAGAGAGCCCGATGTGGGGCTCGATCCCAGGACCCTGGGATCATGACCTGAGCCGAAGGCAGAGGCTTTAACCCACTGAGCCACCCAGGCGCCCCAAGCCTTGATTTTAAAAGTGTAGAATCAGGGGCGCCTGGCTGGCTCAGTGGGTTAAGCGTCTGCCTTCAGCTCAGGTCATGATCTCAGGGTCCTGGGATCGAGCCCCACATCGGGCTCTCTGCTCCGCAGGGAGCCTGCTTCCCCCTCTCTCTGCCTGTTGTTCTACCTACTTGTGATCTCTCTCTGTGTCCAATAAATAAATAAAATCTTAAAAAAAAAATAAAAGTGCAGAATCAACTAACCAGAGTTAGTGGCCAGTGCTGAGTTGCTGTTTTTTTTGCAGATCCCCTTCCAGGCTGCCCCGCTCAGCCAGCAAAGCCAAGCGTTTTAGGCTCTTGTGGATTTTTTCCACAAGGTTTCTGCTACATGTCATTAGCTTCTTCCTCATTTGGGGTAAGCTGGTCCCCAACCGAGAGAACCGCTGCACAGGTGCCCCGTGATACATGCAGTGGACGTGGTCAATGGCATCTTTGCTCCATTCAATGAAAGTCCTCTCTCTCACCAAAGATGATGGGTATCAGACCCATTGGAACCCGCTGCCTTAGTTAAAAGCTTTGAAGCTTGACTTGCTGCAGGTAAAAGGATTGCCACAAGAGGGCACTCTTGGGTAGTCTCCGAAGCTCAGTGGGGCTGACTGCTGAAGGGCAAGTGAACCCTTAGAAGGGAGCTCACCCTTGGTGTAGACACGGAACCAGGCTGGGAACTTGGTGAAATGGATTCAGATTGAACTTCTGTTGTTTTCTTCTGGAAACAGTGGAAATACATGTTGAGAAGAAATGGCAAGGAAACTGTATATTTTGTTCTAGGTTTTTCTGGGTAAGATCCTGACTGATACCCTGGATCACCATCATTTGGTAGGAACATATATTGAGTCTCGCGTACGTGGAAGAGAAGAGCTGTGGCCAGATGCCACGGGCGCACTGACACGTCTGGCCTGCCCCCTTCTCCATTTTTTGCCAGCCCGGCCCTTCCTGCGTGGGCCACTTTGGAGCATTTGCCGCAGATGAGCAGAGAAACTCACGGTTTACTAGTCCCAAGGTCCCTGGTGCAGGGAAGCCTGTTCTCCTTCGCTGTCATGTTATGTGGATTTGTGAGCCGGGACTTTTGTCCCCGCTGGCTACGCCACAAACTGAGCGAGTCGCGGTTTCTAAATAACTTGATTTAAATTGTCTCTTCGTGATCTTTTTTCCTTATTGGTTTTTCATATACAATGTATTTTCATGCTGTTAAACATATAGCTGTTTCCTTGTGCTTCTTTTTTACTTTTTTTTTTTAAAGCTTTTATTTATTTATTTGACAGAGATCACAAGTAGGCAGAGAGGCAGGCAGAGAGAGAGAGAGAGAGACGGAAGCAGGCTCCTCGCTGAGCCGAGAGCCCGATGTGGGACTCGATCCCAGGACCCTGAGATCATGACCTGAGCCTAAGGCAGCGGCTTAACCCACTGAGCCACCCAAGCGCCCCCTTTTTTATGTTTCTATTTAAATTTCAGCTGGCTAACATGCGGCGTTACACTAGTTTCGGGTGGATAGTATGGTGATTCAACACGTGTCTCTCATTTTTTTAAAAAGTCGCACGAACACTAACAGGTGGCTTATGGATTTCTCAGTGTGCGGTTTTAGCCAGTTTTATCCAGGTGCCCGGCAGTCGTCACCGGCTGCCATGAGCGCAAGGCCATGTCAGCAGGAGTCTCTCCCTGTGCCTTGCTTAATGCGCATCCCAGGTGAGACCCGATGACCTCGCTGTCTTGAGTGTGGTCGGTTAACTGCCTTCCTGGAATACAGCACTGAATGACAAGCGCTTTTCTTCATAATGACAAGATTTGACACGTCTCTCTGTGTCTTCGAACAGGGTCACCTCAATCGCAGACAGGCTGAATGTGGAATTTGCCTTGATTCACAAAGAGAGGAAGAAAGCGAACGAAGTGGACCGGATGGTTCTGGTGGGAGACGTGAAGGACCGTGTGGCCATCCTCGTGGACGACATGGCTGACACATGTGGCACCATCTGTCATGCCGCAGACAAGTATGAGGGATGGTGTGGGCAAGCGTGAGGGCATCTCATTAGGAAAGGAGAAATGGCAGCTTTTAAAAATCGGGCCGGTGTTTCCAAGTTATCACTGGCTGCTTGCAGAAGGTCTTTCAGACCGAAGGACCGTCTAGGCCCATTTCTTTTCTCTCAGTAGGAAAAAACCCCACGGACCTTTATGGCCTGGTTTCCATTTTCAAGGACGAGCTTTCTGTGTATTTAAAATAAAGGGTCAGAGAAGGTGCTTCCCCTAAAACAGCACAGAAGGAGAGTGGGGAGTGGGAGCCGCCACCCCGCCAGGCATGGCCGCGGAGCACCTGCGAAGGGGCCGGCCTGACTTGAGATGTGTGGGGGGCAAACCATGCACACCGGGTTTCCAACATAGTATGAAACAAAAAATATGCAAACTGTGTCACTAATTGTTCTGTATGGACTGTAGCTCAAGATGATGATAGTCTGACTTTCTTAGTTTAACCCTGTGCTTCTCACCCAAGGGCCGTTTTGGTCCCCTGGAGACATTTGACAGCATCTGGAAACGTTTTTTGGTTGTCACCAGTGAGGGGGGAGTGGGAGGGAGAGGCCAGGGATGCTGCTCAGGAAAGAATTACGGAGGCCCAAGGCCAAGGTTGACACAAAGAGTTTTGCCACTGCATACCTCAAAAGATTCTCTTTAAGTTAATAAATGCGAGAGAAATAGGTTTTCTGATTTTCTTTATGGAATACACTTTTTGCTTTTTAAATCACACTAAGGGGAGAATGTTTCAAGGGTATTCTTTTTTTTTTTTCCCCCCTTCTGTTTTACAGGCTGCTCTCGGCTGGAGCCACCAAAGTTTATGCTATCCTGACACACGGGATCTTCTCAGGACCAGCTATTTCCCGAATAAATAATGCCGCCTTTGAGGCTGTTGTCGTCACAAACACCATTCCGCAAGAGGACAAAATGAGACACTGTCCCAAGATTCAGGTACTCCTATATGGCAGGCAGAACCAAGCAGCGCGGAACATCCATCCAATCCTGAAAACAGCCCCGAGTCTTCCATGGGGGCCTGTGGCCTCTCCTAACCAAGGGCGCGATCCCCGCTGGGTCCGAGCGAGGCTGGGGCCAGCGGAGGTCCAAGTTAGAAACACTAAGCCGATCAAACCACACCAGGAAAGCAGATGAAAACAGGCCAGGCTAAAGCTGAACAGCGTGACCATATGCCCCAGGAGTCCACCTCTGGCTCTGTACCCCCAGACCTGAAAACAGGTGTGCGGATGAAAGCTTGCGCATGTCTATCCATAGCCGTGCTCTTCGCAGTAGCCAGAAGGTGGAAGCGGCCAGGAGTCCTTCCACAGGGGAGTAGACCGCCAAGGTGGGGTCCAGCCAATGGAGCATCACTCAGCCTTAAAGAGGAAGGATAGTCTGGCATAGGTGACAACATGGGTGAACTTGAAAACATGGCGCTCAGCGCAAGCGGCGGGCCACAGAAGGACAGGTGGTGTACGATCCCCCTTCTCTGAGGGGCCCAGAGCAGTCCAGTCGAGGGACGGAAACGAGACTGGTGGTCGCCAGGGGCTGGGGGGTGAGGAGGGGAAGCTGGCGCTTGACACGGACAGAGGTGCTGGCTGGGATGCTGGAAACGTTTTGGAAATGGGCACCAGCGATTGGCCGCACAGCACTGAGAGTGCGGTTAATGGCGGGGTGAACGGCAATTCTCACATTATGGGTATGTTCCCACAATTTTTAAAAAATGGAGGCAAAAAAACAGGCCGTGCTAAGGATATTTAGAGCTTTGCCCCTTCCTGCCCTTCCTGACTTCAGATTGTACCGACGGCCTGGAACTGTGCCGAAGGGATTTGAGCCCCCGTTTTGGCTCTATGCTGCGGGGAACCTTGGCGAGTCATTTCATCGCTAAAAGCCTCCATTGTCACCAGCAGAGCAAGAAGGTGGAGCTGGGCAACCCGCTTCATGATTTCTGACCCGTCCAGTGGCAGCGAGGTTCATTTGGCACAGGGCCGGGGGCGCAGCATTGGAAAATGGTCAGAATAGCTTTGTCTTTGATTTTCCTCCCTGACTGACGGTAGTTGCGAATCTGCAGACTATATACAGCCCCCGGGCCCGGTCTGGCCCACCACCTGGTTTTATAAATAAAGTTTTATTGGAACATAGCCGCACTCATTTGTCGATGTATTGTCCGTGGCTGTTCTCACACTACAGTGGCTGAATTGGGCCTGGCCCGCCAAGCGGAAAATACTACCCCTGGGTCTACCCTGAAAACCTAGTACGCTGACCCCTGAGTGAGGTGATCTTAAGTGACGCGGTCACTGCATTTTTGGAAACCGAGAGAGGAAAGCCTTCCATGTCATGATTGAGTAAAATTAAACTAGGGACACCCCAAGGAAAGGACGTCTCTGGCTAACAGGGACCCCGAGAAAAGCCTTTGAGTGTTCGCACTGGAACTCTCGCTTCCCCAGTCCCATTCGTGTTGGTAACTTGAAGATCGAAGTGGGGGTGGCCAGAGGGGGCGGTTGGTGCTCGCATGTCTCTGTGTGCTGGAGAAATCCTTTCTGGGTTCTGTGCCTTCTACGTTTTTCGCTATAAATAAATTATTTATTTATTTTATTTAATAAATACGTATAAATAAATGCGACTATTAAATAGGACTGAGGTGTCCCACTGTGCTCTCCCCTTTTCTGTTGGCCTGCAGGTTATTGATATCTCGATGATCTTGGCAGAGGCAATCCGGAGAACACACAACGGTGAATCTGTGTCCTACCTGTTCAGCCACGTGCCGCTCTAGACCCCGGACGGGGAGCGTGGGGCCGGCCCACTTGTGCGTGCTCGCCTGACTTCTTAGTTTTAGGACTCAGCAATTCTAGGATATAACGCAAAAGCATCCCATCTTGTATCCTCCAAGACGCATTGTTTCCCCCCTTCTCAAGCTCAAGACCATTTCTTTCCATTTTGGCCGGGGAGGGTGGTGGTTGTTTGATCCTCGTGAGTGAACTGTTGTTAATAAGATATGTTTCGTCATCCCAACTTGTCCCGACAGGTGACCCTCTTCTTTGTTTTGCCAGTACTTTGAGGCCACAACTTTCAAGTATGGAATTCTACCGCCGAAGTTCATAGTTTATGTATTTTGAGGATGCCCAAGGCGACTTCAGATTAAAGCCTTCTGTGTAAATAAGGATAATGCCTATGGACATTGGGGTGAAACCCTGTATACAGAATTAGCCTTTTACTTCCGAGGGAACCTTAGAAAATTGATAATACCCTGAGTTTGGTTTTACTTTATTTTTTTCTTTTTAGTAACCAGGATTCAAATAAACCATTCTGGTTATTCTTAATTTGACCAGAATTTAAGCAGCCCAAGATGGCCACTGACACATTTACTTTCTGATAAACATGAGACAGCAGAGTCAATCCGTATTTCTTTTTTATTGCCCCTTCTGAAAAACACATGATAACCATCACTTACCTGAAACGTCATGTTCTAAAATTCCAGAATTATGCGCAGCGGTAAATCTGATTGAGGAAGTGTCAAGATAGACCCTTCAGGCTCACTGGGGCCACTCACACTGTGCTCTTCCTGTCCCGCCATCTTGTTTTATGGCCTTTTGTTATTTCCGGCTTTTACTTTGCCTTTTTTCCAATAATTTCACGTTGTGGGTTGCCGCCAAAACAAAGACTCCCCTAAGTCTCCTCAGATTTACTGGTCTGTTCATTGTTTTTGACATAATAAAAAGGTGAATTTCTGTTGAGTACCACCAAATGCATATTTAAACATGACCTCCTTTGTTTTAATATTCTTTTGCCTTTTGTAATCAGAAGTAGCAAGTCTACTAGACTACTGATGATTTTAACTAAAACCGTTCCATGAAGAACGTGGGTAAACGAGGCGTACAGAGAAAGTAAAGATAAGGAAGTGTTTATTGTTTTGTGACGGTAACGTTCCAATGGTGGCCCTAGAGCGATGGTGGAGGCGAAGCTTGCTTTACTCACACGTGGCCCTTGACAGCATCCTCCTCGGTGAGGTGCCTCCCCACGTGTGGCAGAAGAGAGATTTGCCTGCATAGACAGAGCCTGGGAATAATAACAGTCCCTCTCTTCTGCTGAATCTTAAAACTCCAAGAGAGGAAGTTGATCTAAATTTTGCAGGTGGCAAAACCAAATCCAGAAGTCAGTAACGGACTTGAACAGCAATCCTTAAGGTTTCAAACTTCACTACAGCAGAGGTCGAGGTCAAAAAATATCGTTTGGGTCATTGCGGAGATGAACATCTTGCTGTACCTTAAAATGGATTTTGAGGAAAGTGGTATTCTAGCCTGGTAGAGTTGGCTGTGCAATGTGTATTGACTCTCTAGGCAGAGTTGACTTGATAATGTAAAGAGCCTCCTTAGATGTATGTAATTTTTAGTTTTGATAAATGAGGAATATCTATGTCTTGCAATTTCTATGCTTAGACCAGTGAAAATGTAGTTACAAACACGCACACGTAGACACATTAACATGACTGAAAAAAGTTGATTTAAATATCCTTTTCTCTCAAGTCTAAGAGCTAGTTTCAGAATAATCTTCAGATAAAAATTTGCATGATCATGATTGAATTAACAACCGCCTCTCTCTTCTAGTCTCACTTTGTTGTTTTTCAAGTAGTTCTGATACATTAACTAATTCGACTAGACTTGGCCACACACAGCGGCAGTGTAGACCCCCTCGACTATGTGATGGTTTCAGTTCAAGAAAGATGATGAAGGGGGCCTCGGGAGCGGCCCCATCCCCAGACTCGCTAGCCTTTGCTGCTTGTGTGTGGACCTTAAGCGAAACCACCAGATCTCTCAGTTGGGTCCCACTCACGTGTGTAGGGCCGAGCAGGGGAGCCACAGAAATACACGTGCCCCAGAGCTGCTCGTGCTCCGGCCAAAAGTGTGTTAATCCACGTGCAGATGCTCCTGTTAGAACGTGCCTCTGTTCGGATGCAGTGCTTACATGGGTTTAGGATATAGGATTTTAAGGTCGTCGAACACTGTACTAACACATTTCAATAAAATCGTGCTACTTCTTTCTGTTATAGTTTGTGTCCTCATTGCAAAGTGCTGCGTTTTGATGGGGTTCCTGAACGTGTTTGCCACTTCATGATGCTAGCCCGGCATATAAAATTACAGAGAAGCCAGAAGTTAATTGAAGTCAGCTTTTCTCCATGGTGAAGGTATTTTGGGACTGACCAGCAGCCTTCCTTGTCCCCAAGTTGATAATTCCCAATGTTGCCTATAAAAGTCAGAAATGGCACAATGCACTTATACGTTAAAGTAGTAACAGTCTGCCCGAGAAGATCACCATTTAAGACCCAACGTGATGGAATATACTAGAAGGGAGGAAGAAAATAAAGGAGAGGTGGGATCCCAAAACGTCACCAACTTTACAATTACACCTAGTAATGCTGTCACACCCCTTCCGAAGTATTTCATTTCATCTTGGCGTGTCCATAGCCAATCTGCCGGCTGACCTCCAGGGTGGACAGGCTGAGTGGCGAAGGGAAAGCAAATACGAGGGGGCAGAAGGCCGAATCGGGCTGAGGAGATCCAAAAGGGCTTTGTGAAGGGACCGCCAGTATAGATGAGAATTTGTGGCGAATGTTCCACAACCAATGGCTGTATTCCCACTGCGACCAGAGCAGGACGGCACAGGGCATTTGTATGACGTGCTTGAGTGAGGATGGCCCTTGGAGACGGAAGTTAAGGGCTGAGACGTGTCACTATATCATTCATGTAGATTGTGTGGAGAAGTCAATGGGATCCCTCCTTTTTACTAGGAATCTTCATCTTCCTGATTTATTTCCCTGTAGCCTGAGAACACCCCCTCCACCTTGCCCCTGCCCTTGCTTTCCAGAGCTGTGTTCCGATTGCTTTGTTTTACTGTAGCCTCTGGACTGTTTTCTCCCCTGGAAAGCAAAGCTCGCGATGCTCAGAAGCGGGTTTCACCACTCAGTACAGTGAAACCAGCAACGAAAGCTCTTTGGGAGGGTTGCTCCACGTCTCGTGCCTCAGTTTCCATAGATGGAAAATGGGAGAACAGGACCTCTATTGGGCGATGATGAGGATTGAATGAGATCTCCGTACGGTGCTTAGAATGGAGTGTTTTATACATTAATCTCACCTTTGAGAGCAGGCATCTTAAGTCTTCCCTCTGAAACGATAAGTAGGTGTGAAGCAGCAAGATTTTCATGCATTTTCGAGATGTTAAGCTGCGTGCGCGTGTGGTCAAGTCACAAGCACCAGCCCCTCACCCAGAGGCACGTAGTCCTGGCGTGTGACCGTCTCTGTCCATGGCAGCGTTCGGTGGCAACAAATGATCGTGTGTTGAAAATCCCCCCGGTGGCTGTAGAGGTGGCAGGGAAGAATGGCCTACGGTAACTGCCATTCTCTTTTGGTTGCATTTACGCCAGTGAATCCTTAGCTGGGGGAAAAGAGACAAACCGCCCTTACCGCTTATACTGGTACCGCTTTCGGTTGGTGGTGTGCTGGGATGGAGAATCGAATCGGATTGTTGTGAATGGCCTCGGCTGATCATGGTCACGGTCTCCGTTGTTGGCTTTGGCAATCTTGCTGCGTAATCAGAGATACGGGAACACTTGATCCCTGTGCGGGAGCCCACATCTGGCACCACCTTGTCCTTGAAGAGGTGCAGGTTGTGAAACACGGAGTTTCTGTACCCGCGGGCGTGGGCCTTATCTTCCATCATCTCGTGAATGCCAAGGTGAGCATAGGAATGAAGTAATCCTTCTTAGACTTCGTATCCTTGGCTTTGGGCTTCTTGCTGCTTTCTGCTTGGCCACAGGAGACCTCCATGATGCAGTTCATGGCCTCGGCCGCCACCACCCTCGGCTGCACCTGCTCCTTCTTGTCCCCCGCCCCGCCCCTGCCCCAGTTCACACTGTTCTAATGGCAGAGTTCCACGGCCAAAAGGAAAACCAGCACAAGTCACTTTACATTTTTTTTTTTTTTTGCATTTTAAAAGAGCAGTAAAAAGAGACCAGCAAAGCGAAAGGCGGGCATGCTATTGACAGTGTCCTAAATGGGGACCGTGGCAATCGAGAGCCTGGTTCCTGATATGCCACTAGCAAGCTGTGTGACCTTGGGAAAATGTCTACACCACTCTTAAGTGTGAGTATCTGCCAAAATGAGAGGGCAGATGATTGCTGAAGTCCCCTGGAATAGGGGTTTTCATAGTTTTCATAGGCTATGCTATCTATTGTAGATTTAGTGGAAATAGCTAGTAACTGAAGGTTGTGGTTCCCAAGAGGCAAAGAAGATTACTCCCCTATCAGGCGAACCACTTGTTTTGGCTGGCCGAGAACTTCCTCAATTTTAGTGCCATAAACCTGGTACCCCAAGAAGCCCCTCCGTTCTGAGCAAACCAGCATGCTTGGTCACCCCCATTCTGTCTTATAAGGTAGATGGTTCTGGATCCCCAGTGCTTGCCTCAGCTGAGGAATCCCACAAGCGTGGCTCTGATTTTGTGCCAGTTACAACAAAAAGCCTGACTCGGTGCAGTGACCTGTGATGTCACGGTCATTACAAAATACCTTGTCAAGTCACTATAGAAGCCAAAGAGTTGTAGTCACAAATAAAGGAGGAAAAAGGGAGGCACTTCTAGAAAATGCATTTGAGACCCGGTGGGATGGCCAGTCCTTGGTACAGCTGCTCTCAATCCCCTAAGTGGTCCTTAGAGACCCCGGGGCACAGTCCAAGGAAAAGGCAGGGTGTCCCAAATGTTCATTTTGGTGTATATTTGCTATAGAATGAACTCAGGAAGTGCCACTGACGTGTGCTCATCTGGCCAAGGAACGGACCCTAAATTTGTTTAAGCCCCAGAATATCCTGTGTGGGCTCAGGGCTACTGAGCACTCTCCTAGTACTGCAAAGGGGACAGACCCCCGTCCTCAGCGACAGTGTGCTCATTTCCCTGCTGACTGCGCTCAGAGCCCTTGAAAGACAACATGGGGTGAAGACAAAACTCACAGACAAGGTCCTACAAGTTAAAGAGTGTGTGGGGGGAACCCAGACGGCACAATTTGGCTTTGCATCGGAGCAGTCATGAACATGGTTCTGCCTCTGGTCGTTTGAAGCTGTTTTGTTGTACACACACAAGTTCGGCACTGTAGTTGATCTGAGAAATGCACTTGCTTCCATGGATTTTGATTGGACACGATCATTTATTTGGGGTCAAGGCAGCCGTAGTGGGGCATGGTCAGAAAGAGCTGATCACAGTGTTTTCTCTCCCTCCCCATTTGTTGCTATATCCTGCTTTGGTTTTGTGTACGTTTGATGGTGTACAAAAAAGTGGGGGGGCGCCTAGGTCGCTCGGCAGGTTAAGCCTCTGCCTTTGGCTCAGGCCATGATCTTGGGGTCCTGGGATTGAGCCCCGCATCGCATCGGGCTGTCTGCTCAGCGGGGAGCCTGCTTCCTTCTCTCTCTGCCTGCCTCTCTGCCTACTTGTGATCTCTGTCTGTCAAATAAATGAATAAAATCTTTAAAAAAAATCTGAAATCAGAATCCTTTCTATCTTAAGCCCACCGAGGCAGCCACACTCAGCATTAAACGTCAACAGAACAACAGTTAAAAACTGCCTTTAAGATGCTTTATTGTTTTAATAGCCATTTATGCTGCGCTTCTGCTGTTAAGCACTTTTTCCTAAGTTTACTAGCTTCTTCTCTTGATCACATATTTTCCCCACAGCCAGTTTTATCCCCAAGAAGGGCCTCAGGGTCCCTCCCTGACAGAGGCATTTCAGAATGGAGGAATGGGGGCAGGGAAGACCAGAGGTGAGGAAGGAAAACGGGGGGGGGGTGAATATGGGGGGGGTGGGGGGGTTGCTGAGGGAAGGGGAGGGAAGCTGGATGAGTTACTGAGGACCAGCCTTTCCCTGGGCTCATATGCCTCTCCTTGTCTGACGGACAGATCTCTGCTCCCTCCTTTTTGTCCCTCTGTCCCTGTGGCTGTTTTCTTTTATTTCCCCAGGAGAATTATGTCAGGGTTTCTCCACCTCAGAGCACTACTGGTATTTTGGGCTGGATCATGCCGTGAACTCTACCCAAGAGACGTAAGTAGTAATGACCCCCCAACCCCCCACCACACACACACACACACACACACACACACACACACATCTGTACAAATGAAAAGTATGTCTGCAGACATCACCACATGTTCGGGGAGCGGGAGGAGTGCAAACTTGCCCCGGTTGAGAACCACTGATAGATTCCAACCAAAACCTTCTTCCTTGATCCTCTTTCCTGACATTCATTCAAGCCAGAATTCCGGAGTAGATCCATCCTGGCTTTGGGACCAATTTCAAGTAAAAAAGCATTCTGGAACAAAGTGAATAAGGCAATGGCATTGATCACTTAAGAAAATGAAGCGGCATTGTTTCGGTAGGACTTGAAATTAACACCGAAATAATCACAGTATCCATTTGACGCAGGGCTACGCACCCGGATCCCTACGTCTGGCAGGAGTCAGGTGAGATTTCAGTAAGCCACTAAGTCATTCATTTTCTCAGTTTCCCCTAGGAATGCTTCCAGCCTCAGGACGGGTCACCAGGGGTGGGGTTTTTTCAGTTTTGTTTTAATCAAGAAACTGAGGAAAACAGAGCGACCTTCAAAGAGGTGACTGAATTTTAGTCTGACTTCAAGTGACCTCTGGAGAGCAGTTTTTGGTGCGCCGGGCAAGTGGCGGGTTTCCTGGCCCTTTGGTGATTTTTCACGCTGCTGTGAGAGGCCAGCATGAAGACTCATGGTCATGCCGAAGGCCATCGAACTCCTGTGCGTGGACATGGCCTAAGCCCTCTGTGCTTAAACCACAGAGTCTGTCACCTCTCTTGTGAAATGTCACAGAATTGATCAGAGTCTGGAATGAGATGGAACATTCGAGACCAAATGAGCCCCTCTCATTTTACAGGCAAGGAAACTAAGGCTCAAAGGGTTGAAGTGATGGGATCAGTAAGGCCACACAGGTCCTTAGAAGAAACAGGACCTCTCACTGCTTTGACCGAGAGGAGATGTTTACTGAAACGCAGGCCACCTCTGATGACTAACCACTGTGTCACGAAGGCGCACTTTATCATGAAGCCTCAGAGCAGTGAGGAAAAGCACAAATTATGCTGTGCTAGCTGCCGTCAACCTGAATGCTCGTGTCCGTAGATTTGGTGGTTCACCTTCTTCCTTCCAGAACGTCTTCATCGTACCCCCCGCCTTTGCCTGGTCCTTTCTCAGCGTCATACCAACATGGGGAGATTCCAAATAATGGCCCTGGGTCATGGATGGTTTTCAGATAATGGTAATTTTGTAGGACAGTGGTTCTCCAAGTGTGGTCCTGGACAAGCAACATCTCCATCACAGGGGACCTTAGGATAAAGGCCAGTTCTTGGGCCCCATCCAGCCATATTGTATCAGAAACTCTGGGTAGAGGGGTGTGGCATGCATGGGAGTGGGCAGCCATGGGGGTTCAGTACACCAAAGTTTGAGAACTACTCTGCAAGGCCAAATTTTCTAGGATGGTAGCTGGCAAACTTGGTGGCATATTGGAACCACCTAAGTTCAAAAAACACTGGTCAAAACAAAATTGATAAAAAAAAAAATGTGTCATCGTGTGTGGTGGTGGAGGTTAAGTAGACTTACTGTGGTGATCATTTCTCAGTATATACAAATATCAAATCATCACGTTGTACATCTAAAACTAATATAATGTAATATGTCAATTACATCTCAGTTTTAAAAAACAATGAAATGGGGGCACCTGGGTGGCTTCATTGGTTAAGCGTCTGCCTTTTGCTCAGGTCATGATCTCGGGGTCCTGGGATCCATCCAGCCCTGTATCCGGCTCCCTGCTCAGCGGGGAGTCTTCTCCCTCTGCCTGCCACTCCCCCTGCTTGTGTGCTCTTTCTCTCTGACAAATAAACAAAAAAAAAAAACCTTTTTAAAAAACAAAACAACAACAAAACCAGTGAAATTGTTGCCTGGCCCTTGCCGAGGTAGTGATCCCCATGTGTCATGGAGGGGAAGATCCCCACCTGCTTTAATAAACGTGCTTCTGACTCTGGTACATTAGTCACATTTCATTGTCCATCATTGGAACTCTTGTATTTGACTCAAAAGTTAGGCCTGCTTTGTAAACATTTGGAGAGAACAACCGTTTTCGACTTATTTGACAATTCGAATGTACCTAGAAGTTCACCTTAACTGTCATTGCCAGATACTTAGTTTCTTGGGGTATTTGAGTTGCTTTTAATGCTTTTATTTTTTTATTTGAGAGAGCATGAGTGGGGAGGAAGGGGCAGATCGGGGAGAGGGAGAAGCAGGCTCCCTGCTGAGCAGGGAGCCCGATGCGGGGCTCAATCCCAGGACCCTGTGACCATGACCTGAGCCAAAATCAGACATTTAACCTACTGAGCCACCTAGACGCCACTCTAATGTTTTGATTTTATGAAGAGAAAAAGACAATGCTGGTTTTCCAGGAACACAAAGTAGAAGGTGATGCTCTTATATTATTAATATTCCATTGGTGATGGAGTTATTACCAAAAAACTTTTAAACAAATAGTACTTAATCATTTGTAGTAAGGGATTCAACACACAGTGCCTAATACCTAATTAATTTCCAATGGTTCTATTAGTGTGAGACTCTCCTTTAGGAGAATGGAAGGAGGGAAGCTAGAACCAAGAGAAAAGTAATTGAAGTAGTTTTATTTAACACCAGTTTTTTTCAGTATCATTGGTTAGGTAGAGAACAATAAAAAGTCAATGAAATCATGGTTAGTTTTTCAAATCTGAATTCCATAGGGCAGGCCACAGGCTGGAAAGCCAGGCAGGATTTCTATGTTACAGTCTTAGGGCAGAATTCCTTGTCCTGTGGGAAATCAGTTTTTGCTTTTAAGGCCTTCAACTAACTGGACGAGGCCCACCCACGTTATCAAGGACAATCTCCTTTGCTTAAAGTCAACTGATTATGTAAAGTTTAATCACATCTTCAAAATACCTTTACAGCAACATCTCAGGTGTTGTGAATGATGGTGCTTCCAAGTCAACCAAATCATCAGCAAATCCCAAGTGAGTGTTTTTCCATCATGCCTCGCTACTAATGAATCCACTCGTGGGGCTATGGAAGCCCCATGACCAGACAGACCACTGGTTGGAGGCCATTACATCCATAAATAGCCTTTTCTCTTTTAACCACATCATCTACCCCATTATTTGCATCTGGGCCTTTTTTTTTTTTTTTTTTCAAAGCATCTGACCCTTTGGAGTCATCTGGTGAACACTAATACTTATAGGGAAGGTTTTTGTTACACGAATTTGCATATCCTGTCGAGGACATCTTCAGAACACTTTCATTTCAAGGTGAAATGAAACTTAGAGGACTAAGCAACGAGACACTTGGTATTTCGGTTTATGGTGGGGGAGGGAGAACAGAAGACAAGGTTAATGATACTGGGGCTTTGCAATGAATTCTGTAGACTGTGTTCTACCTCTCACAGACAGTGGGCTCATGATATCAGCAAATTTCTAACAAAGAATATTATTTGGAGATGGTCAAGGTTGCATCTCACTGAAGGGGTTAAAAGTTCAGGCTCGTTACAAAAATACCATGTTTCTTGCCATTAAAGTCCTCTCTTCCTTTTTGCAAGCAGCCCCTGACTGCCAGCATCCGCGAGGGGGAACAGCAGAAATCGGGGAGGGGGTGGGGTAAATACCTACTCCTTGCTCCCATGCTCACCCAAATCAAGAAACTCGCACAGAGAAACATAAGAAGTCATACTTCCCCGTGCTGGGAACTCAGCATTCGGAGGACTGGAGCAATTTGTGTAAAGGGACTTACTTAGGTTCCCTTCAACTTTGGGAGAG